>NC_138536.1:698970-776048 GCF_964234715.1 Podarcis melisellensis | reverse complement strand
GTTTTTGCACACTAATACCTCCAGGTCCTGTAGAATTCCATCCCTTCTATTTTATCCGTGCCGTCGGAATGGATTTCAGAAACCGTATTGAAAAATAGCGACCCACAAATCCGGCCCACAAATGGCAAGGAGGCGTTCCACTTTGGCAACCAGAACCCTGGTTTAAGGAGCCATTTATCCGAGTTTCTAATGCTTTTAAGATACTCCCACCTTCATCCAGGTGAAATAATAATAATGGTAGTAATAATAATAAGCTTTTTATTTACACTCCGCCCATCTGGCTGGGTTTCCCCAGCCACTCTGGGCGGTTCCCAACAGAATATTAAAAACGCAGGATAACATCAGTCATTAAAAAGCTTCCCTAAACAGGGCTGCCTTCAGATGTCTCCTAAAAGTCATATAGTTCTTTATCTCCTTGACATCTGGTGGGAGGGAGTTCCACAGGGCGGGCGCCACCACCGAGAAGGCCCTCTGCCTGGTTGCCTGCAACCTCACTTCTCGCAGGGAGGGAACCACAGAAGGCCCTTGGGAGATGGACCCCGGTGTCCGGGGTGGAGACGCTCCTTCAGGTCTACTGGGACGTTTAGGGCTTTCAAGGTCAGCACCAACCCTTTGAACTGTTCTTTTCCCATCTCTGCCATATAGAAAACTCGCTGCGTTTTAAAAATTTGCCTCTGTTCCCCTTGGGGCTTTGGGGTTGCTGCTTCCACCTCTGAGTTCAGCCTCTGCCCCAAACATCTCCTCTCCAAAGTAAGCCCAATGGCGTTCTGTTGGGACTTACACCTGGGTCAAAGGTTCTAGGATCCGGATCGTATTGTTCTAAAATAAGATAAATCTAAAGGTTTTGGGGCCTGAGCCTCTGACGCGTTGTCTGGCTCCGTTTTGCAGCGACTGGGAACTTCCTTTTTGGTTTTGAATCGGCGGCGGATCCTTTCACAAGCGAAGCGTCTCTGCGCCACAAGCGGAAGAGGTGGCTGTGCTCGCTCTCTTTGCAGCCGGGCCTCTGCCCCTTAATTCCTTCTTTCTTTTACACACCCCTCTGTGAGAAATTTAAACTGCCAAACTCCCCTCCCCTCCTCTTTTTTTGGCTAAGTCTCCATACACAGCATACTTTTAAAGCACTCAGCTTCCCCCAAAAAGAACGCCCTGGGAACTTTAGTTTCAGGGTGCTGGGAATTGTAGTGGCGTGAGGGATAAACTGCAATTCCCGGTATTCTTTTTCTTGAAAGGCGCAGCTTAACGTTGGCTTTGAGATGTGAGGTTGGTTTTCGTTCTATAGGGAAGTGTTTTGGAAATCGCCATTCTCGTTTTGAACAAGCGGAGCCTGTTTTTTTATTCCTCTGCTGTGAAATTGAGGCTGTCCGTAAATGGAACTGAAAGGGAATAAATTGGCGATCGATTAATCGGCAAATCCTGCAATTGGGAGCGAGGAGGGGGCTGTTCTCAGGGGCTGCTAGCTCTCCAAGCTCGGAGGCAGTGATGCTTTTTTTGAACTGGGAAAGAGCCGAGTTCAAATCCCCACACGCCCCTCGGAAACCAGCCGCTGCCTCTTCTCAGCCTGGTCTACCTGGCAGGCCGTTGTGCGGATTAAGAATGAGGAGGCGCAGAACCAACACCCTTAATCTCCTGGTATGCCCCACAGAGGAACCTACGGTCTTCAAACAAAAACACCTTGAAGGTCCCAGGCCACAGAGAGGTTAGGCTGGCCTCAACTAGAGCCAGGGCCTTTTCGGCTGCGGCTCCAACCTGGTGGAATGCTCTGTCACAAGAGACAAGGGCCCTGCAGGACTTGACATCTTTCCGTAGGGCCTGCAAGACAGAGCTGTTCCGCCAGGCCTTTGGTTAGGGCGCAGCCTGACTCCCTCCTCTGGCAACCTTTACAAAACTTTATGGCTGCCATCAATCTTGATTTTAATTAATTTTTATAATGTTTTTATAATGTCACACTATTTTGGTGTTGTTAGCCGCCCTGAGCCCGGCTTCGGCTGGGGAGGGCGGGATATAAATAAAATTTATTATTATTATTATTATTATTATTATTATTATTATTATTATTAATTTCCTCAGCCGATGAACGCGATTGAGGAGCAGGGTGTGGGGTGGGAGGCAGCAAAACCGTGCTTTGGAAACATGGGCTCGGTAAGTTGGCAACCCTCGAGAGCAGAAGTGCCAGGGCCAGCCTGTGCATTTGGCAATGGTTGCTGCTTTTGTCCCCGAAGCAACTGGGATCCGCTTGTGTGTGTGAGAGGCCAAGATCCGTAGAGGAAGAGCCTCCGTTTCCTGTTTGCGCGGCTGACGAAAAACGGCCCTGGCAGCTGCTGTGCTCTGTGCAACGGAGCCGATTTGATCTTCCCTCTTTTCGCCTTCCTCCAAATGTCGGGAAGGGGCTGTGTTGCTCAGTGGTTAGAGCGCGTGTTTCTCGCGCCAGAGACGGGCATCTTGCAGAAAGTTAGGGTGTTGGGGTTCTAGTCCGTTTGTTCTGTTCTAGTCTAGCTGTGGGTTAAACCACTGAGCCTAGGGCTTGCCGATCATAAGGTCGGCGGTTCGAATCCCCGCAATGACTGGGTGAGCTCCCGTTGCTTGGTCCCTGCTCCTGCCCACCTAGCAGTTCGAAAGCACGTCAAAGTGCAAGTAGATAAATAGGGTCCACTCCGGCAGGAAGGTAAACGGTGTTTCCGTGCGCTGCTATGGTTCACCAGAAGCGGCTTGGTCATGCTGGCCACATGACCTGAATGCTGGACGCCGGCTCCCTCGGCCAATAAAGCGAGATGAGCGTCGCAACCCCAGAGTCGGCCACGACTGGACCTAATGGTCAGGGGTCCCTTTACCTTTAGGGACGCGGGTGGCACTGTGGGTTAAACCACAGAGCCTAGGACTTGCCGATCAGAAGGTCGGCGGTTCGAATCCCTACGACGGGGTGAGCTCCCGCTGCTCAGTCCCTGCTCCTGCCCACCTAGCAGTTTGAAAGCACATCAAAGTGCAAGTAGATAAATAGGTACCGCTCCGGCGGGAAGGTAAACGGTGTTTCCATGTGCTGCTCTGGTTCGTCAGAAGCGGCTTAGTCCTGCTGGTCACATGACCCAGAAGCTGTACGCCGGCTCCCTCGGCCAATAAAGCGAGATGAGCGCCGCAACCCCAGAGTCGTCCACGACTGGACCTCATGGTCAGGGGTCTTTTAGCTTTTTAGTCCATTTGACTTACGAAATGTCCGGAAACCAAGGCGCGGCTTCTGATTGGCACAGGCGTCCCAGAAGCAACAGCCAACAACGTTTGAGAACCAAGGCGTTTGGGAGCTAAGGCGTTTGGGAACCAAAGTGTTTGAGAACCAAGGTACCACTGTATATATTAAAAAAGCCACAGAATTATTTACAGGCAATGTAATTCCCTGCAGGGAGACTTCGATTCTAATCTCAATCGTAGCTCCAGGCGGCCACTGTTGGACTGTTGAAAGCTGCCGTCGTGAATTGCTTTTCAACATTAGGTGTTAATTTTGATTTTTATATTTGCAGGCAGGGTCTTTAGTCGGGGAGTGTACTTTTCCACGAGTTTGCAGACATTAGCACTGCCCGTTGTTTGGATTATTTTCATTATCTCGGACAGAGATGTTCTCGGATGTGAAAGACCCCGGGACCTACGGGTATAGGG
The DNA here is from genome assembly GCF_964234715.1 of Podarcis melisellensis. Lineage (NCBI taxonomy): Eukaryota > Metazoa > Chordata > Lepidosauria > Squamata > Lacertidae > Podarcis > Podarcis melisellensis. The sequence goes on along the minus strand of NC_138536.1, from coordinate 772,403 downwards.
CGGTTCACACATTTAATTAATTGCCAGTTGCTTTAATTATTTTATGTGGCTTGGACACAGATGTGCCTGGATACCTTGACAGCTCCAAATAAAACGCCCTTTTGAATAATGATTAAAATGTACCGTATTTTTCGCTCTATAAGACGCACCAGACCACAAGACGCACCTAGTTTTTGGAGGAAAACAAGGGGGAAAAATATTCTGAATCTCAGGAGCCAGAACAGCAAGAGGGATCGCTGCGCAGCGAAAGCAGCAATCCCTCTTGCTGTTCTGGCTTCTGGGATAGCTGCGCAGCCTGCATTCGCTCCATAAGACGCACACACATTTCCCCTTACTTTTTAGGAGGGAAAAAGTGAGTCTTATACAGCAAAAAATACGGTATCTTGTGATGTTATTTTGGAACTTTGCTGAGAACCGCCCTGCGACTTACGGGCAGTGGAATAGGGGGTTGAAATTTACAAATTCCAGCCGAAAGCTAGGAATCTGTGTAGACTGCCTGTGCAGCTGGAGGTTCCATTATTATTATTATTATTATTATTATTATTATTATTATTATTATAATATCTGTGAAGGGTGCTGACAGCTGCCTCTCTGGGGGTGGGATTTCCCCCCTGAAATAACCCTTGCAATTAACCCTCACATGTCTTTGCTTCCAGCTGTCGACGGAGCAACCGGAAAAGTTTGGTGGTGGGAACCCCATCGCCCACCCTCTCCCGCCCCCTCTCCCCGCTCTCAGTGACGACAGGTAAGCTGGGTGCAGAAAGCGGGGGCACCCTAGGGCTCTTCCTAGCCCCCCCCCCAATATTCTGTTTATTTATCCAATCCATCAGCAACATTATCCCTGTCGCAGGAAAAAAAGCCAATGCAATTCTGGGCTGCACCAATAGGAGTATAGCATCTAGATCAAGGGAAGTAATAGTGCCACTGTATTCTGCTCTGGTCAGACCTCACCTGGAGTACTGTGTCCAGTTCTGGGCACCACAGTTCAAGAAGGACACTGACAAACTGGAACGTGTCCAGAGGAGGGCAACCAAAATGGTCAAAGGCCTGGAAACGATGCCTTATGAGGAACGGCTAAGGGAGCTGGGCATGTTTAGCCTGGAGAAGAGGAGGTTAAGGGGTGATATGATAGCCATGTTTAAAAATATATAAAAGGATGTCACATAGAGGAGGGAGAAAGGTTGTTTTCTGCTGCTCCAGAGAAGCGGACACGGAGCAATGGATCCAAACTACAAGAAAGAAGATTCCACCTAAACATGAGGAAGAACTTCCTGACAGTAAGAGCTGTTTGACAGTGGAATTTGCTGCCAAGGAGTGTGGTGGAATCTCCTTCTTTGGAGGTCTTGAAGCAGAGGCTTGACAACCATAAGTCAGGAGTGCTCTGGTGGGGTTTCCTGCTTGGCAGGGGGTTGGACTCGATGGCCCTTGGGGTCTCTAACAACTCTATGATTCTAGGAGCGCCAAATTTAATTGCGTTATGCTTCACATATCATTTTTTAGAAATTAATCTTTCTTGATTGAAAATCAACACACACACAAAAGTTTTAAACAAGAAGAAACAGAACGAAAGAAGCAGGATGCATCTCTTACAAACAGAACTGGAGAGACAGAAAAGGATCTCTCTGTTTTCAGCGGAGAAATGTTTAAGGGTGTGGAATAGGACGTCCCAGTTTTGTGTATAAATCCGAAAAGTATAAATTTAAAAATGGCAGAAAAATAGATTCCTGAGAGCAGGCCTCTGTTTAAAACTCCCAGGAGCTTCTATCACCTTATGAGGAGTTTTAGAGCTGGAAGGGCACCCCTGTGGTCATCTATCCCAACCCCGAGCAAGCGCAGCTAAGGACGGTTTGTTTTTTCCCCTTTGCAGCCAGCAGCAGCAGCCCCCTCGACAGCCCCCGAAACTTCTCCTCTGGCACGTCGGCCAGCTTCCCCTTTGCCCGCAGGTAGGAGTCCCGCCCGCCAGGGCTGGCGTTGGCCGAAGCGAGTCTGCAGGGCGGCAGGCGGCAGAACAAATGGGTTTGGGGAGGGAGAAACTGGGGGAGCCTTTCCCCAGTCCCAGCCTGAGCCTGGGGGGTCTTTCGGCTGCTCTAACCACTGAACCATCCTTCCCCCAAGCAGCACCTTTGCTCTCTCTCTCTCCCCCTTTCCCTTTTCTGCCACTATTTCACGCATTGGGAGATTCCAAACTTGGGGAGATTCCAAGCTTTCCGGGCGTTGCCTTCATCGGTTCTTTTGCCGGGTTGGGATGGATGGACTTTGGGGGTCCCTCGTGACTCGGCAAAATCCCTTCTGCTAAATGCAAAGGCGTATCCCAAATTTGGGAAGGGAGGGTCTTCGAAAAAAGGTATCTTGTTTCCGTTTTGAAGTCTCGCCTTTTGACTCTCAGCCGCCTCTCTCTCTCTCCCTCCCTCTCTCTCTCTCTCTGTCTTCCTCTCCCCAAATTTCTCTTTTTCCGGATGACGCGCCACCAATTCCTGGCCCAGCCATGCTCCTCGGACCGACAGGTGATTGGCGTTTCCAAAACCACTTTATTCGCCCTTTGGTTTCGTCGCCAGCCACTCCGGAAATGGAACTTTATAGATCCCGCGCCTCCAAGATGGAAGGAGTTCCTATCATTTAATCATGGAGGAACGGCGGCTGGAGTTATTGGAGTTGATACTCTGGATTAGAGAGAAACTGAAAACGAGAGAACCCCTCTTGCGCTTTTTGCATAGAAGGGAAAATGAATTGATCTATTTCGGGATTTCCTAACAAAGTAGATCAGTTAGGTCGGGGTGGCTGGGGAAACCCAGTCCTGTGGGTGGGGTGCAAATAATAAAATTATTATTATTGAGCGAATGTTTCGAATCCTTTCTTTTATGTGACAAGGCAGAAAATCGGAAGTCCTTTATTTTTCTTTGTTTGCTTCTTCTCCTTTTTTCGTTTCCCAGTTTTGTTCCCCCCCCCTCTTTGCTTTTATTCGGATCAGTTTCTCTTCCCGTTGAATGAAAAAGCTTTTCTGAAACCCCTCACTCGACTGCTCTCCTTCTTCCCTTTCCAGGGCTGACGGCCGAAGATGGTCTCTGGCTTCCTTGCCCTCCTCCGGCTATGGCACCAACACGCCCAGCTCCACCGTCTCGGTAAGTGTGTGGGGGGGGGTTTGAGTCGCCGTCTCCCCTCTTGCGACTCAAAGCCGCAGGTTCTAGTCCTCACCCTCCTCCGTAGGCTCTCCTATCGCTTTTTCCTCTGCCCTCCCCGTTCTCAGTCTTTCCGCTCGCTCCTCCATCCCGAGGACGGCGATTCAGATTTTCCGTGTGGGTGGCTGAGCACCCATGGGTGCCCCTGATCTCATCGCCCGCCTCCTCCTCCTGACGCTTGGCCTTCTCTTTCTCTCTCTCTCTCTCTCTCTCTCTCTCTCTCTCTCTAGTCCTCCTCCTCCTCCTCGCAGGAGCGCCTCCACCAACTCCCTTACCAGCCCACTCCCGACGAACTCCATTTCCTCTCCAAACATTTCCGCAGCACCGAGAGCGTGGCGGCCGAGGACGGGCGGCGCTCGCCCTACTTCCGGCCCCGATCCCGGAGTCTCAGGTAGGAGATGCTTCCGAACTGCGGGCTCCGGTTTTTGGGGGGGCGGCTGGAATGGAGTGAGCGGTGTAAGGTTTGCAACGTTGTAGGTTAAGAACAGGCTTCCTCGACGTTCGTCCCTTTTGGCCTACAACTCCCATGATTCCTTGCTAGCAGGACCAGGGGTCAGGGATGATGGGAACTGTAGTCCCAAAACATCTGGAGGGCTGAAGTTGAGAATATAAGAGATTAAGGACATGCGTGAATTAAGTGTAAAATAATGGAACCAGGAAGGGGAGGGGAGGGAAGTCAATCCAGATTTATGCTTTAAATTTTTGAATGTGATTATTTGATTTTTGGGGAGGGGTTATTATAAAATCAATAAATTGTGTGTGTGTGTGTATAGGAATGGAGTGAGCGGCGAAGGGCTATAGGGGAGGAGACGCAAGTTCAGAGGCCGTGCAAGAGTCTGCGCCCTTTGTAACTTTATCATCTTTTATTACTATCATGATCATCACCATTGCTGTTCTCTTCCTGAAATTATCCCAGATCTGTAGCTAAAAACGAGCGGCGGCTGCTTTTCCTCCTCCAGCCGCGTCCCTTTTCCTTTTGTGCCGTGTCTTCTTCCTTCCTTTGCTCCCGTTAACCAGCTGCTTCTCACGAAGCCGTTCCGGCGAAAACAATGGGAAGCAATTTGAACTGCATGTTTTCTTATTAGTATATATATATATATATATGTTGGTTTTTAAATACAAAATTATAAAACATACCACACAATTTATCACAAATACATTCTCATTGGACTTCCATCAGCTCCTATGATAATCCTCCGTCTTATTCACTTCTTACGCATTTCCTAACTTAATATTGCCTTTATATTTTTAACCTATCCCATCTCCTTCTTAATTTTTGCAATATTTCTAATATTATTCCCCACAGAGCTTCTTGCAGACCTACAAACGTCGTCTGGTCATCGCAGATACTTTTCAAATGATCTGTGTTTTCTTATTAGTTTTGAGTAATTCTGAGTCATTAATGATTTTATTACGATGGTTTCATCCATGACGTTCCGTTCTCCGCGAGAGGGTGGGAAACCCGATTGCGATGAATTGTATTGAATTCATTTGGGAAAAGGAATAAAAAAGAATTTTGCGAAAGAGAAGGCTGGAGGGTTTGCGGCCGAGATTTCGGGTGGGGTTGGGGGGGCTTTTTGTCAATTTTTCAGCCTCCTTTCTCCACCCCGTTCTCCGCAGCCCCGGCCGGACGAGCGGGACGTTCGACAACGAGATAGTGATGATGAATCACGTCTACAAGGAGAGGTTTCCAAAGGTCAGTAAAAGCGCCGTCCCGTAATCCCGTGATTCGAACTCGGATCTCGGCCGGGGAAGTGGGGTAGGTCTCTCTCTTCCTGGCCCCACTCTGTTTCGGAGGGTGTCCCACCCACCTTGTCCTGTCCCCACCCCACCCCAGGCCACAGCGCAGATGGAGGAGCGCCTGGCGGAGACGATTGCCAACTTATCGCCCAGCAACACTTTGCCGCTGGCCGACGGCGTCCTGGGCTTTATCCACCACCAGATCATCGAGTTGGCGCGCGACTGCCTCTCCAAGTCGCGGGGGGCCCTCGTCACCTCCCGCTACTTCGCGGAGCTGCAGGAGAAGCTGGAGAAGATGCTCCGAGACGTGAGTGGGACCCTCAGCGCTCATCCATCCCAACCCAGGAATCGCAGGCAGAGCGGAACCCCCCAAAAAACCTCTCTAATAATAATAATAAATTTTATTTATATCCCGCCCTCCCCAGCCGAAGTCGGGCTCAGGGCGGCTAACAACAATAAAATAGTACAAAATTCTAAGATCATTCATTACAAAGTTAATTCAAAATTCTAATGCTTATTTCCCCTAATTTGATTTTTTATTTTTGAATTTTATTGTTGTTCATGTTTTTCTACTGCTTTTATAATTAAGTGTTTTAAATTTGTTGTCAGCTGCTCTGAGCCTAGTTTTTGAACTGGGAAGGGCGGGGTATAAATACAAATTTATTATTATTATTATTATTATTATTATTAAAACAAACCTAGACGAGTTGGAGCCTTGGGTTCCTACGCTGCAAGACGCCCCGAAATCTACTGACAGAGGGCTGCTTGCAAATTTCATTATTATTATTATTAACAATAATAATAACATTCCAGTCCTTGGAAGGGAAAGGTTGGGTAGAAACAGCATAAATGAACGAAACGAATAACTCGTCAGGAAGGAGGACAAAGCGAGAGTTTGGCGAGGTTTATTGGGAAAACGACTCGGGGGGAATTAAAAGCGGCGAGAGGCCAAAATAAACGCAACTGTGGGTTTTTTTTGGTAAACGTGATTTTAAAAATGGCGGCTGCTGAGGTCTGGTTCTCCCTCTGGTCCTTCTCCTCCAGGCCCAGGAGCGCTCGGAGAGCGAAGAGCTACGCTTTGTGGAACAGCTGGTCCGGAAATTCCTCATCATCATCTCCCGTCCGGCTCGGCTGCTGGAGTGCCTGGTAAGGTAGAGTCGCTCGAACCCGCGGCCGGCCGTCAATCGAAGGGCGCGCGCTTTTTCCCCTCCTCCCTCCTCCTCGCTTCTCCCTTGCGTGTGGTGCACATTTTGCACAGATGGGGACGCGGAACGTTGCACAGAACGTTGACCGCTATGCTTGACTCTCGGGTGTGCAAAGAATTGCAGCTGAAAATGCACCTTTAAACGGAACCAAACCCTTCTTCCTCTCTTTATATTATAATAATAATAATAATAATAATAATAATAATAATAATAATAATAATAATATTTATACCCCGCCCATCTGGCTGGGTTTCCCCAGCCACTCTGAGTGGCTCCCAACCGAATACAATATTAAAAACACAATACAGCATTAAGCATTAAAAACTTCCCTAAACAGGGCTGCCTTCAGATGTCTTCTAAAAAGCAGATAGTTGTTTATCTCTTTGACATTTGAAGGGCGGGCGTTCCACAGGATGGGTGCCACTACCGAGAAGGCCCTCTGCCTGGTTCCCTGTAACCTCGCTTCTCGCAGGGAGGGAACTGCCGGAAGGCCCTCGGGAGAGGGACCCCGGTGTCCGGGATGGAGACGCTCCTTCAGGTCTACTGGGTCATTTAGGGCTTTCAAGGTCAGCACCAACACTTTGAATTGTGCCCGGAAACGTCCTGGGAGCCAGTGTAGGTCTTTCAGGACCAGTGTTATGTGGTCTCCACTCCCAGTCCCCAGTCTGGCTGCCACATTCTGGATTAGTTGCAGTTTCCGGGTCACCTTCAAAGGGAGCCCCACGTAGAGCGCATGGCAGTAGTTCAAGCGGGAGATAACCAGAGCATGCACCACTCTGGCCAGACAGTCTGCGGGCAGGGAGGGTCTCATCCTGCGTCCCAGATGGAGCTGCCCTGGACACAGATTTGACCTGTGCCTCCATGGACAGCGGTGAGTCCAAAATGACTCCCAGGCTGCGCACCTGGTCCTTCGGGGGCACAGTCACCCCATTCAGGACCAGGGAGTCCCCCACACCTGCCCACCCTCTGTCCCCCAGAAACAGTCCTTCTGTCTTGTCAGGATTCAACCTCAATCTGTTAGCCGCCATCCATCCTCCAGCCGCCTCCAGACACTCACACAGGACCTTCACTGGTTCTGATTTGAAAGAGAGGTAGAGCTGGGTATCATCCGCATACTGATGAACCCCCAGCCCAAACCCCCTGATCATCTTTCTCTCCCTTCCTCCTTCCCTTCTTCCCTCTCCTCCTCTTTTGGCAGGAATTCGACCCGGAAGAGTTCTACCACCTCTTGGAAGCCGCCGAAGGACACGCCAAAGTCGGCCAGGGGATCAAGACCGATATTCCAAGATATATCATCAGCCAGCTGGGACTGGCCAAAGATCCTCTGGAGGGTGAGGACGGGGACCCCGATTTTCAGGTGGAAGGCGGGGGGTCAGGTGGGAACTATCCAGGGCCGGATTTCGGTTTGATGCGGCCCTCAGCTCCTCAAGGTAATGGGGCTCTTTCTATGTCCAGTTGTCCTTTGTCCACAACAAATTGCCACTGTTTTTTGTGTTGAATAGATGCTATATCAGGCATAGGCAAACTCGGCCCTCCAGATGTTTTGGGACTACATCTCCCATCATCCCTGACCACTAGCTAGGGATGATGGGAGTTGTAGTCCCAAAACATCTGGAGGGCCGAGTTTGGCCATGCCTGCTATTGATGGACCAAATAGGTATCTCAAGCCGTTGGCACATGGCAAAAGATGTGCTGCATTTTCTGCACTTGACCATAAGATTCACAAAGTTTTTAGAGGAGGGAAACAAGAAAAAAAATATATTCTGAACGAAATAGTGGATGTAGGAATTTTGTGGTTCATGCTGTGGCCAAAGACATGTAAGTTTGGGGTAAAGTAAAGGTAAAGGGACCCCTGACCATTAGGTCCAGTCGTGCCGACTCTGGGGTTGCGGCGCTCATCTCGCTTTACTGGCCGAGGGAGTCGGCGTACAGCTTCCGGGTCATGTGGCCAGCAGGAATAAGCCGCTTCTGGTGAACCAGAGCAGCGCACGGAAACACCGTTTACCTTCCCGCCGGAGTGGTACCTATTTATCTACTTGCACTGGCATGCTTTCCAACTGCTAGGTGGGCAGGAGCTGGGACCAAGCAACGGGAGCTCACCCCGTCATTGCGGGGATTCAAACCGCCGTCCTTCTGATCGGCAAGTCCTAGGCTCTGTGGTTTAACCCACAGCGCCACCCGCATCCCTGAGTTTGGGGTAGCCCAAGGCAAAAATCCTGAGGATCCATATGGATCCGTGCTTTGTAACCACGTTTCTGCGCCATTGCGGCCCCACGAAACAGTGAGTGCATGGTTTTTTGGGGTGCAGGCTATAGCCATGGACATGCTATGGGATCTGATGGTGAATTTGGGGTTACCCGATGCAAAAATCCTGAGGATCCCTGGGCTTTTACCTCCTTCTCCCAGGCAGCCTCCTTTATCGCTAGCGTCCCTTATCTCCCTCCCGATAGCTTACCGATCAGCTGCTTCCTTTCCCTCTTGTTTGCCTTAGTGTCTTCTCCTTAGCTGGAACAGTTTTTTACTCCTCCTTTTCTTCTAATTTCTCTCCTCTTTCGTAAGGGGCGCCTGGGGTCATCCAGTCCAACCCCCTGCCAAGGCCCAAGGCGGAACTCGAACCCGCCACCCTGCGATCGAGGATCCCGTGCTTTACCTGAGGAACTGTCTGCTTCGCAGAGTCCCTGAAATTTATTTGAGGGAGGGGACAGAGGGTTCATTCCTGTTTCTTTCTCTCTTTCCCTCCAGAAATTGTTCAGCTCGATCAGGTAGACTGCGGCTCCCTTTCGGGATCAGAGCACCCGTGCGACTTCTCCGAGGTGAGACCAGCCCTCTCCCCCCGCTGATATTCGTAGAACAGTAGGATTCTACAATATTGGAAGGGACCACAAGGGACATCCAGTCCAACCCCCCGCGATCTTTTGCCCAAGTTGGAACTCGAACCCAAGACCTTGAGATGAAGAGCCTGTCTTAAACGGGTTTGGAGGTGGGCGGGCAGTCTTGACCCGGTTCCAGGGTTGGGTATAGCAAATAAGAGAGATATTAATGCTTTGTTGTGAACCGAGACTTGTGGGTTTAGGGCTGAAAGAATAAAATAAGTATATTTTTATCGTACCCACGAGAATATTTGTTTAAAATTTGTATTTGTCTGAAAACTCAGACAATGGCGATGCGTCACTACAATGGGGGCTGTGTGACGACAGCCTTACCTTTCCCTTTATATAGGGGAGATATATGTATCTGTACTATATACATGGAAAGGTAAGGCTGTCGTCACGCAGCGCCCACTGTATATATGCACAGGCACATATTTTTAAATATATAAAGGCCGTCAAATGGATCCTAATGTCTTGCCCTCCTCTTCTCCTCCCTCTCAGAGCCGCCCTCCTTCCACCGTTCCTCGCAGGAACCCGTGCGAGAGCGATTTCGAAACCGTCAAGCTGATCAGCAACGGAGCCTACGGGTGAGGGTTTTTTTTATTTCCCTGTAATGTTTTCCGTTTCGCAACCGTGTGTCTATAATGGGGTATTGCTCCGGATATTGTTGGAGACATTTTACTGGGTCATCTGGGTGGGAGAGCCGTGGTCCGGGTTCGAATCTCGGCTCCGGCCACTTGCTCTGCCTCTGACTGGGCTGCCTTGCAGGGGTGTCGTGGAACGGCTCCAATTCCCTACTCGCCTTCGGATCTAGTCCCTTTTTCTCCCCGCCTGGCCTACTTCACAGGGTTGTTTTTGCCGAAGGCCAAACGCTTCCCACCCCTGTTTTGTCTCGCCTAAACAATCCCCCTGTCCAGTTTAAATACTTTATTGAAATGCAGAAATAACATACACAATAGACCAAGATGAAAACCATCGTGTACTAATCGTCTTATATAAATTAAATTTATACAATCTGTTTTTTGCTCGCCTGATGTGAACCTTCCTCCTTTTGTCCACTTACTGTATTTATTTCCCCCGATTTGATCGATAAAACGGTGGTTTCCTTGCGTCAAAACGAGAGCACCCCTAAATATTTTTATTTTTTTAAGGAAAAAAGCACCGATTCAGTGACTCCGCCCCATTAAACTCCCTTCCCTCGATTTTGCCGGCCGTTCCTCCTCTTTCTACCTCTCTCTCTCTCTCTCTCTCTCTCTCTGCTCCGCCCACTAGGGCAGTCTACCTCGTGCGCCACAAGGAGACCCGCCAGCGCTTTGCCATCAAGAAGATCAACAAGCAAAACCTGGTCCTCCGCAACCAGATCCAGCAAGTCTTCGTGGAGCGAGATATCCTGACCTTCGCCGAAAACCCCTTTGTGGTCAGCATGTTCTGCTCCTTCGAGACCCGGCGCCACCTCTGCATGGTCATGGAGTATGTCGAAGGTGAGGGAGTCGTAGCGCCAGGCGCCGACCCGGGAAAATGTGGCATTGTACGTTCAGCACCCGCTTGGCCGCCGGAAGAAGAGTCATACCGGGTGCGATCCAACCTCCTTGGGGTTAAACGCCTTTTCCTCTCCAGAAGTTATTCTGCAAGGTTTAGGCCAGATGTTTTGGGATTACAACTCCCATCATCCCTGACCACTGGTCCTGTTAGCTAGGCATGATGGGAGTTGTAGTCCCAAAACATCTGGAGGGCCGAGTTTACCTGTGCCTGAATTTAGAGCAGTGCTGGCCAGACTTGGCCCTCCAGCTGTTTTGGGACTACAATTCCTATCATCCCTGACTGCCGGTCCTATTAGCTAGGCATGATGGGATTTGTAGTCCCAAAACATCTGGAGGGCCGAGTTTGGGGACGCCTGGTTTAGGCTCACAGTTTTCCTTCTCCCAGAAGGAACCACCATCGCTCAGTTGCAAGACCCTTGCTTTGCACGTGCCAAGGTCCTGGGTTCCAATCCAGCCATGAACGATTTTAAAATAAGACAGGGAACAGGGCGATTTAATTTATTATTATTATTATTATATCGTTATTGTATTGTTTTGCCCGGGACGTGGAGAGGCTCTGCCGGTCAGAGCGGGCTGTATTTGGGGGTGAGATTACCAGGAGGGGTGTGTGTGTTGATGACTTAAAAACTGGGTATCGTTGCATTAAGTTCATGAGTTAGGTTAAATTAATTCAACGGTTTGACCTGGGTTTTGAATTAAAGCGGCGCCAGATGTGCTTTGGATTTTATTTTCTTCCCTTTGTGTGGGTTCCCTGTTTAGGGAAGCTTTTAATGTTTGATGTATTACAGTATTTTAATATATATATTTTTGGAAGCCGCCCAGAGTGGCTGGGGTATAAATAATAAATTATTATTATTATTATTATTATTATTATTATTGGTTGTGCAACCACTATTCCGGCTTTTTATAGCGCAGAGGGGTGCGCTTAAAGGAAGCAAGGGGGCAGGGCCTCCCCCCAAAAGTTTGAGATTCCTGCATCGCGGCGGGTTGGGCAGGACCGCCGGCGTAGGTTCAAGCACCCGGGACGGGACTGGCAGGATTGGGGAGGGATCTGCCCCCCGTTCCCGGACCGGGGGTCTCTCACCGCCCCTCTGTCTCCCTTAGGCGGGGACTGCGCCACCCTCTTGAAGAACATGGGTCCCCTTCCGGTGGACATGGCCAAGATGTATTTCGCCGAGACGGTCCTGGCCTTGGAGTACCTGCACAACTACGGCATTGTCCACCGCGACCTCAAGCCGGACAAGTAAGGGCCGGCCGCCAGGAGGGCTTCCGTCGCCCCTCTGAGTGTGGGTCTGTCTAAGGCTATTTGGGGACTACAAATCCCATCAGCCCTAGCTAAGAGGACCAGGGGGGCTTATTCATCCCTGCGGCCTTGAAAGTGTATAGCATCAAAGTGATGGCCACAATGGCCTATGCTGCACCTTTATGGGCTGCCTTGCAAACCTCTCACTTCAAAGCCAATTGTTACGCCGACTTCTAAAATTTCCAACATGCGTAAGCAATGCGGCCATTCGCTTAGAAATGAAGATCCCCTCAGTGGAGTTAGTTATATGGAGGAGAGTTTTGCTCTATTGGATATCCCTATGGCATAAACTCCCGAACCACTACAGTGGTGCCTCGCAAGACGAAATTAATTCGTTCCGCAAGTTCTTTCGTCTTGCGAGTTTTTCGTCTTGCGAAGCACGGTTTCCCATAGGAATGCATTGAAAATCAATCAATGCGTTCCTATGGAAACCGCCTTCAGACCAGGTCCGGGGACAGTCTGTCCCCCGACCTCTTCCGAAGGCGGGCGGGGGGCAAAAGTCTTTGTCCCCCCTGCCTGCCTTCCCGGGGGCTTTTAAATCGCCCCGGGACTGTCCCGGGGCGATTTAAAAGCCTCCGGACGGCTTTTGAAGGCAGGGGGGGGGGAGCAAAGACTTTTGTCCCCCGCCCCCCTTCGGAAGAGGTCCAGGACCTCTTCTGAAGGCGGGCGGGGGGCAAAAGTCTTTGCTCCCCCCCCCCCCCGCCTGCCTTCAAAAGCCATCCGGGATAGCGGGAAGCGCTTCCCTGCTATCCCGGACTGCTTTTAAAATGCTGGCGGTGGGGAGGAAAGCCTTTCGGCCCCCGCCGGCCTTCCTGGACCTCTTCTGAAGGCTGGCGGGGGGGCCCATAGGGAAATTCGTTTTGCGAAGCGCCTCCAAAACGGAAAACCCTTTCGTCTTGCGGGTTTTTCATCTTGCGAGGCGTTCGTCTTGCGGGGCACCACTGTATCTCATTCAATGCATGTGGCGGGATGACTTCACAAATTCGTGGTCAGGAAAAATCCATGCCAAATTGCTGTCCTATGAGATCTCGCCCACTGAACTGCTCAAGCTGGATCTAAATGTGGCAAAAAGGTGTATAAATCAAAGGCTGGATGACGCGGAGCTATACCAAAATTTCGTAGCTGGCGGTGGAGCCTGTTCGCCATTAAATTTCGGCATAACCCCTATCTACCGCGCTCCGTCCTACTTAACATCGCTAATGGCCGCGTCTCACCGATATGCCTTCATTAGAGCTAGGTTCAATGTCTTTCCAACAAACGTGCTGAGACATAGATTCACTAAGGGCCAAGTTTCTTCAATGTGTGCTTGTGAAATGAAAACATCTGAACCTCTACATCATGTTATGTTTTATCTGCACTTTGTACAGTTCAGTCCGTGCTAGTATACTAAACTCCATAATCCAGCCTATGGCTGACAAACCAGTAGACCTACAGCTTGCCTGGGTTCTTCAAGATGTGGATCCTTATATTACCCTACAGGTTGCTAAATTCCTAACAGCCGTCCTCTCGTACAAGAGACAGAATGGAATGTTAGCTGATAATTGACAGTTTTAAGAATTTTCTATAATGACATCAGATATTGATTTTAGTGTAGTGCCTAAAATTTTTAATCTTAATCTTAAACTTTTCTTATGAATGGCTAACATCTGCCCTTGTGAGTTGTGAACTGTGTTATACTATTTGTGGTTTGTACGAGTCCGCTGTTTTATCTGATTTGTTTTGTTGTGTTGTGTTTCATGATGGGCGTAAAGCCGAATAAAACATTTTGACATTTGACCAGGGGTCAGGGATGACGGGCATTGTGTTTTGGGATTTTATTTCCCAGCCCTTCCGGGGTCCCAAGACCTGTAACTACCGGTCCTATTAGCTAGGCATGATGGGCTTGGGGGGGGCGCCGGGACCCACATTTTGGGGGGCATTTGCCAGGAGGAGTAGGGGCTCCGGGGAGGGCTTGTGGGGGGTGCTGGGACCCACATTTGGGGGTCGTTTGCCAGGAGGAGTAGGGGCTCTGGGGAGGGCTTGTGGGGGGTGCTGGGACCCACATTTTGGGGGGCATTTGCCAGGAGGAGTAGGGTCTCCGGGGAGGGCTTGTGGGGGCGCCGGGACCCACATTTGGGGGGGTTGTTTGCCAGGAGGAGTAGGGGCTCTGGGGAGGGCTTGGGGGTGCTGGGACCCAAAACATCTGGAGGGCCGAGTTTAGCTATGCCTGATCTAGAGCAGTGGTGGCCAGACTTGGCCCTCCAGCTGTTTTGGGACTACAATTCCTATCATCCCTGACTGCCGGTCCTATTAGCTAGGCATGATGGGAGTTGTAGTCCCAAAACATCTGGAGGGCCGAGTTTGGGGACGCCTGGTTTAGGCTCACACTTCCAGGGAGCACTCCAGGCTGATTTCCTTCCGAATGGAGAGGTTGTTGACCGGTAACCAAGACCCGTCTCCCCCCCCCTCTGCCCCCCCACCTCACCCCATAGCCTCCTCATCACCTCCATGGGGCACATCAAGCTGACGGATTTCGGACTCTCCAAAATCGGGTTGATGAACATGGCCACCAACTTGTACGAGGGACACATTGAAAAGGACACCCGGGAATTCGTCGACAAGCAGGTGAGGGCTTGGGGGCGCTGGGACCCACATTTTGGGGGTCGTTTGCCAGGAGGAGTAGGGTCTCCCAGGAGGGCTTGGGGGGGTGCCGGGACCCACATTTGGGGGTCGTTTGGCAGGTGGAGTAGGGTCTCCTGGGAGGGCTTGGGGGGCGCCGGGACCCACATTTTGGGGGTCGTTTGCCAGGAGGAGTAGGGTCTCCCAGGAGGGCTTGGGGGGGTGCCGGGACCCACATTTGGGGGTCGTTTGGCAGGTGGAGTAGGGTCTCCTGGGAGGGCTTGGGGGGCGCCGGGACCCACATTTGGGGGTCGTTTGGCAGGTGGAGTAGGGTCTCCTGGGAGGGCTTGGGGGGCGCCGGGACCCACATTTGAGGGTCGTTTGCCAGGAGGAGTAGGGTCTCCGGGGAGGGCTTGGGGGCGCTGGGACCCACATTTTGGGGTCGTTTGGCAGGAGGAGTAGGGTCTCCCGGGAGGGCTTGGGGGGCGCCGGGACCCACATTTGGGGGAGTCGTTTGCCAGGAGGAGTAGGGGCTCCAGGGAGGGCTTGGGGGCGCCGGATCCCACATTTGGGGGTCATTTGCCAGGAGGAGTAGGGTCTCCGGGGAGGGCTTAGGGGGGTGCTGGGACCCACATTTGGGGGGTCGTTTGCCAGGAGGAGTAGGGTCTCCGGGGAGAGCTTGGACGGGGCGCCGGGACGCACATTTGGGGAGCTGGGTCTCTGGGGGGAGACGGAGAGTGGGGTCTGCCCCACGAGGAGAGATACACCCCCTTCAATTGTTGGCAGGATAGGGGTTCCCTCCCCATAGGGGGCACCCTGACCGCCCCCCGAATCTCTCACCTCCAGGTGTGTGGGACCCCCGAGTACATCGCCCCAGAGGTGATCCTGAACCAGGGCTATGGGAAGCCGGTCGATTGGTGGGCCATGGGGATCGTCCTCTACGAGTTCCTGGTGGGCTGCGTCCCCTTTTTCGGAGACACCCCGGAAGAGCTCTTTGGGCAGGTGATCAGCGGTAGGTGCTTCTCCCCCCCCCCCGGGGAATCGGGGAATTCGGGAAGGGGGACCCCAAAGGTCATCCAGCCCACCCTCATCTTTTCGGCCCAAAAGGGGAACTCGAAGCCGCGGCCCCGAGTTCGAGTCTCACGCTCCGCCTTATCAGAAGCTGGGCATATCCTTCTGTTCCTCCGCCAACCCCCAAAAGCCTCTACCAAGTGAGCCGTTTGAAATATCGTTGGGACCCCGAGGGTCATCCAATCCAACCCCCCCTGCCGGACACGGGTCTCGTGTTCGAGTCCTCCTTAAAGGGCATCTCGTTGGCCACTGTGAGAACAGCATAAGTTTTTTTAAAAAAAGATTTTAAATTATCTGTTCCATTTTTATTACAATCACATCATGACAAATATTAAGGAAATGAATTCCCCCCCATTCCGGTGACTTCCTTCAACTTCCCCTTCCGGGGTTTTTTTTACATATAAATGTTCCCTGCTTGTAAAACTACGTTCTTAAATCAAACGTCAAATTCTATTCTTCTCATTTTAACCTCATCTTTATAGCTTCTCTAAGTTAATTTCGTTAATTGCGAGGGCTTACTCCAAACCATTTCTTTTCTTTCTTTCTTTTCATGTTGTTCTTTATCGATTAAAGACGTACATATCTATCATTGCATGCTATCTCTTTACACACGAAGAAAAAGAAAATTACGTAGATAATGCAAAATTTATAAAGGAGCAAAAAAGAGGGAAAAAATAAAGAAATAACAAAGATACGAAGGGAAATAAATCAAAAGAGGAAAAGACAAGACAACATTAATTTCACAATAAAAGTGAAGTCCGTTTCTTTTCATTGGTTCCATAAATGCAACATAAATTCCATTTGAAAATCTCTATTTGTCTCTTAAGCCTTTCAATTAACTTTGCCATTTCGGCATCAGTTTGTGTGAAGTTTTTCTCCTCCAGCGTCAGTGACAGTCTATCTGGTTTCACTTAGCGGTGTATTTTTAATTTTCAGAGGGGTTTTAGGACAGGCTTTTCTGAGCTTTTCTGCATCTGAACGCAGAGCGGAGCCCCCCATCTCTGGTGGAATCGGGGTCAACCGCCGCCGCAGCTGCCGGCCAAAGCGCTGCCTCTTCTGCGCCACGCAAACAAAAGATCCTTTCAGGGCCAGACAAAAGCTCCCCTTCTGACCCACGGCGTGTGACGCCGCCAAGGGGGGAGAAGCTCAATTATGGGGTCTGTTCTCTGCCCCCTTTTTATCGCCCCCCAAGCTTCGGAAAACTGCTGGGAGAGGGAGGAAACTTTGCGCCATCTGAATTTCCGCAGGGTCCTAGAAGGGAGGGACACCCAAAGCTCATCCATCTCTCTCTCTCTTTATATATATATATATATATATATATGGGGTTTTTACATATCATTTCCAACAGTCGTTTAACATCACTTCTTCTCTTATACAATATTTTAGACTTCCGTCAACCACCTCTGATGATTTTCCATTATTCTGCAGTTCTTAATTTCTCTATGACTCTTGTTGTTGTTGAGTCGTTTAGGACCTCCTGTCTTCCACTGCCTCCCGCAGTTTGGTCAAACTCATGCTGGTCTCTTCGAGAACACTGTCCCACCTTCTCGTCCTCCGTCGTCCCCTTCTCCTTGTGCCCTCCATCTTTCCCAGCATCAGGGTCTTTTCCAGGGAGTCTTCTCTTCTCATGGCCAAAGTATTGGAGCCTCAGCTTCAGGATCTGTCCTTCCAGTGAGCCCTCAGGGCTGATTTCCTTCCGAATGGAGAGGTTGGATCTTCTTGCAGTCCATGGGACTCTCAAGAGTCTCCTCCAGCACCAGAATTCAAAAGCATCCATTCTTCGGCCATCAGCCTTCTTGATGGTCCAGCTCTCACTTCCATACATCACTACTGGGAAAACCAGAGCTTGAACTATACGGACCTTTGTTGGCAAGGTGATGTCTCTGCTTTTTAAGATGCTGTCTAGGTTTTGCCATCGCCTTTCACCCAAGAAGCAGGCGTCTCTTAATTTCGTGGCTGCTGTCACCATCTGCAGTGATCATGGAGCCCAAGAAAGTAAAATCTCTCACTGCCTCCATTTCTTCCCCTTCTATTTGCCAGGAGGTGATGGGCCCAGTGGCCATGATCTTCGTTTTTTTGATGTTGAGCTTCAGACCATATTTTGCGCTCTCCTCTTTCACGCTCATTAAAAGGTTCTTTAATTCCTCCTCACTTTCTGCCATCAAGGTTGTGTCATCAGCATATCTGAGGTTGTTGATATTTCTTCCGGCAATCTTAATTCCAGTTTGGGATTCATCCAGCCCAACCTTTCGCATGATGAATTCTGCATATAAGTTAAATAAGCAGGGAGACAAAATACAGCCTTGTCGTACTCCTTTCCCAATTTGAAACCATTTACAATCATTTAACATAACTTCTTATCTTATACAATATTTTTGACTTCCGTCAACCACCTCTGATGATTTTCCGTTCTTTATCTCTTATTCTGCAGTTCTTAATTTCTCTATGACTCTTAATTATCATTAACTAATAATTCTACTCATAGTCTTTCTTGCAATATTTCAAATAGTCCTCCTTACAGAATGTCTTGCAGTCCTACTAGCGTCATCTGTCCGTTACAATTGCTTTTCAAATAGTTCATATATTTACTCCGGTCTTCTAAGAATCTCTGGTCCCGCAGGTTTCAAATCCTTCCTGTTAATTTATCTAATTCTGCGTAGTCCATTAATTTCATCCGCAATTCTTCTTTCGTCGGTAATTCTTCTTGCTTCCATTTTTGTGCCAATAATATTCTTGCAAGCTTCATCCATCTCAACCGCCCGGAATCGCGGCCCGAGAAAATCCCCGGTAAGCAGGGATCTGCCATCGAGGGAAGGAGAGTCCTGGCATATTTTTTTATGAAAAACTAACATTTTACTGATTTCCCAAAAGTAACAACAACAACAACAATACAGAAACAAAACAAAGCAAATGGACTTCCCTCCAAGCCAGGACATGTCCAAAGTCTGTTTCAGGGGCCTAATCTGGCCCGCTGGTCGGCCCCTGTAGCAGTTTATTTTCTGGGGTGAAACCCTAAAAAAAAAAAAAAACCCTGACAACTTCAATCCTGAAAAAGATCAACAACTTCACTTCATTGGATCTGGCCCTCTTTGGAAAAAGTTTGGAAACCAAAGCACTCTAAGCCCTTCCTATCTATCATCTATCTATCTATCTATCTATCTATCTATATCTATCTATCTATCATCTATCTATCTATATCTATCTATCTATCATCTATCTATCTATATCTATCTATCATCTATCTATATCTATCTATCATCTATCTATCTATCTATTTTTATATTTATTAGTTTATTATATTTGTTTGTTTGTTTAATTTCTATACTGCCCTATACCCCGAATGTATCAGGGCGGTTCACATATAAAATATCAAATCCGTAAAAATGAAACAAAACCAAAACCCCAATAAAAATTAAAAACCCCCAAAGAGCCAGAGTTTTTGAAAAGGGTATATAGGATGTAGAGATCAAGTCAGGCAATGGCCTGTCTATTGTTCAGTTTTAACCGCTTTAAATCCCTTTTACCCGTTCACAACAAAATTACAATTAAAACCCTGCTAACGTAATTATCCTGGGCACGTTGCTTCAAATATGCAACAAACATCTTCCATTCTTAGTTTTACTGGGGCAACCCGGTAAAAAAGAATTCGAACCCAGGTCTCGTGCCCCATGGCTTTCCAGAGTGCATGGTTCAGAGGAGAAGAGGGTTTTAGCTGCGATTGGGTTGGGATGAATGACCCCTGGGGGTCCCGACCGACTCGCCGATTCTCTGAGCCCAACCCTGTTTTGTTTTGGGGTGGTGCAATAAATGCTCATACGCAGTTTTTCTTCCGCTTTCTTCCTTCCAGACGAAATTATTTGGCCGGAGGGGGACGAGGCTCTCCCTCCCGACGCCCAGGACCTCATCACCCAGCTCTTGAAGCACTGCCCTCTGGAACGCCTGGGCACAGGTAAAGGATTTTATTTTACTTTTAAAATATAATTTATCGCCTTTTTAAACCCCCCGGGAGCTTGAGGCAGCCTGCAATTCACCCTGACACCAACCCTGCGTGTGGGGATAGAGATTACGGGAGCGCAAGGTCGTCCAGCAAGCTTCCTGCCCCTGAGTGAGGATTGGAACCCGGGTCCTGGGACAGCGCTCTATCCATTAGGCCACGCCGTCTCTCAATAGATGGGGAGAGGGGCGTAAATTTACTTACAGCGCTGGAAGAATGGAGGGGGCGGAGGCTGGGAGATTTGGGGCAGGCGAAAAAAGGCCTCCTCCTTTGATTAGCTCCCGGTTAACCTGTGGAACTGCCTTCCACTGGAGGCAGCAAACGACTCTGAATAATTCCAACTGCTGAGCGTCGCTGCTGTCCTGCTTGTGGGCGCCTGGTTGGGGACCAGAAGGAGAGGAGGCAGGACTAAATTTACCCGATCCAATCACTGCAGGGCTTTCCCGCTTCTCAAAAAGAGAACCTCCATGGCCAGGCACAATCTATCTTAGCCCAGTGGCAGGAAAAGCGCTGGAAGAGAGGGCTTTTAAAATAATTTTTATTGATTTTAACATATAAATTATAAAATGTACCGCACAACTTTATCACTTATACAATCTTTTTGGACTTCCATCAGCACCTCGGATGATCCACCGTTTTAACCACTTCTTATGCATTTCTTAAATTTATATTACTTTTAAATCTCTTAACTAATCCTCCTTCCCTTTATCCGTTTTTGCAATAATTCCAATATTACTCCTCACAAAACTTCTTGCAAACCTACAAACGTCGTCTGATCTTCACAAATACTTTTCAAATAATCCGTAAATTTACTCCAGTCTTCCATGAATTTCTGGTCCCGCCAGTTTCGAATCCTTCCTGTTAGTTTATCCAGTTCTGCAATAGTCCATTAATTTCACCCTCCATTCTGCAATTCTTCTTGCTTCCATTTTTGGGCCAGTAATATTCTTGCTGCCGTTATTGCATATAAAAAGAGCTTACATTCCTTTCTCTTTATATCACTCCCAAGAATGCCCAATAAAAATGCTTCTGCTTTCTTTACAAATGTATATTTCTTTCTTTCTTTTAATAATAGTTTTTATTACGTTTTCCATTTTAACAATCCAATGACATCACATTCATTATTCCAAATTATACCAATACAGATCATAAAGTCCAAATATTTTGCCAAATTATAAATTTTCGGTTGGGGCTTCCCATGCTTCGGGTTCAGTACTGAACTGCAAATGTCTATTTTTTTCATGTACATTTTTTTCATCTCATGATATATCGTCTCCCAGAAGCTTTTCGCCTTTTTACATTGCCACCGCATGTGATCAAAAGTTCCCTCTCTCTCGGGTGCTTCTCATTGGGTCCCCGATCCTGACGCCCCCCTTCTGCCCTGTCCCCCCCACCAGGAGGGGCCCACGAAGTGAAGCAGAACCCCTTTTTCCGCAACCTGGACTGGAACGGGCTCCTGCGTCAGAAGGCCGAGTTCATCCCCCAGTTGGAAGCCGAGGACGACACCAGCTACTTTGACAGTAAGGCCTAGCGGGCGGAGCGGGGCGCCCCCAAGAGGGCAGGGAAGCCAGGCGGCTGCTTAGCTGCGTCGCAACGGGAGCTGCAAACCCGATTTTCAGAAATGGCCTTCAATTTGGAAAATTAATAAAAATTATCGGGGGGGAGAGAGAGAGATTCCGGGTTGGTTTGGATGACCGGCGGGTCCCTTTCCGATCCACAATTTGACGCTTCTCCATATGCCTCTGGCTGGGTGTTGGTTTTGCAGGGTTTTCCCCAGAGGGGGGGACGGGACCCCCGGCCTCTTGTCCTCGCCCCCCCAACCCTGACGTCATTTCCTGCTCCCCCCCCAGCTCGATCGGAGCGCTATCGCCACCTGGGGTCCGAAGACGAGGAGACGAACGACGAGGAGTCGTCCCTGGAGATCCGGCAGTTCTCCTCCTGTTCCCACCGGTTCAGCAAGGTCTGCAAACGGGGAATCCCTGAAATTTCGCCTTGGTTACAGTTTCTTCCCCCCCCCCCCCAAAAAAATATTGATTTTCGCAATATTATAAACAAACACACAAGACAAGCAAACATAGATCATAGCCTTATTGGAAATTAACTTTGTTCAGTGTCTTCCTCGCTTCCCCTCGGTTGAATTTCATTGCATGCCCTTTGAACGGTTCTCCAAATCCCAATTCTTATGAAATTTAACTTCGACATGAACACCCTTAAATCTTCACCTTATGGAATGAAACCTATGAATTCATCACTTAACATCAATAAAATCCTAAGCCCATTAAGTATCTGCAAGCTGTTTTCAGTTAATTTAACTGGACAAATTTAACTAGGTAATCATTAGATTTATTCCACTCTTCCGGATACTCCTCCTCCTTCCGGTTAGGTCAGCTAGCTCCGAAAAATCCATCGTCTTGGTTATGGTTTCTTGGTCGAGCCTCCAGTGGCAGAGCAAGTCTACCGTGGAAGGGGTTGCAAACAAGAATGGGAGGATTTACGTACCCCAAATGCAAATAGGAGCGAAGAATGGCAATTTAACTGGGGAGAATACGTGCAGTTTGCAGACTTAAAATATAGAATATTTAGAGAAAATTGGAATATATTGAATATATGGGAAATAATTGTGTATACTTGAGATTAAGATCAATTCAGCAGTGCAAATGATCTTCGGCAGATGTAGGAAGGGAATAGATTTTGTAAAATACGCAGGGATTTTTGAGCCGCGAAACGAACCACGGAAAGAGGCGAACGGAAGCCCTTGATAGTTTAAGGGGGTTTAAATGCATATTCTAAAATGTAAAGCACAAAATCTAATAAGAAATATAGAAAGGAAAAGCACCGTCTCCTGAAACCGTGCTCGATTCGAACCAGGGTCTCACCAAGACGGCAGGGGTCTCTCTCTTTCTGGCAGCCCTCTGTTTGATAGCTTAAGCAGGGATAAATGAGTAAACAGAAAAATAAAAAGGACAGAAAGGAAAAGCACCGTTTCGTCTCTTGAAACCGTGCGCGATTCGAATCGGGGTCTCGACGAAAAGTCGGGGGTCTCTCTCTCTTTCTGACACTAGCTTAAGTATGGAAAATGTAATAAAATAAATGTAATAAAATAAAATAAAATAAATGTAATAAAAATTATATATATTTTTTAAAAACCCAGAGCAGGAGGAGACTTTGCCTCAGCACCCCAATTGGGGGGCTTCCCTCTCGAGCCCCCATGGACCAAGGCAGTCTGCCTGAGAGCGACCGGAGGGTGCTGGGGGTTTTTTTATTTCCCGGACGGTGCCCATGCAGATGCCCATTTCCCTCCGTGCCCCTCGCAGGTCTACAGCAGCTCCGAACACCTGGCCAACGCCTCTTCCTCCCTGGGTGCCTCGCCGTCTCCGGAGCAAAGCCGCGCCGAGAAGGAGGACCGCGGGGAGCGCTGGGACGAGGAGAAGGGCCGGCTGCCAGGCCCCGAGACCAGGTGGGCACTGGGGGGGCACGGGCGGGCACAGGGCTGGAGGCACCCCGCAGAGAGAGGGCACTTGGGCGCTGCTAAAATCAGGTTGCCATACGTTCCTTAAAAGCAGCTGCAAAACTTCATCAGTATTATTTGCAACTTCCATGCCCAGGTTTTTGTGTCATTTGCAACTTCTGTGCCCGGGTTTTTGTGTCATTTGCAAATTCGGTGCCCCGGTTTTCGAAATATGGGCACCCTACACGGCTAAGGCAGCACCCTTGGGAGAATACAGGTGGTACCTTGATTCTCCAACTTCATCCGTTCCCAAACCAAAGTGTTCCAAAACGAAGGCACTCTTCTTTCCCATAGGAAGTCGTGCAAAAGAGATTAATCTGTTGCAGACTTTTAAAAACAACCCCTAAAACAGCCATTTAACATGAATTTTACTATCCAACGAAGCAATAATCGATGCGCTGTAGTATAAAATAAATTAGACAGCATTGTAGATACTAAAAATGTAAAATTATCTTTTCTTACTGGCACTGATGACGGTCATTGTTTGGATGTGGGGATTTTATCCATGTCCGCAGTCACACAATCAATCAATCAATCAATCAGTAGCTGAACTGGGTTCCACACAGTCACAAAAGCCTCAAAAATGCAAAATACAGTGGCACTTCGGTTTACAACCAAAATCCATTCTGGAGGTCTGGTTGTCAACCAAAACAGGTTGTAAGCCAAGGTGCGCTTTCGCCAGTGGGACACCCCCCCCCCCAAAAATGGGTTGTAATCCCTCAAAATGGATTTTAATCCAAAAAAGGGGACACACTTGATCCGTTCCGGAAGTCCGTTTGATTTCTGAAATGTTCAGAAACCGAGGCACGGCTTCTGATTGGCGCAGGCGCCCTGGAAACAATAGCTGCATCAGATGTTCAGCTTCCGAAAAATGTTCAGAAACCAAAACACTTTTGGGTTTTCAGCGTTTGGGAACCAAGGTCCCAATCTATTTGCAACTTCAGTGCCCGGGTTTTTGTGTTATGTGCAACTTTGGTGCCCGGGTTTTTTGTATTATTTGCAACTTCCGTGCCCGGATTTTCAAAATATGGTCACCCTAAGGCAGCACCCTTGGGAGAATACTCCCTTGTCCCTTGAGACAGACGGGTGCCCAGCTTTTTGTATTATTTGCAACTTTGGTGCCCAGATTTTTGTATTATTTGCAACTTTGGTGCCCAGATTTTTGTATTATTTGCAACTTCGGTGCCCAGATTTTTGTATTATTTGCAACTTTGGTGCCCAGGTTTTCGTGTTATTTGCAACTTCTGTGCCCGGGTTTTTGTATTATTTGCAACTTTAGTGCCCGTGTTTTCGTATTATTTGCAACTTCCGTGCCCAGGTTTTCGTATTATTTGCAACTTCCGTGCCCAGGTTTTTGTATAATTTGCAACTTTGGTGCCCGAGTGTTTGCATTATTTGAAACTTCTGTGCCCGGATTTTCAAAATATGGTCACCCCAAGGCGCCACCCTTGGGAGAATACTCTATTGCCCCTCGAGACAGACGGGTGCCACCTATAAGCAACGCCCAGGGCTCCGCGGTTGGCATCCTGGGAGGGGCCCATCTCCGTCCCCTGCAGGGTTGGCGTGTCACCCACCCGGAATTGACCCCCTTCTCCCTCCTCTCCCCCCAGACTCCGCGCCTGGACCTCCTGCGGCTCGACGGCCCTCTCCTTCCGCCAGGAGTGCGGTGCCCGCGGGGCGCCCCCCGCCCTGAGCGCCACCTGCAGCCTGGAGGCCATGCCCAGGTTCGCCTTCTCCTCCGAGGACGAGAGCCCCTGCCGGGCGCCCCCCAAGAGGGAGCGCCCCGTCTTCGTGGTGGGGGGCGACCCCGAGGGGCCGGCCAGCGCCAAGACCCCCGCGAAAGCCTCTGGGCTGGCAGGTAGGTGGGGTCAAACGACCTGGCGCTGGGCTGGGTAAAAAGCAGCCAAGGTTGTAGTCCTCATGGCTTGGAAATAAAATAAAAGGGGGGGCTGAATTAAACAGGGAAGCTTGTTTCCTTGATCGGTCATGCTGCCAACACGGACCGGCAGCTGCGGCTCTCCAGGCACATTTAATTTAATTTAATTTTACATTGAATTTAATTTTACTTTGAATTTAAATTTCATTTTACATTGAATTTAATTTTACATTGAATTTAAATTTCATTTTACAATGAATTTAATTTTACATTGAATTTAAATTTAATTTTACATTGAATTTAATTTTACATTGAATTTAAATTTTATTTTACATTGAATTTAATTTTACATTGAATTTAAATTTAATTTTACATTGAATTTAATTTTACATTGAATTTAATTTCACATTGATTTTACATTTAATTTAATTTAATTTTACATTGAATTTTAATTTAATTTAATTTAATTTTACATTGAATTTAATTTAATTTAATTTAATTTTACATTGAATTTAAATTTAATTTAATTTAATTTTACATTGAATTTAAATTTAATTTAATATAATTTTTAATTTGCATCCTGCCTTTTCCATATTGCCGTTTGCCATGCAGTTGGCGGAATATGCACCAAAAGGACACGGGTCTTTTAATAACAGCTCTGGCGCTGGGCTGTTAAAAAGCAGCTAAGGTTGTAGTCCTCGTGGTTTTTGAAAAATTAAAAGCTAAATTCAACAGGGACACAGGGAAGCGACTTGTTTCCTTGACCAGTCGAGCTCCTTGCTGCCAACACGGACCGGCAGCAGCCGGTCTCCAGGCACCATTCATTTAATTTCATTTTTAATTTGTATTCCGCTTTTCTATATTAATACACGCAAGGTGGTTTGCAAAACGTAACCTGGGGCGTTCTGCAGTCATTGCCAAATTGCTAGCAAAGCAATTGCAGCCTATAAAATGTGATTAATTGTTAATTAATTGTTAATTGTTAATTAATTGTTAATTATTACTTCGTCCATCTGGCTTTGGGGACACAGCCACTTTGCGGAAGCCAAACCAAATCGCTGAAAAACAATTCAGCTTGGAAACGCGTTTGCCACCAATGTCATATTATGGGTTGCGCAAAATGATTACGGTCTCCGTAATTGATGATAATAATAATAATAATAATAATAATAATAATAATAATAATAATTTATTATTTATCGATCAGGCGATATTATCAATATTCAGGAAACAGCAACCCCAAAAATCACACAGTTCCTTAAAAGACGCGTTTCTCTGTTGTACGGAAAATACGTTCCATATTTTCAGAAAATAGGATTTTAAAAAAGGGTCTCTGCCCCAAGGAGCTTCCAGTCCCGCCGTCGCCACAGCAGAGGAAAGCTTGGTGGGAGGGCAGAGGAAAAAGGCGGCCGCCGTGGGTTTCTGCAATGGGGTGGGCTTTTTTTCTTGGGGGGTCAGAATGAATTCCTTTCATCACCCCCCCAAAATAAATTCTCTCCTTGCAGCTGACCTGTCCAGCCTGAGCCGGATCCGTCTGCGGAGCAACAGCACGGGCACCAAGAACTCCCTGCCACTGGATGGCGAGGCCGGGGGGCGCCGGGGGGGCAGCCACAAGGAAACGCCTGGGAAGCAGAGGACCCCCTCGGGGGGCAGCAGGGTGCCCAAGTCGGCCTCCGTCTCCGCCCTCTCGCTCATCATCGGGGCAGGTCGGTGGGGGGCCGGACCCTGACCCCTTTATTATTATTATTGTTGTTGTTGTTATTATTATTATTATTATTATTATTATTATTATTATTATTATTGTTATTATTAATTTTGCAATGGTCAGGCAGAGCCTCCCTCCACAGAGCCAGTCTATCTGAGAGCTGGGTTTTGCATGGGGGGCTTCTGGCCTATGGGGCAGACGGGGAGGAAGATAGTTGGGGGCCCCTCTTTGGCCCTCCTTCGTTTCTTAGGTCTCCTCGGTGGAGCCTCCATGGACAGGCCCAGTCTACCTGGGATTGAGTTCGAGCGACGGCTGCTGCTCTCGGGTCCTGCTTGGGGGGTTTTTCTTGCCTATAGGGCACCCCATAGCCCGCTTTGGGGACCTTGATGGACCCCAATAATCAGGCCCTTCTTAGCCTCTTAGGGGGCCTAGACTGAACCTCCACAGACAAGCCCAGTCTACCTGGGAGCGAGATCAGGCAATGGCTGCTGGTCTCAGGCCCCACTTGGGGTTTTCCCTTGCCTATGGGGCACCCTATAGCCTGCTTTGGGGCCAGGCCCTTCTTAGAAGTCCTAGATTGAGCCTCCACAGACAGGCCCAGTCTACTGGGAGCGAGTTCGAGCAATGGCCATTTATTATTATGATTATTTCCTGGATTTCTATACTGCTCTCGGGTCCTGCTTGGGGTTTTCCTTGCCTATGGGGCACCCCATAGCTTGCTTTGGGGCCAGGCGCTTCTTAGCTTCTTAGGACTCCTAGGTGGAGCCTCCATGGACAGACCAAGTCTACCTTGGAAGGATTTCAGGTCACGGCTGCTGCTCTCGGGTCCTGCTTGGGGTTTTTTTCTTGCCTATGGGGCACCCCATAGCTCGCTTTGGGGACCTAGATGGACCCCAATAATCAGGCCCTTCTCAGCTTCTTAGGGGTCCTAGACTGAGCCTCCACAGACAGGCCCAGTCTACCTGGGAGCGAGATCAGGTGACGGCTATTCATTATTACAATTATTTCCTGGATTTCTATACTGTTCTCGGGTCCTGCTTGGGGTTTTTTCTTGCCTATGGGGCACCCTATAGCCTGCTATGGGGCCAGGCCCTTCTTAGCTTCTTCGGGATCCTAGACTGAGCCTCCACAGACAGGCCCAGTCTACCTGGGAGCGAGTTTGAGTGACGGCTATTTATTATTACGATTATTTCCTGAATTCCTATACTGCTCTCGGGTCCTGCTTGGGGTTTTTTCTTGCCTATGGGGCACCCCATAGCCTGCTTTGGGGCTAGTCCCTCCTTAGGACTCCTAGGTGGAGCCTCCACAGACAGGCGCAGTCTACCTGGGAGCGAGTTCGAGCGACGGCTATATATTATTATGATTATTTCCTGGATTTCTATACTGCTCTCGGGTCCTGCTTATGGGGCTCCTTACTTATGGGGCTCCTTAATTCCCCCAAACCATTTCCCAGCCCTTAACCCCCCCCAAAAAAAGTGGGGCGCCCCCTAAGTGACTCTCCTCTTTTCCTTCCAGATGACTTTGGGGGCGCCGCCCTGGTGAGCCCCATCTCTCCCCGCTCCCTCTCCTCCAACCCCTCCTCCCGGGACTCGTCCCCCAGCCGCGACCCACTGCTGGGGGGCTCGGGCCTGCGCCCCCCCATCGTCATCCACAGCTCGGGCAAGAAGTATGGCTTCACCCTGCGCGCCATCCGGGTCTACATGGGCGACAGCGACGTCTACGCCGTGCATCACATGGTCTGGGTGAGGAAAAAAGGGGTTTGAAATCAATTCAAGGCGCTAGTCCTCAAGATGCTGAGTTCATAGGCTTTCCATTCAAGATAAAGGCATCCAGATTTAGGATTCTTTTAAGGCTTGTTTTAAATAGGAACCTGTTTCCTACAGAGTCAGGCCAGTGGCCCAACTGGTTATGCCTGCACTGGCTGGCAGCATCCATGCAAGAACCTCTGCTTCCTCCACCAGCCCCAGAGTTTTGGTCCTCCTCCCTCCAAGCGGATTGAATCCGGGTGCAAAGCAACACAAGTTGCCAGGCTGGTCTGTTTGGCCCCATACTGCCTACACGGGCCGGCAGCAGCAACTCTCCAAGATTTCAGCCTTTGGGTCTTTCTTTCCAATCCCCATCTGGGGGGATGATGGAGGGGGGAGAGAATCCTTTAATTGCCTTTAAAACAAACCAAGCTCCCAGTCCTCAAGGTTTGCCTGTGATTCGCTCCATCTGACCCAATACTGCCGACACTGGCTGGCAGCATTGGCTCCCCGAGATTCAGAAAAATCAGGAGATGCAGGCTCCTTTTCCCAGGAGGAAAATGTGGTTTTATTCCCATCTTTCCAACGCCCAAAAAGAATTTAAGAAATGAGATTTCAAAGAAACAGAGGTTTGGGAGCTTAGGACATGGAAGCGGGTTTCGGACGAAGGAAGCGAGAGTGGGGCTGGGATGGATGACCATTGGGGGTCCCACCGGGTTCTAAACATTGCCTGCTTTGGGTTGCAGAGCGTTGAGGACAGCAGCCCCGCTCAGGAGGCCTTTATTCGCTCCATCTGACCCAATACTGCCGACACTGGCTGGCAGCATTGGCTCCCCGAGATTCAGAAAAAGGAATCCGGAGATGCAGGCTCCTTTCCCAGGAGGAAAATGTGGTTTTATTCCATCTTTCCAACACCCAAAAAGAATTTAAGAAATGAGATTTCAAAGAAACAGAGGTTTGGGAGCTTAGGACACGGATGCGGGTTCCGGACGAAGGAAGCGAGAGCGGGGCTGGGATGGATGACCACTGGGGGTCCCACCGGGTTCTAAACATTGCCTGCTTTGGGTTGCAGAGCGTTGAGGACAACAGCCCCGCTCAGGAGGCCTTTATTCGCTCCATCTGACCCAATACTGCCGACACTGGCTGGCAGCATTGGCTTCCCGAAATTCAGAAAAAGGAATCAGGAGATGGAGGCTCCTTTCCCAGGAGGAAAATGTGGTTTTATCCCATCTTTCCAACGCCCAAATACAACTTTAAGAAATGAGATTTCAAAGAAGGAAGCGAGAAGGAGAGCGGGGTGGGATGGATGACCACTGGGGGTCCCACCGGGTTCTAAACATTGCCTGCTTTGGGTTGCAGAGCGTTGAGGACAACAGCCCTGCTCAGGAGGCGGGTTTACGGGCCGGAGACCTCATCACACACGTCAATGGAGAGTCGGTCCTGGGTCTGGTCCACATGGACGTGGTCGAGCTTCTGCTGAAGGTAGGTGGGCTGCATACTGCCTACACGGGCCGGCAGCAGCTCTCCGGCGGGTCGCGAGGAAGGCGGGTCCCAGGGGGGAAACAGCGCAGGCGGAGCCCCGAGGGCGTCGGAAGAGTCGGAGACAGAGAAAGGAGACGGAGGAAGGAGGATCGGCAGAATCTTACGAATCGGGTGGGACCCCCAAAGGTCATCCAGCTCAACCCGCTGCAGTGCAGGAATTTCGGATTAAGCGTCCCAAAGATCCTGCATCTGGAGGTGGGACTCGGCGGTCCTGATCCGGGTGCTGCAGCGGGACTCATCTCTTTTTTAATATTTTTACAGTACCGAATTGAAAATTTTGAATAAAAAAATCAAAATAAATTCACATTTTAAAAATGTAATTTAAAAAAAAATTAAACAGTTTTTTTTAAAAAATAAATAAATTGAAATTAAAATTAAAATTTAAAATGTAATTTTAAAAAAATTTAAAAGTTTTTTTAAAAAATTTAAAATTGAAATTAAAATTTTAATTTAAAATGTAAAAAAAAACGAATAGACCAAAATTCACCCGAATCTCTGGACATCCTTTCACTCCCTAGGCCTTTTCCGCCGCATATTTTAAGTCGCCACAATTTTTTAATATCTCCCTAGTTCTTATTATTCAGATCCTGCTAAATTTTAAGTCCCCCCCCGTTCTTTATTTGAAAATTCTGGTTTTCCCCGTCAATTTCGCTATCGGTTCCTCTCTGGGCTCACGGGAATCGTACTTACGGCTCCTTAGCGGAGCCTCCATGGACAGGCGCAGTCTACCTGGGAGCGAGTTTGGGTGACAGGACAGCTACTGCTCTTGGGTCCTGCTTGGGGGGGTTTCTTGCCTATGGGGCACCCCATAGATTGCTTTGGGGCCAGGCCCTTCTTAGCTTCTTAGGAGTCCTAGATTGAGCCTCCATGGACAGGTGCAGTCTACCTCCGAACGCGGCTGGAAAGGCTGCGGAATTGGGGGAAAGGATCCTGGCAGAGGGTCGCCTTGGCACCCCTTGGCACCCGCCGGCACCCACCCCTCTCTCTCCCTCCATCCCTGCAGAGCGGGAACAAGGTGGCGCTGCGCACCACGGCCCTGGAAAACACCAGCATCAAGGTGGGCCCCGCGCGGAAAAACAGCTCCAGGACCCGGATGGCCAGGAGGAGCAAGAAGAGCCGCCGGAGGGAGAGTCAGGACAGGTGGGCGAGACTCGAACCCGGCTCCCGCGCTTGCCTGTGGGGCACCCCATAGCCTGCTTTGGGGCCAGGCCCTTCTTAGCGTCTTAGGAGTCCTAGACTGAGCCTCCACAGACAGACCAAGACTACCTGGGAGCGAGTTCGAGCGACGGCTATTTATTATTACAATTATTTCCTGAATCTCTATGCTGCTCTTGGGTCCTGCTTGGGGTTTTTCCTTGCCTATGGGGCACCCCATAGCCTGCTTTGGGGCCAGGCCCTTCTTAGCTTCTTCGGAATCCTAAACTGAGCCTCCACAAACAGGCCCAGTCTACCTGGGAGCGAGTTTGAGTGACGGCTATTTCTTATTACAATTATTTCCTGGATTTCTATACTGCTCTCGGGTCCTGCTTGGGGGTTTTTCTTGCCTATGGGGCACCCCATAGCCTGCTTTGGGGCTAGTCCCTCCTTAGGACTCCTAGGTGGAGCCTCCACAGACAGGCCCAGTCTACCTGGGAGCGAGTTCGAGCGACGGCTATTTATTATTATGATTATTTCCTGGATTTCTATACTGCTCTCGGGTCCTGCTTGGGGTTTTTCTTCCCTATGGGGCACCCCATAGCTTGCTTTGGGGTCAGGTGCTTCTTAGCTTCTTAGTCCTAGACTGAGCCTCCACAGACAGGCCCAGTCTACCTGGGAGCGAGTTCGGGTGACAGCTACTGCTCTTGGGTCCTGCTTGGGGGGTTTCTTGCCTGTGGGGCACCCTATAACCTGCTTTAGAGACAGGCCCTTATTAGCTTCTTAGGGGTCCTAGATTGAGCCTCCATGGACATGCCCAGTCTAACTGGGAGTGAGTTCGAGCGACGGCTATTTATTATTACAATTATACTGCTCTCGGGTCCTGCTTGGGGGTTTTTTCTTGCCTCTGGGGCACCCCATAGCTTGCTTTGGATCCAGGCCCTTCTTAGCTTCTTAGGAGTCTTACATTGAGCCTCCACAGACAGGCGCAGTCTACCTGGGAGCGGGTTCGAGCGACGGCTATTGATTATTCCGATTATTTCCTGCATCATTTCCTGCCTCTTTCCCCGCAGGCGGAAATCGCTCTTCAAGAAGATCTCCAAGCAGACCTCCGCCCTGCACACCAGCCGCAGCTTCTCCTCCGGCCTCCACCACTCCCTCTCGTCCGGAGACAGCCTGCCCGGCTCGCCCACCCACAGCCTCTCCCCGGGACCCCCCACCCCCTGCCGCAGCCCCGCCCCGGACGCCCCAACAGGTGAGGGGTCCCTCTTGACAGCTGCGCTCTCTATCCCGGCTGGGAGGTTCGGGGCAGACTGAGGAGGGAATCTGGCAGCTTGTTAGCCGGTGGAACTCACCGCCACAGGGGAGCTGCAACAAGGGGAGGATTCCCGAAAGCTGTCGGGGGCCACAATGGCTCTGTTCTGTTTCCCCAGTCGGAAGCAGTAAATTTGAGCTCTTTTCCTATTTTACGGGCTCATACCATTGATACCATTTCATATGTGATTTTTATTTTGATTTTATATATATGTATATATATATGTATGTGTGTGTGTGTGTGTGTGTGTGTGTGTATATATATATATATATATATAGTGGTTTTGAACAGTGTATAAATTCACTTAACAATAATTATAATAATGGACCCTCCAGTGGTTTTTATTTTGATTAGATAGACAGACAGACAGACAAATGTGTGGATAGATAGATAGATAGATAGATAGATAGATATAGTGGTTTTGAATATTGCACAAATTCTAATAATAATAATAATAATAATAATAATAATAATAATAATAATAATGGAGCCTCCAGCTGCACAGGCAGTCTACCTGGGTTCCTAGCTTTTGGCCGGAATTTTCTCCTATGCTTCCGTGTCTATATTATGACCCATATCGATGGTCCAACGTATGAGGGATTATATCATTCATATATCATTTTCATATGTAGTTTTTATTTTGATTTTATATATATATATTGTGGTTTGGAGCAGTGTATAAATTCACTTAATAATAATAATAATAATGGAACCTCCAGGGGTTTTTATTTTGATTAGATAGATAGATAGATAGACAGAAAGAAAGACAGACAGGTGGATAGATAGATGATAGATAGATAGATGATAGATAGATAGATAGATAGATAGATATAGATAGATAGAGTGGTTTTGAATATTGCACAAATTATAATAATAATAAATAATAATAATAATAATAATAATAATAGAACCTCCAATGGTTTTTATTTTGATTAGATAGATAGATAGATAGATAGATAGATAGATAGATAGATAGAGATAGATAGATAGATGATAGATAGATGATGATGATGATGATAGATAGATAGATAGATAGATAGATAGATAGATAGATAGATAGATAGTTTTGAACATTGCACAAATAATAATAATAATAATAATAATAATAATAATAATAATAATAATAATAATGGAACCTCCAGTTGCACAGACAGTCTACCCTCGTTCCTAGCTTGAGGCCAGAATTTCCTCTGTAAATTTCATATCCCTATTCCTATCTATATTATGACCCATATATTATATTATATTATATTATATTATATTATATTATATTATATTATATTATATTATATTATATTATAAATGGCCCCATGGATTAAATCCTGCTCACCCTTTTTCTCTCTCTCTCTCTCTCTCTCCCTCGCCAGATCCCGCCTCCCCGCAGACCACCCCCCCCTCGCCCAGCACGCCCCCCTCCCCGGCCGGCCACATCCGCCCCAGCTCTCTCCACGGCCTGGCGCCCAAACTGGGCACCGCCGGGCGCTACAAAGTCGGGCGCCGCAAGTCGACCAGCAGCATCCCCCCCTCGCCCTTGGCCTGCGCCGCCCCGCCCTCCCCGCAGAGGTCCCCCTCGCCCCTGCCACCCTCCAAGGCGGGCAAGGCCCTCTCGCCGCCCGCTGGCAGCCGTGCCCACGACGGCGCCCGCTCGCCCCTGCTCCAGAGGGTCCAGTCGGCCGAGAAAATCCCCGAGAAGAAGCCGGCGGGCAGGCAGAAGGCAGCGGCGACGGCGGGCGAGGCGGGCGCTGGAGATCCCGGTGCCCGGCGCTCCCTTGCCCGCCCTGGCACCGACTCCGAAGTGGTGGTGATGCGCCACCTGAACCTCTCAGAGCGCCGGGACTCGTTTAAGAAGCAGGAGGCGGTGCAGGAGGTCAGCTTTGACGAGCCCGACGCAGAGGGTGCCCCCTGGCGCCCGCCGGTGCCCCACATCGCGGTGCAGGGGGACCCCGAGTGGGAGTGCCAGGGGTCGTACCCGGCCCGGCTGGAAGCCCGTGTCTACATCGAGCAGGAAGACGGCACCACGGCGGTGGAGTTCGCCAGCGTCTCACCCCCCGGGCGCAGGACAAGCGGCGCGGCGCCCAGCCCCCCAAGGAGGCGCTTGTGGGGGGCGCTGGGCACCCCCGAGAGGCCCACTGGAGCCTGGCTGCCCGCCGTGGACCAGGAAGAGGACTCAGCGCCCGGGCAGAGGGGCGTCGCGGAAGACCAGTGAACTTCCGGGGGGCAGGGAAGGAGGTGCCCCTTTCACTGCCCCAAAGGGTGCCCGCTGCTTGCTCCACAGGAGGGCACCCAGGAATCCTGCTTGGGGGGGTCTTTCGGGGGTCCCTCAAACCAGACTGCGGCGAAGGGGGGCTCCTCAAACTCTGGAATCTCCGCCGGGGTGTTTTGGGGGGCAGTTGGGCACGGGGGCAGCGGCGAGCCAGTTGTGGTGGGCATCTGGGTAACAGGGCATGACTATTTTAACGGGGGTTTGGGGGCGATATTTTGGGGGGGGATAATTCTCTTGGGGAATGGGGAAACACCTCTTGCTAGAGGGTAGGCCCAATATCTGGGGCCAGAGGGAGGGGTTGGCACCCGAAACATCTGGGGGCACCGCCCCGAATGAAGAAAGGGCACAAAAAATGGGCACATTCCTCTATTTTAAAAGAGGCTTTTTCTCCCCAGAGTAGGGGAATATGTGGGGCTCTCCAGATCTCCTTGAGATTGCCAGCCCTTCAGTTACAGAATCCCAGCTTTGGGACACCGAGGGGTCATCCAGCCCACCCCGCGCCAAGGCAGGAGTCGGGTCCCCAAGACACCCGCGTCCCCCTGCGCCGCCACCTCCGGTCCGGACCCCGGACCCCGCCCCAATGCCAGGGGACCCCCGCCCTCGTGGCGTGGCCCCTGGCGCCAGAACGCTGCTGCGATTCTTCCATTGTGACCCTGGGGGTCCCGTCGGGGTCTAGGATTCGCACCCGGTCCCCACACCTAGAGCGAGGTTTTCAGCCCCGCCGGGCATGGGAGCGGGTGGCAGACTTGGGGGGAGAAAGGGGGGAGTCCACAAGGAACCCCCCGAATCGGGTCGGGAGCCTATGGGGAGGAGATCTGTGGGTCAGTTCCCAGCCCTGGGGGTTCAGTCCCCAAGGAAGAGGGGGTCCGCTATGCCCATTGCGAGAAAAAAGGGGTAATTTCCTGATGTTGGACCCATTTTCCTGATTGTTAAGCCATGCTGGCATTACCCTAATATTCCCAACCCTGACTGGCGGCAGCTGTGCAGGATTCGCTCAGCCAATCTCCCAGCTGGAGATGCCAGTGGTAAGAATTGAACCCAGGACATTTTGCAGGAAGAACTGATATTCCCCCCCCTGCGCCGCAGCCCCTCTGTTACTAATAAAGTCTCTAGACCTCATGGAGGAGAGGGAACCCATTGAGTTCTACCCTGGCAGGCAGGCAGGGGTCTTTTGGGGGACCTTCTCTGCCACGTTTAATCCCAAAATGCCAAGTTTCTAGTCCTTGTCGGCCATATTTGCTTCCTGCGAAAAAGCCATTTAATTTGGGGCCTGAAAGCAAGAAAACCCTGGATCTTGCACGGATTCACACATGCAGGGAGATTTCTGGAAGCAAGGCCAATTCCGGAGAGAGCCTCATTAATACATGCCGCTTGGCTCGCTTTCCCGATCTGGGGCAACGCTGCGTTTGAGGGGTGCTGCCCCCTTTTCCGCTGAGCGGGGACCCCAGACTCCTTCCCCACAAGCCCCCACAAGGTATAGATATATATCCGGTTCCCCAAACTGATTCCCCATTAAACTTTGCCCTGATTACTTATGGTGTCCTCAACTTTCCCATCTGCGAAATGGGCTCCCCTGAATTTAACCCTTGAGGAACTTAGCAAAAAAATTTATGGTGGCAGCAGAAAGTTTGGGGGCTGCTCAGCTCTTGCACACGGTTTTTCGGATTTGGAAATTTGGGGGGTGGGGTTGGGGAAGCCCCTCCTCGGTTTGCTGTACGGAAAACGGTCTCTGGAAGCCCGTTTTGGGGAAGGAAAATAAAGTAAGTTATGAATGGAGTAAAAAGAAATGGGTGTCTTTTTTTATTCTGAGATGGATTGGGGGGAAGGATGGGAAATGGGGGTCTGGGTTGTGAACCCCCCCAAAAAATATGCATTTTTGTGGGGTGGGAGAAAGCGGAGGGGGTGATTCGCACCTGAGGCCGAGATTTTGGAGAAATGATGCAAAATGATATTTTGGACCCCTGGGAGAAGGGGCTTCGGAGTTTGGAAAAAATGCAATTAAGAGGCGATTCGCTTAATTTTCGTTTTATTTCTATGCCCCTTTATATTTTAAAGGGGTTATATTCCCAAGGTTTGCAACCTTGCAGAAAATTGCAAATATAAAATAGGCGTTCAAAGCAATAGAATTAACAAAAAAAAAACAACCCCAAAATATCGGTGATTTCACAATAGGAAGTACAGAATATTATTATTAATAATAATAATTGTTTTTTATTAAGTACAAATTAGAAAACATACCTATTTACAACCAAAGAAAATACATATAACCAAGGGGGGGAAATAGAGAATACTTTGTCTCTTTTCATATTTACAGTTATTTATACCTCTATAAAATGCTGTTCACAATAAAGGAATGAAATGGAAGAGAAGATATCAGAAAAAAAAGAACAAAGAAAAGAGAAAGTAAAAGAAAAAGATCATACGTGAAAATTTTCACCTAATATATATATATATTAATAATAATAATAATAATAATTTATCGAGTTCCAAATGCATTCACGCCCCTGTTTATTTGTTAATTCATATTGGCATACAGGAATTAATTTATTTTTACACCTATTATTTCTTATAGAGAGGGATCCCTTTATTTTAATTGCATTAAACATATATCTATAAAGCAAAACAAATTGTATAGAAACATTGTGCATATATAACATATACATAACATTTCATTCACATATTCAGTATATTCATTAATTTATACATATAAAGTATGAATCGTATTTACTTTATATATAATTTTATATTAGATAAAAATTAAATAAGGATACAAAGATGTTTCATTGTTTCATATCTACAGTATCAGCAAATGGCTTCAAATTAACCCAAAAACTTTCCTGGAGGCGTGAACATTCCATGACGTCACGGCAAGCGCTCGCTTTGAGGCCTCGGCAAGTTCCGTAGCTGGTCGGCAGCGCTCGGCTCTTTCCGTAGCCAGAGGGCGGGCTGCGGCTTCTTCGTACCCGTCTCGGGCGCTCTCGGCTCTTTCCGGAACCCCCTGCGCGCGCGTCACTTCCGCCCGGCGTTCGGGCTTCTTCGTACCGAGAGAAGCCCGTAGAGGAAAAGAACTAAAGCAAAGCAGCATGAATTCCGGTTGTGTGTCAACACTCTCTCCACCTCCCATCTGAATATTGGCTTTTGCTGATTGATTTAAGCGCTGCTTATTAAATTTGCATGGCCATTTGCTTCCCAAATTTGCATATTTTTATTGCTTTTTTCAGATTGATTTGGCCCACATTGCAAAGGCTGCCACTCTCTCCGAGAACTGAGTTCCCGCAATGTGTTTGTGCTGCTTCGATCTGGGAGGAAAAGGAGGATATAAAAGGAAGAACGAAGGAAATGAATCAATCAACGAATGTTTCCTGCACTGCAGTAATAATAATTATAAAGGGTATAAATAAAATGAATCCTAATCAATAATAACTATTATCAGTCCCTCCCTCCCCAAAAAACACACTTTTGACTCGAGAAAATCACCATTTTATAGATCAAATCTGTTACTGTATGTAGTGAAGTTCCCCCTCTGCCTGGTTCCGGTGGTAAAACGCATGGCGGGCAGCAATCTCGGACGGTGTAGCAGGAACCCCCCCCCCACCCCAATCATTCAGTTTGTACAAACTTCACACACACTCACACACTACATACGCCACATTTCTGTTATAAATTCATAGAAAATCAACCATACATTGGATTTGCACTGTTCCATTTTATTTTACTCCATATGACAGGAACTAACAAAGGGGGGTGACTTGGTCCTGGTCAGCCATGGTCCCTTCACTGTCTCAGCACATCCACAGGAGCCCTGCCCAGTTGCTATGCCAACCCTGATGATCCCAGACAGAAGACAATCAAGATCACAAAGAACTTGCATATGGGAGTGGATTCAACATGGACTGAAACAAGGGACAATGATCAGATCTTCCCTCTGGGGGCAGGAAACTGCAAAGTCCCCTCTGTCACCTGGAAAGTACTCCTGGGGAGGGGGAAAGGGGGAACCAGCCAGGTGACACTCAGGTTACCACCACAACTCCTCCCTCAATCCCTCCTTTCTGTGATGTATGTGTGATGTTTCTGGGGGTGGGCTTGATCTACAGGAGGGGAATTTCAAAAGTCTTTATAAGGTCTTGCACACCATTTTTCTGGGTCCCTCCTCTCTCCTGCAAGTGAGGGGAGCACCCTGTTGCAACAGATCAATAAAGGCCAAGCCTACAGGCTGCTGTTTTGCTCCAAGTTATCCTGGTTGGGGTCTTTGTTTTTGTCCAAGGGAGCCCTCGGATTTTTCCTGTAACAACGGCTTTGGGGCCTAGTGGTTGCGGAGCTTCTCTTGGATCGTGTCCCAAGGTGCTGCCTGGACTGCTTCGGGCGCAACCAATGCTCAGCCGTCTCAAACACCTCAGGCCCACAGCGGCTGAGGAATAGACCCCGCTTCCGGTCCTGTGATACTGCTGTCAGCTCGTTGGCTTGGAGGTAGCAGTCGAACCGAGCGAGGTGGGAGTCCCAGGATTCAGAGGCTGGCGCAAATGGCGGTAGAGGCACAAGGGAAGCCATGACTCCGACGCCGGAGAGAAGGGCGATGGAGGGAGCGCAGCGCTCTCGCCAGAACGGTCAGCTCTGAACTGGTTCTGCCCAGTGATTTCGCTCCGTGATTTCGCTCTGTGATTCAGCTCAGTTCAGAGGATGGCCGCGTCTGGCTGTGCTCTGATGTCCATCCATCCCATCCTCATCGCCAGTGTTAAGTTGTGGGTTGACATGGCAGACGAGACAGCGATGTCTCCAAGCAGCTCTTTATTTTGTAAGCTGGAACAGAAGACTGAACAGCAAACCGCTCAGCCGGCCGGCTTTTATAGGCAGCCGGCTGTCAACATGGTAGCAGCAACAACCCAGAGTTTCCCGCCTGAAACAACTGAGGCGGACCTGAGTGAAAACTATCTACAGACCTGAGTGAAAACTATCCACAGACCTGAGTGAAAACTATCCACAGACCTGAGTGGAAACTATCCACAGACCTGAGTGGAAACTATCCACAGACCTGTGTGGAAACTATCTACAGACCTGAGTGGAAACTATCCACAGACCTGAGTGAAAACTATATACAGACCTGAGTGGAAACGATCTCCATTATCCCCCTGCTGGCCCAGGGGGAACTTCAGTACATAACACCCCTCCCCACCGAGATAAGGCGTTAGTTACAATCGTAATGGTTTCCTTATATACAGCACTATGCGTAATGGTTCAATTAGGCACAAAAGCATATCGGTTACATTTCCCATACTTCCATTAGACCAACAGTGTTACATGTCCAACAACATAGTCCTTTAAATAAGTTGGGCGCTTGGAGGTAGCAGTCGAACCGAGCGAGGCAGGAGTCCCAGGATTCAGAGGCCGGCGCAAACGGCGGTAGAGGCACAAGGGAAGCCATGACTCCGATGCCGGAGAGAAGGGCGATGGAGGGAGCGCAGCGCTCTCGCCAGAACGGTCAGCTCTGAACTGGTTCTGCCCAGTGATTTCGCTCAGTGATTCCGCTCTGTGATTCAGCTCAGTTCAGAGGCTGGCCGCGTCTGGCTGTGCTCTGGTGTCCATCCATCCCGCCTTCGTCGCCAGTGTTAAGTTGTGGGTTGACATAGCAGCCGGCACAGCAATGTCTCCAAGTAGCTCTTTATTTTGTAAGCTGGAACAGAAGACTGAACAGCCAACAGCTCCGCCGGCCGGCTTTTATAGGCAGCCGGCTGTCAACATTGTAGCAACAACAACCCAGGGTTTCCCGCCTAAAACAACTGAGGCGGACCTGAGTGAAAACTATCTACAGACCTGAGTGGAAACTACCTACAGTATCCCCCTGCTGGCCCAAGGGTAACTTCACTACATAACAAAATCGGAGGAAATAAACACACCAAATGGGCAAAAGGCACAGGAAAAAAAGGCAATGAATTCGTTTTTAAAAAAATAATAATAGTAGAAAGAGATAATCAATGTTTTATATTTGCTGTTAGCCGCCCTGAGCCCGGTTTTTAAAGGGCGGGGTATGAATAAAAATTTATATTCTTATTCTTAGATTCTTATTCTTATTCTTAGATTCTTATTCTTAGATTCTTATTCTTATTCTTAGATTCTTATTCTTATTCTTAGATTCTTATTCTTATTCTTATTCTTAGATTCTTATTCTTATTCTTATATTCTTATTCTTATATTCTTATTCTTATATTCTTATTCTTATATTCTTATTCTTATTCTTATTCTTATTCTTATATTCTTATATTCTTATTCTTATTCTTAGATTCTTATTCTTATTCTTATTCTTATTCTTAGATTCTTATTCTTATTCTTATTCTTATATTCTTATATTCTTATTCTTATATTCTTATTCTTATTCTTATATTCTTATTCTTATTCTTATTCTTATTCTTAGATTCTTATTCTTATTCTTATTCTTATATTCTTATATTCTTATATTCTTATATTCTTATATTCTTATTCTTATATTCTTATTCTTATTCTTATATTCTTATTCTTATTCTTATTCTTATTCTTATTCTTATTCTTATTCTTATTCTTATTCTTATTCTTATTCTTATATTCTTATTCTTATTCTACTCCAGGCCGAAAAGAACCCTGCCGTGTCGCCTCGCCCACAAAACCGCCCGCCCTCTTTGGCCTCCGAGCCCCTTCGGCTCCGCTCGGCCCTTTCCGCCTCTCCCGGGGCTTTCCGCTGGCGGCAGCGGCGCTGGACAGGAACGGATCGCTCCGCGGGCGAGAGGTGGGTGCAGGCCGGACCCCCCCAGTGGGTGCTTTATTTTGGGGGGGGTGGGGGGGACATATTGCATTGCACCCCTCCCCACAGCTCACCCCAATTGCACACCCCCTCCCAACCCAGAATAGCCTTGCAATTTTATTTTTAATTTTTTTTAGGGGGGTGGGGGTGGGATTTGCAACATGCAAAATAATCAGGGGTGGGGGAGACTTTTAAAAAATATATAGTTCAATTGCAATCGCTGCAAACCGCCCCTTGCATTTTGCTCAACTATTGCTTCTTTTGCGGGGGGGTAGTTTAAAAATGAAACATTTAAAGGGGTTTTTTGGGGGGCGGGACATAAGCATTTATTTTTGGGGGGTTAATAAAAGGCTGCTGCATATATAGAATTTGGAGGAAGTGCAGAATTTGCATTTGGGGGGGTTGTGTGTGTTAAAAACGAAGGCCCTTTTTGGGGGGGGCTGTTTGCAGCCAGAAATGTTGCCGCATATATATATATATAATTTCTTGCAAATCTCATCCCATGTGGATATTTCTCTTTTTTTGGAGGGGGTTTCCTCTTTAGCGTATTTCTCTCCCCCCCCCCCAAAAAAAAGCATATTGAGCTTTTCTTACTGCTAATTATCAGCGATGAGAATCGGGGCGCTTGCAAGTTTGGCAACAAATGTTTTCCAAAGGAATCTGTCATTCTGTATCCATGAACCCCTTTTCCTTTTTGGGGGGGGGCTTGTGATCCACTGGATTCCCCCCATGAACTTCCTCCAAACCCCACTTCATCGCAATTTCCCTTTGCGTTCTCAAGTTTTTCCTCCCCAGGGGAAAACGGAGGAGGAAATTTCTCTTGTTTTAATTTCTTTTTTAATAATAATTGTGCTTTATTTTTTAAGTTGCCAGAATTATATATACACAGTTTGTGTGTATATGTATATATATGTGTGTGTGTTTTTATATTTTTATATTTATAAATAAAATAAAAGCTTCCCTTGTGAGCCCCCAAGCAGGAGACGATACACTCTTTTTGTTTCCTTCCTTGGGGGGCTGTTGACCGTGCGCCCGATCCAACCGCTGCTGGTAAATTGTAGATTAATTAGATTTAATATGGTTTCCATGTGGAGCCTCCATGGACAGAGCCAGTCTACCTTAGAAGACTATTCTGCTTGGGGGACAAGCCAGGAACCTGAACTCAGGCCCTGATCCAGCTGCTGCCCTTCCCCTCTCACATCTGGAGGCTAAATTATTATTATTATTATTATTATTATTATTATTATTATTATTATTATTTTGCCCCAGCCACTCTGGGCGGCTTCCAACCCGCACAAAAAGCATCAAACGTTAAAAATAACAGTCAGCTCCTATATATATGTTAAAAAGGCGCAACGACTTTAAAATAAACAGCTTACACCAAAGAAAGCAAGATGCGACCGCGCATTAGAATCCAATAGCTAAAATTAAACACCAGCAAGAAATTAATTAGACAGTTGGCGCTTGTCGAAAATCAACAACCGCCCGTCTATAATCGAGAAAAACAGCAGCGTTGCATAAAATACAATCGTGCAAAACGACGTGAAAGGTTTAAATTAAGAAACGAAGGCACACTAATTATTATTATTATTATTATTATTATTATTATTATTATTATTATTTCTTTATTTATTTATACCTCCTCCATCCGGCTAGGTTTCCGCAGCCATTCTCGGCAAAATATTAAAAAATACCATAATTACGTCAGATATTAAAAGCTTAAAAGTTGTTTAAAACGA
Organism: Podarcis melisellensis; assembly: GCF_964234715.1. Classification (NCBI taxonomy): domain Eukaryota; kingdom Metazoa; phylum Chordata; class Lepidosauria; order Squamata; family Lacertidae; genus Podarcis; species Podarcis melisellensis. The sequence continues at coordinate 729,309 of NC_138536.1, read as the reverse complement.
AACGAAACCAAAAATTAATTCGAAAATCACGCAGTGTTAGTGCGCTTTCAAGGCGCTAGTCCTCAGCGACGGGCCTTGCAGCGGGGTCAGACTGGATGACCCCTGGAACCCACTCCTAGCCTTACATTTCCTTTCTTCCCTCCCTCGTTCCTTCGCTCCTCCTCCTCCTCCTCGTATTCTCGCACCCGGAAGGAATTTTTCCCCATCTTTTTCTCCCGACTCCGGAGGAAAAAAAAATCCCTTTTCTCTCTGACTCTCTGTCACCCCCCCCCTGCTCTGGACACCCCCCTCCCCGTTCCCGGACCCCCAAACCTGACTTTTGCTTCCATCGACCTTACTCAGGGGAAAGAGCCAGGATCCTGCCCGCGCCCCCCAACCGAAGACTGGAAAGGATATGGGGCAGGAGAGAGCCGTAAATCTCAATTTTATTATTTAAGTAAGCAGAATTTGGGGGGGGTGTTGGAAAAGCAGGGTGGGGGGCAGCTTGGGAGAGGAGGAATCGCGCCCACCCGTGGGTGCTGCTGCTCCTGGATCGGGGCCAGGCTTTGGGGAGGGAGGAGGAGCCAGAAAGCCATTTTTGGTGGTTTTATATCCTGGTTCTGTTCTGAGACTCCCCAGGTATAGGGCAGTATATAAATTCAAATAATAATAATAATAATAATAATAATAATAATAATAATAATAATAATGGAACCTCCAGCTGCAGGGACAGTCTACCTGGATTTCTACCTTTTGGCTGGACTTTTCTCTGTAAATTTGATTTCCCTATTCCACAATTGTTCCCATGCTTCCGTGTCTGTATTGTGACCCTTATTGATGGCCCAATGGATTTTAAGTGATGATGATGATGATGATGATTATTATTATTATTATTATTATTATCTCCCGGACTTGGCATTGACTGCTGCTGCTTTGCGGGGCAAACCCAGCCAGATGGGCGAGGAAAAAAGAATATTATTATTATTATTATTATTATTATTATTATTATTATTATTATCAATTGAATAATTCTTTCCTTTCCCCCCAGATGGGTGAGGAATAAAGAATATATTATTATTATTATTATTATTATTATTATCAATTGAATAATTCTTTCCTTTCCCCCCAGATGGGTGAGGAATAAAGAATATATTATTATTATTATTATTATTATTATTATTATTATTATTATTATTAATTGAATAATTCTCTCTCCTTCCCCCCCCCTGCTTTCTCAGGGTCCCCATCCTGCGCATTGGAAACGCCTGCTCCCCGGAAAAACCCCGCTCGGCCTCCGCTCCCCCCGCCTCCCCGGATTATGCTGGTCGCTCCCTCCCTCTGCTTCATTGTGTGGCTGAGTCGCGGGTTCAAGTTGCGGGAGCGGGGCTGCACTTAAGGGGGTGGCCGGGCGCTGTGCGGACCCCAGGGACGCCGCCCAGCGCCTCCTCGCTCTGCCAACCCCCAAACCCCCCAGACCCAACCCATGCGGAGCCCCCTGGGAGCGTAGCGGCGAGGGCGTCTTTTCCTCATCCCTCCGCGGAGCGCTTTCCTCCGCTCGCTCCTCCCCGGAAGCATGGGCAGCGCCGACGGCTTCCAGTACCGGGCCTTGTACCCGTACCGCAAGGAGCGGGAGGCTGACATTGACCTGCTGCCCGGAGACACCCTGGTGGTCAGCAAGGGGGCGCTGCAGGCGCTGGGGTTCAAGGAGGGCGATGAGCAGACCCCCCACCAGATCGGCTGGATCCTGGGGGTCAACGAGCGGACCAAGCAGAAGGGCGACTTCCCCGGGACCTACGTGGAGTACGTGGGGCCGGTCAAGATCCCCCTGCTGCCCCACCGGCCCCGGGGGATCAGGCCCCTGCCGGCCGCACCAGCGTCAAAAGAGGAAGCAGGTGAGGTGCGGGGATGACGAGCGCAGCGAGTGCGGCAAGCGGCCGGGAGGGTGGCGGGGCAGGGGAAGGGGTGGGACGCCCGCTTGGGGGGCAGAAGGTCTCCCGGGCTCCGTCCCCGTGGGCAGCCTCTCCGTTTAGGGCTGGTGCACGTCCAAGAGGGTGAGGTGCGGGGATGACGAGCGCAGCGAGCAGGGCGGATAAAAATCTATTCTTATGTATTCAATTTTTTTAATAAAAAAAATCAGATTGAAAAAAATTAAATTAGATTTTAAAAAATTTAAATCGGATTTAAAAATAAATAAATCGGATTTTAAAAAATTAAATCGGATTTTTAAACATTTAAACCGGATTTTTAAAATAAAATACTTTCGGAGGAAAAGCCTTTCTAACTATTTTCTGTTTGAGTTACTTTGTAGCCCAAAGGCTACAATCAGGAAGTAAGAAGTTTTTCATGTTGCTAAAACTAAGTTACTGTTTTTTTAATCGTTTAACCACATCGGTTAAGGAAAAGGGATACATATGCTGTAACGTTATTGCTTTCGTTAAATAAATTGTTATTAAGGAAATGATTGTTTTTTTCCTATAGCAGAAAAGTTGTCCAAATATTCATTTATTTAACCTCACGAGAATGTCATCATTATCTATGTATTTCTAAGAGTAGAACCAAATCAGTAATTTCAGGACTGAAAACTACTCTGAAAATCCATTATTCCAAAAAGAAAACCTTCATTTCGTTGTCAATATTAAGATGATTCCAGCAAGGCTGAGCCTTTCTGTAAAAAAAATTGATTTAAACAAAGTCTTACAGGCTAGCGATTTAAATGGTGATTTAAATCGATTTGATCTAAATAAAACCCACCCTGGTGATTTAAAAGGATTTGATTTAAATGAAACCCACCCTGGTGATTTAAATTGATTTGGTTTAAATAGAACCCACCCTGGTGATTTAAATTTTTTTGGTTTAAATAGAACCTGCCCTGGTGATTTAAATAGTGATTTAAATTGATTTGATCTAAATAAAACCCACCCTGGTGATTTAAATGGCTTTGATTTAAATAAAGCCCACCCTGGTGATTTAATTTTTTTTGGTTTAAATAGAACCTGCCCTGGTGATTTAAATAGTGATTTAAATTGATTTGATCTAAATAAAACCCACCCTGGTGATTTAAATGGATTCGATTTAAATAGAACCCAATCTGGTGATTTAAATGGTGATTTAAATTGGTTTGATTTTAATAAAACCCACCATCTCCTTCGGAGAGGAAACCGCTTTTCCCAAAAGGGGACTTTTTCGTTGAGGTTTCCCGCATTGCCGGGGGGGTTGGACTAGATGACCGCTGGGGGACCCCCCTCCATTTCGGGGGGGTCTCTCTCTCTCTCACCCCCCAAATTGACCGTCTGCTCCCCCCAATTTCTCCTTCCCCAGGGTTGGCGCTCCCCGAACTCTCTGAGCAGTTTGCTCCCCCCGAGGTGGCACCCCCCCTGCTGTGCAGGCTGGTGGACGCCATTGAGAAGAAAGGTGAGCAAAACGGGGGGCGGGTATTTTTGGGCAGGGTGCTAGTCCTCATGAAAAGGCTTTTAGTGAATTTGGGGAGGGGGTCTCTCCTTCCCTTTCCTTACTTTTTAGCCCTTTTTTAAAAGGGGGGTTTTCAAAGGTGCGCCTCCCGGTCTGGGAAAGAGGTTGGGCGCCCATTAATAATAATAATTATTATTATTATTATTATTATTATTATTATTATTATTACGGCCAGATGGGAGGGTTATAAATATCTTCTTCTTCTTCTTCTTCTTCTTCTTCTTCAAGCCAGATGGGAGTGTTATAAATATATTATTATTATTATTATTATTATTATTATTATTATTATTATTACAGCCGGGTGGGAGGGTTATAAAGAAATTATTATTATTATTATTATGAGTTGAGCAAGGGGTTGGCGGGAACCCAGGGGGAGCATTTTAAAGGAAAGCTTTTTAATTGACTTATTTTCCCCGTGGAGAGTGGTAGGGGTTTTGCTGTGGGTGGCGCTGGGGGTCCCGCGCCCCTCGAGACCCCCAAGTCGACCGGCCGTGTGTTTTCCCCTTAGGGCTGGACAGCGCATCTCTCTATCGGACGTCCTGCTCAGAGCTGAGGCTGGGAGCTGGTGAGTTGCAGGCTGATAGGGTGCAATATTGCAGCTTTATTATTATTATTATTATTATTATTATTATTATTATTATTATTATTTTCTCCCCCCAGACTGGGCTGCGTCTGGCGACTTGGACGCCTTCGATGCCCCCTCTCTGGGAGAGGCTCTCAAGGGGTACCTGCAAGACTTGCCCACCCCGGTGGTCCCGCCCGGACTCGGGTGCGAAATCCTGCGCATCCTCCAGGGTGAGACGGGCAGAAAATTCTCATTTTCTATTTCACAAACATTTTAGGGGTTTTGTGTGTGTGTGTGTGTGTGTGTGTGTATATATATATATATATATATATATATATATATATATATGTGCTTTCGTAGATTTTCACGGGTACAGGAATGCAGGTTTTGGTGTCCTCGGGTGTCTTCCCGTGTAAAAGTTGGGGTGTCTAGGCGACGTTTCGACGAGGTCTCACTCGTCATCTTCAGGCTGGTGCTTTCGGCTTCTTGTTACTGGAACAAGAAGATCCTGCTCTGTTCCAGTAACAAGAAGCCGAAAGCACCAGCCTGAAGATGACGAGTGAGACCTCGTCGAAACGTCGCCTAGACACCCCAACTTTTACACGGGAAGACACCCGAGGACACCAAAACATATATATATATATATACACACACACATACACACAGTGGTACACTGGTTCCCAAACTTAATCCGTTCCACCAAAATTGGGGGCATCTTATAGACGGAAAAATGCGGTAATCCGTTCTGGAAATTCCGTTCCAAAACCAAAGCGTTCCAAAACCAAGGCGCACTGCTTTTCCCATGCAAGATGGATTAATCCGTTCCAGGCTTTTAAAAGCAACCCCTAAAACGGCAATTTAACGTGAATTTTACTATCTAATGAGGCCATCGATCCATAAAATGAAAGCGATAATCAGTGTACTGTACTATAAAGTAAATAAGACAGTATTGTAGATGATAAAAATTAAAATTATTTCCCCCTTGCCTGCACTGATGATAGTCATTGTTTGAATGGGGGGGGGCTTTTATCCATTTCCGCAGTCACACAATCAATCAATCAATCAATCAGTAGCTGAACTGGGTTAACCAAAGTTAACCAAAAAAGCCTCAAAAATGCAAAATGAAGAGCAAAATTTCCAAACTTCATCCGTTCCGGAAGTCCGTTTGACTTCCAAAATGTTCAAAAACCAAGGCGCAATTTTGGACATTATTTTTTAGGGGGAAAACCTCGCACACGGGAAGAATGGAATAAATTCAATGATTATTTAGTTAAATTTGTTAAGTTAAGCTAACTGGACATAGCTTGCAGATACTTAATGGTCTTCGGATTTTATTTATGTTAAGAGATGAATTCATATGTTTAATTCTATAAGGCGAAGATTTAAGGATGTCGAAGTTAAATTTCATAAAAATTGGGATTTGGAAAACCGTTAAAAGGGCATGCAATGAAATTCAACCGAAGGGAAGCAAGGAAGTCGCTTAACAAAGTTAATAACTATAATTTTTAACAAGGCTATGATTTATGTTTGTTTTGTTTGTTTGTCTTGTGTGTTTGTTTGTTTGTTTATAATATTGTGAAAACCAGCAAAAAAAAATTGGGGGAAAAACCCCGCACACGGAAAAATACGGCAAGTTTAATCACCAAGGTACCCCTGAGCGCGCGCAGAGTGCCTCGGTTCTCCTGGAGACACGCATTTGCACCCAGGACTTTGGGGGGGTACCTTGAGCTCCCCAAACCTTTCTCTTACTTTATTTTTGGGGAAATTAACCCCCTCCTTTCCTTTTTGCAGACGCGCCCCCTCCGGACTCTGGCCGGCAGCATCTCCTGTCTCTCCTGGCGCCGCCGGCCATGCCCCTGGCGCACCTGCTGACGCTGCAGTTCCTCCTGCGCCACTGGGCCAAGGTGGCCGAGCAGGCCGAGAGCAACGGGCTGGGGCCCCGGGCCCTGGGGGAGCTCTTCGGGGGCCTGGTCCTGCGCGGGGCGCCGGCCGCCAGGTGGGTCAGAACCTGGGACCCCTCTCTGGACATCCGCTCTGCTCTGTTTTAACCCGCCTTGAGACCTCCGGGTAGAGGGCACTTGTCACTATCATCATCATCATTATTATTATTATTATTATTATTATTATTATCTCCTTTTTCTATCTCTATCATTTATTTATCTATCTATCATCGATCTCTTTCTATCTGTATCTATCTATCTATCATCTATCTATCTATCATCTATCTCTTTCTATCTGTATCTATCTATCTATCTCTTTCTATCTATATCTATATCTATCTATCTATCTCATCTATCTAGATCTATCTCATTTTTCTATCTCTATCATCTATCTATCTATCTATCTATCTATCTATCTATCTATCTATCTATCTATCTATCATCTATCTCTTTCTATCTGTATCTATCTCTTTCTATCTATATCTATCTATCTCATCTATCTAGATCTATCTCATTTTTCTGTCTATCATCTATCTATCAAACAATCAATCAATCAATCAATCAATCATCTATCTCATCTGTCTCTTTCTATATCTGTCATCTATCTATATCTGTCTTTCTTTCTTTCTATCTATCATCTATCTATCTAACTATCTATCATCATCTATCTCTTTCTATCTGTATCTATCTATCTCATCTATCTAGATCTGTTTCATTTTTCTATCTATCTATCTATCTCTTTCTATCACAAAAACCTGACCTGATGGAGAGAAACGGATTCCATTTTGCACTGAGTCAGTAGTGCAAAAATACCCTAAATCAGTTGTAGAAATCTAGACAACATTCAACATTTACTGGGTAAAAAATTGTTACCCAGTGTTATTATTATTAATAGCAGCAGTAGTAGTAACAGGGGGGGGTTGACTTAAATCAAATTCATTTTAATTTAAACCCAATTAAATCAAATTGATTTAAATCACTAGTCAGTGAGACTTGATTTATAACAACAACAACAACTAGTAGTAGTTGTAACAGGGTGGATTTGATTTAAATCAAATTGATCACGATTTAAATCACTACTCAGCAAGACTTGATTTAAAATAATAATAATAATGTAATAATAATAATAATAACTAGTAGTAGCAGTAGCAGGGTGGATATGATTTAAATCGAATTGATCTAAATTACGATCTAAATCACTAGTCAGTAAGACTTGATTTAAATCATCTTTTTATTTACGGAAAGGTTCCGCCTTGCTGGCACTCTCGTTAATATTTACAACCAGAGGAAGGTTTCATTTTTGGAATCATAAATTCCAGTTATATCAAAAATTACTGATTTTTTAGCAAACAATGATGATCAAGTCTTCCAGGGGTTTTGCAAATGGAACCAGAGTCGAGCCACAGCTGATGCCCGTAGTCCGGTTAAATAATAATAATAATAATAATAATCAGTTAATCACGGCATGTGTGGGGATTATTAAGGGGGTAACCCTGGGGTCTTTTCTGCCCCCAGCGCCGAGGGGACCCCGGATTTCTCTGCCCTTTTCCTGGAGCTGCTCCTGGAGGCGAAAGACCCCGAGGCTGATTTGCCCCCGCCAGGTAGGAATCGGGACCTGGTTCTGGGTGCGAGTGGCGGCAGGGGGGGGGAATGGTTTCGGATCTTGGGGTCTGGGCATAAAAAAGAGGGGGCTGCATGGGCAGAACCAGAATAGGGGGCAGCGACCCGCCTTTCCGTCAAGTTGGAAGGGGACACCCCATTGGTCATCTAGCCCAACCCACTTCAAGCGATGGCGAGTTTATTCTATGGAAATATTGACGTCTTTATTTTCCCTTTCCTTTTATTTCCTTTTGTTTATTTTATTTTTTCTTTTTATTATTTTTATTATTTTATTTATTTTATTACTTTATATTTTTATTATTTTATTCTATTATTTATTTTATTTATTTTATATTCTTCTATTTTATATTTTTATTATTTTATTTATTTTATATTTTATATTTTTATTATTTTATTCTATATTTGATTTTATATTATTTATATTACTTACTTTATTCTGTATCTTGTTATTCCATATTTTTATTGTTTATTTTATTCTATATTTGATTTTATTTATTTTATATTCTTTTATTTTATATTTTTATTATTTTATTCTATATTTGATTTTATATTATTTATTTTATTCTATATCTTATTATTCCATATTTTTATTGTTTATTTTATTCTATATTTTATTATTATATATTTTTATTTTGTTTATTTCATATTTTATTTCATATTTCATATTGATTTAATTAATGAATTAGGTGGGGGCGGGAGAGGAAACGGTCCTCAGGCTTTTCTTAACCCCCCCTCCCGCCCTCCCCTGGATCCCCACTTTTTCTTTCCAGCCCTGCCCCCCAAGCCCCCCAAACCCAAGCCGGCAGCCTCAGCCCCCCTGGCCAACGGGAACAGCACGACCCTCCAGGACGCCGAGTGGTATTGGGGCGACATTTCCAGGTAAAAAGGGGGGCTGGGGGCAGTATTATTGCATTTTTAATATTTTTAATATTTTTAATATTTTTAATATTTTTAATATTTTTAATATTTTTAATATTTTTAATATTTTTAATATTTCATTTTAATCTTTTGCCGGAAGCCGCCCAGAGCGGCTGGGGAAACCCAGCCAAGATGGGCGGGGTAGAAATAATAAATTACGACGACAAATGTGAATTTATAATCAGCATATAAACGCAAATAAATATTTTTTTTTTTAAAAAAAAATTATTAACTGGCCAATCACATCAAATTAAATCACATCACATAAATTCCAAATTACAAAGCCAAATTTTTAAACGCAAATAAATAACCCCCGTCTCCCCCAGGGAGGAAGTGAATGAGAAGCTCAGGGACACCCCAGACGGGACCTTCCTGGTCCGGGACGCATCCAGCAAAATCCAGGGCGAATACACACTGACGCTCAGGTGAGTCCAGACCCCCAGGGTTTTTGGGGAGGGGGGAGAGGCAAAAACTGCTCTCCAGGTTTTGCAAAGAAAGAAGAAGAAAAAGGCATTGTTAACCTGTGGAACTCCCTGCCACTTGACAGTCGCTAATTTGGCTTCCAAAGAGGATCTGGCAAATTGATGGAGGGGAACGAGGCAAGCAGACAAAGTTTTATGTTTTCCGTATCTTCTTTTTGAGACTTTGCCAAAAAATAAGAAAGCTGGATGAGTTTGGCCCCAAAACTCCCCAAACTATTACAGAAGTTTAAAGCTCCAGACAAGATAAAATGCTGTAGAATCAGATTTTTATATCGTTTATGGACACTCATCTGCCAGGAAGGAAACGGACCTGTAGGAAGCGCCACTTGAAAAAGAGAGAGAATGGGCGTATTTTTGTGAACTAATAATTCTTTAATAAAAATATATTTAAAGGGAAGGAAGGGAAAAGAAAGAAGCAAGGAGGGAGGGAGGGAGGGAGGGAGAGAGAGAGAGAGAGAGAGAGAGAGAGAGAGAGAGAGAGAGAGAGAGAAAGAGGAAAAAAGGAAGAGAAGGAAGGAAAGAGAAGGAGGGAGAGAGAGAAGGAAGGAAGGAAGGGAGGGAGGGAGGGGGAGAGAGAGAGAGAGAGAGAAAGGAAGGAAGGAAGGAAGGAAGGAAGGAAGGAAGGAAGGAAGGAAGGAAGGAGAGAGAAAGGGAAGGAAGGAAGGAAGGAAGGAAGGAAGGAAGGAAGGAAGGAAGGAAGGAAGGAAGGAAAAAGGGAAGGGTTTCCATCAACAGATTAAATTCCCTCATCTATTCCGTGAGTCCCGGGTGCGAGTTCCGCTCTGTCGTCTTTGTCTGGCCCCAGATCTGAGCCCCGTCTCTTCCTCTTCCTCCTCCCTGCAGGAAAGGCGGGAACAACAAGCTGATCAAGATCTTCCACCGCGAAGGGAAGTACGGCTTCTCGGAGCCGCTGACCTTTGGCTCAGTGGTGGAGCTGATCACCCACTACCGGCACGAGTCCCTGGCCCAGTACAACGCCAAGCTGGACACCCGCCTCCTCTACCCCATCTCCAAGTACCAGCAGGTGGGGACGGGGGGACTATTATTATTATTATTATTATTATTATAGAAACAATGGGGAGCCCCCTAAAGGCAGGGTGGGTCCTCCGGTCCAGTTTCCAGCAAAAAAGCAAGAAAAGCAGGTAGACTGCGCCTGCAGCTGGAGGTTCCATTATTATTATTATTATTATTATCATCATCATCATCATTATTTAAAAAACACACCAAGAAATCCAGTTAGACTGCACCTGCAGCTGGAGGTCCCATTATTATTATTATTTTAAAAAACACACCAAGAAATCCAGGTAGACTGCGCCTGCAGCTGGAGGTTCTATTATTATTATTATTATTATTATTATTATTATTATTATTATTATTATTTAACAAAAAACCAAGAAATCCAGGTAGACTGTGCCTGCAGCTGGAGGTTTTTTTATTATTATTATTATTATTATTATTATTATTATTATTATTATTATTATTATTAGATAGCCTCAAAATAGCACTCAAATAGCCTCAAAATAGCACTGGATGGCCTTGGAAAATTTGAATGGCTTCCACGGGATTACAAAGGGCAGATAAAAAAAAAAAGGCAGATAAAAAAGCTCAGGAGAGGAGAGGAGAAAGGGGAGGTTTAAAAATACCTCCTGGTAGCTCCCGGATTCTTTATCAGGCTAAGCTTTGATTTTTCTGAATGTCTTTCTGTCTTATTGTTATTATTCTGTAAAAAGCTCCTCCTCACTCTGTTGAGGCTCACAGAAGACTTGCTGCCGGCGCCATCTAAGGCTAACTACAAGCTCTGAGCTCCTTTTGAATAAGGCCCTAGCACACGGCTAGAGAAGATAACTCAAATGGTACTTACAAGACAGAATTATAAAGAACTGGGGATTCCTCTAGCTCAAGCACAAGCTGCTGAACCCCCTGCCCCAAAGGAAAAGCAGGCAAAAATTCCATATTATTTTAAACCAAAAGCAGAAGAAATAAAAAGCACAGAGAGCCTGCATCCGCACGAATGGTCTGTCGACTGTACCTTGTTCGGAAGGGGCGTGGAAGCAGAGGGAGGAGGAGGAAGAAAAGGAGTCGACCTGGCAACCGAGTTAAAGCAGGCAACTATAGAAAATACAGCCCTTAAGGCCCAACCGGAACAGGAGCCTCAACTGGGATTATTATTATTATTATTATTATAAAAAAACACACCAAGAAATCCAGGTAGACTGGGCCTGCAGCTGGAGGTTCCATTATTATTATTATTATTATTATTATTATTATTATTATTATTATTATTATAAAAAAACACACCAAGAAATCCAGGTAGACTGGGCCTGCAGCTGGAGGTTCCATTATTATTATTATTATTATTATTATTATTATTATTATTATTATTATAATAAAAAAACACACCAAGAAATCCAGGTAGACTGGGCCTGCAGCTGGAGGTTCCATTATTATTATTATTATTATTATTATTATTATTATTATTATTATTATTATAAAAAAACACACCAAGAAATCCAGGTAGACTGGGCCTGCAGCTGGAGGTTCCATTATTATTATTATTATTATTATTATTATTATTATTATTATTATAATAAAAAAACACACCAAGAAATCCAGGTAGACTGGGCCTGCAGCTGGAGGTTCCATTATTATTATTATTATTATTATTATTATTATTATTATTATTATTATTATAAAAAAACACACCAAGAAATCCAGGTAGACTGGGCCTGCAGCTGGAGGTTCCATTATTATTATTATTATTATTATTATTATCATTATCATTATTATTAGAATTTATCTACTACCCTATGCCCAGAGGTCTCAGGGCCCAGCATCCTCTTTCCACAGGGGCCGGAAAGCTGCCCCACTGCAAAAAGTCACAAGCGGGATCTGAGTTCGAGAGCATCGTGATTGATTGAGTGATTAGAATTGCTTACTTCTGTGGTTCCCGGCCGTCGGCACGAAGGCGGCCCACCCGCCTCCTTCCTCGGAGGTCCCCTGGGCAGAGTTTGGAGGGCTGCCGGCCTGGGTTTCTCGAACCGGGGTTCCTGCGGGTTGGGATGGATGACCTCTGGGGGTCCCACCACGTCCCGTTTCTCCCTGGCAGGACCAAGTGGTGAAGGAAGACAGCGTGGAGGCCGTCGGGGAGCAGCTGAAAGTCTACCACCAGCAGTACCAGGACAAGAGCCGGGAGTATGACCTGCTCTATGAGGAATACACCCGCACCTCCCAGGTGAGCCAGACTCGGGCAGGCAGCAGCACTTGCGGGGCCGAACTGGAGCCGAGTTTCGCACTCAGGACCCACTGCTGCAAAGCTGGCTTGCTCTCAACCTTCAGTTTCTAGTCCTCAGTGTTACAAACTCTGCTCAGTAGGAGTCCAGCGCCCTTAGTATTGCCCACACGGGCTGGCAGCTGCCTCTGGCAGGCAGCCTCACTTGTGGTTGCTCTTAAGTTTCTAGTCCCCAACATGAACTCTGCTCACTAGGAGCCTGCAAGAAGCTGCCTTGCGCCCTTGGTATTGCCTACACGGGCTGGCAGCTGCCTCTGGCTGGCAGCCTCACTTGCGGTTGCTCTGAACCTTAAGTTTCTAGCCCTCAGTGTTGTGAACTCTGCTCAATAGGAGCCCTGCGCCCTTGGTATTGCCCACACGGGCTGGCAGGCCGCCTCACTTGCGGTTGCTCTGAACCTTAAGTTTCTAGCCCTCAGTGTTGTGAACTCTGCTCAATAGGAGCCCTGCGCCCTTGGTATTGCCCACACGGGCTGGCAGGCAGCCTCACTTGCGGTTGCTCTTAAACTGAAGTTTCTAGTCCTCAACATGACCTCTGCTCAATAGGAGCCTGCAAGAAGCTGCCTTGTGCCCTTGGTATTGCCTACACGGGCTGGCAGCTGCCTCTGGCAGGCAGCCTCACTTGCGGGGCTGAGCCGGACCCGAGTTTTGCACCCGGGACCCACTGCTGCAAAGCCGGCTTCCTCTGAACCTTAAGCTTCTAGTCCTCAGTGTGAACTCTGCTCAATAGGAGCCCTGTGTCCTTGGTATTGCCCACACGGGCTGGCAGGCAGCCTCCTTTGCGGTTGCTCTGAACCTTCAGTTTCTAGTCCTCAGTGTTATGAACTGTGCTCAATAGGAGCCCTGCGCCCTTGGTATTGCCCACACTGGCAGGCAGCCTCCTTTGCGGTTGCTCTGAACCTTCAGTTTCTAGTCCTCAGTGTTATGAACTCTGCTCAATAGGAGCCCTGCGCCCTTGGTATTGCTCACACGGGCTGGCAGGCCGCCTCACTTGCGGTTGCTCTGAACCTTAAGTTTCTAGCCCTCAGTGTTATGAACTCTGCTCAATAGGAGCCCTGTGTCCTTGGTATTGCCCACACGGGCTGGCAGCCTCACTTGTGGTTGCTCTTGTGGCCGCCCCGCAGGAGCTGCAGATGAAGCGGACGGCCATTGAGGCCTTCAACGAGACCATCAAGATCTTTGAGGAGCAGTGCCAGACGCAGGAGAAGTGCAGCCGCGATTACATCGAGCGCTTCCGCAGGGAGGGGAACGACAAGGAGATCCAGCGGTTATTACTATTCTTATTATATAATTATCTTGCAAGCTCTGGTTATTATTACTATTATTAATAATAATTATTAATAACAATAATATTGCAAGCACTGCTTGTTTTGTTTTTTTTATTTTTATTTTTATTACGGTGGTGCCCCGCAAGACGAACGCCTCGCAAGACGGAAAACCCGCTAGACGAAAGGGTTTTCCCTTTTGGAGGCGCTTTGCAAAACGAATTTCCCTATGGGCTTCCTTCGCAAGACGAAAATGTCTCGCGAATTCCTGCGGGGTTTTTTTCCCTTTCCCCCCCTTTTTCTAAGCAGCTAAGCCGCTTATCAGCTGATCCGCTAAAAGCCGCTCAACCGCTAATAGCGCTAATCCGCTAAGCTGTCAATGGGCTTGCTTCGCAAGACGAAAAAGCCGCTAGACGAAGAGAATCGCGGAACGGATTCATTTCGTCTTGCGAGGCACCACTGTACATATAATTATTATCCTGCAAGCCACCCCGGGAGCTTCGGATGAGTCTGATAAATTTAAATGGTGCTGGTGGTTGTTATTACCGTTACTTTTACTGTTTTCATATATAATGATTATCCTGCAAGCAACGGTTGTTGTTATTATTATTACTATAATTACTATTATTATTTAACGGGACCACGGGCATCAGCTATGGCTCAATTGTGGTTCCATTTGCAAAATCCCTTTATTACTATTATTGCTATATAATTATCCTGCAAGCTCTGGTTATTATTACCATTATTAATAATAATAATCCTGCAAGCACTGGTTGTTTATTATTATTATTCCATCAATTCTATTGATTTTCAATTTTTATCACGTTATTATTTTTACATTATTACATGTAATGCTTATTATTATTATTATTTCATATAATGCTTATCCTGCAAGCCACCCTGAGATCTTCGGATGAGTGTGATAAATTTAAATTTATATAATGTTTTAAAACGACTTTTATCATTTACACCCCGGCTCAGAATCCTGATGAATTCGGAGAAGCTGAAATCTCGCGTTGCCGAAATCCACGACAGCAAAATGCAGTTGGAGGAGGACCTGAAGCAGCAGGCGTCCGAAAACCGGGAGATTGACAAGCGCATGAACAGCCTTAAGCCGGATCTCCTACAGCTGCGGAAACTGCGTGACCAATACTTGGTGTGAGTGCGAGGGCCCTGGCCGCCTAGTGGTTAGAGCACCCGGTTCAGGTAGCCCCGGGTTCAGCACCTCCTCTCCAAAACAGCCTCTCTTTTTTTGCACGTAACAATGAGGACTAGCGCCTTGCTTTGTCCCCAAAGGCTCGACCCAGGTTCGAATTCTCCCGCTCGGCCGCTCGGGCCGGCCTGAGTTTCGAATCCGCCACCAGGTGGAAAGAGGGGCGAAGCTCGTCCTATGAGGGGGTCCTGATTTTTCCCCTCTCCCCCCAGGTGGCTGACCCAAAAGGGGACGCGGCAGAAGCAGATCAACGAGTGGCTGGGGATCAAGAACGAGACGGAGGAGTAAGTTTGTTTTCTGGCAGCTTCTCTCTTCCTTCCTTCCTCCCTCCCTTCGTTCTCTTCCTTTCCTTCCTTTCTTCCTCCTTTCCTTTTCTGTCCTTCCTTCCTTCCTTCCTTCCTTCCTTCCTTCTCTCTCTCTCTCTCTCTCTCAGTTCCTTCCTTCCTTCCCTTTTTTTCCTTCCTTCCTTCTTTCCTTTCCTTTTCTTTCTTTCCTTTTCTTTCTTTCCTTCTCTGTCCTTCCTTCCTCCCTCCCTCCCTCCCTCCCTTCCTTCCTTCCTTCCTTCCTTCCTTCCTTCCTTCCTTCCTTTTCTTTATTTCCTTCTCTGTCCTTCCTTCCTTCCTTCCTTCCTTCCTTCCTTCCTTCCTTCCTTCTCTCTCTCTCTCTCTCTCTCTCAGTTCCTTCCTTCCTTCCTTCCTTTTCTTTCTTTCCTTCTCTGTCCTTCCTTCCTTCCTTCCTTCCTTTTCTTTCTTTCCTTCTCTGTCCTTCCTTCCTTCCTTCCTTCCTTTTCTTTCTTTCCTTCTCTGTCCTTCCTTCCTTCCTTCCTTCCTTCCTTCCTTCCTTCCTTCCTTCCTTCCTTCCTTCCCCTTTCATTTTATTCTGACAAATAAACAAGAATAAAAACGGACACCCCACCACCCAGACCCTTCCCTTGTAACTTTCCCATTCTTAACACAACCATGATGTTATTATTATTATTATTTTCCCCCAAACGGCCCACAAAACATTTCCATCCTTCGAAGAATCATCTCCTTCTTCCTTCCGTTCCCTCATTCCCCCGGTGGGTCTCTGCCACCTCGATATCATAGCCCATCGGCCTCAATCTGGGGACCTTTTGGCGCCTTGGCTGTCGGAGGCAGGACACTGGGGAACGGCAGTTCTATTCCTTCTATTCTATCCTCCCTTCCTTCCCTTCCTTTCCTTCTTTCCTTCCTTTTCTGTCCTTCCTTCCCTTCCTTCCTTCCTTCCTTCCTTCCTCTTTTCCTTCCTTCCTTCCTTCCTCCCTCCCTCCGTCCCTCCCTCCCTCCCTTCCTTTGCCACCTAATTCCTTCCTTCCTTCCTCTTTTTCTTCCTTCCTTCCTTCCTTCCTTCCTTCCTTCCTTCCTTCCTTCCTTCCTTCCTTCCTCTTTTTCTTCCTTCCTTCCTTCCCTCCCTCCTCCCTCCCTCCCTTCCTTTGCCACCTAATTCCTTCCTTCCTTCCTCTTTTTCTTCCTTCCTTCCTTCCTTCCTTCCTTCCTTCCTTCCTTCCTTCCTTCCTTCCTCTTTTTCTTCCTTCCTTCCTTCCCTCCCTCCTCCCTCCCTCCCTTCCTTTGCCACCTAATTCCTTCCTTCCTTCCTTCCTTCCTTCCTTCCTTCCTTTGCCACCTAATTCCTTCCTTCCCTCCTTCCTTCCTTCCTTCCTTCCTTCCTTCCTTCCTTCCTTCCTTCCTTCCTTCCTTCCGTTCCTTCATTCCCCCGGTGGGTCTTTTCCACTTCAATCTGGGGACCTTTCTGTGCCTCGGCTGTCCCCTGTCGGAGGCAGCATACTGGGGAACGGGCAAATGGGGGTTTCTCTTTTTCGGGCGCCAGGGCTGCAACCTTTCCGCTTTTTTGGCAGCCACTACTCCATGATGGAGGACGAGGAGGACCTCCCTCACCACGAGGAGCGGACGTGGTACGTGGGCAAGATCAACCGCACGCAGGCCGAGGAGATGCTGGCCGGCAAGAGGGACGGGACCTTCCTCATCCGGGAGAGCAGCCAGCGGGGCTGCTACGCCTGCTCCGTCGTGTGAGTCTTGGGGTGGGACACCAGGCGGTCATCCATCCCAACCCGCTGGTGACCTGTTGGTTTTTAATTGCTTTTCTGGTTTGGGAAGGGGGAAAGCGGTCCCTGCTTTTATTATTTGCGTGCCAGAGAGAAGTTGTGCGGTTGTGGGATGGTGGAGTCATGGAGTGGGACCCTTCACGATTTAAATCACTAGTCAGCAAGACTCGATTTAAATCTTCTTCCTTTTTTACGGAAAGGTTCAGCCTTGCTGGCACCGCCTTAATATTTACAACCAGGCGAAGGTTTCATTTTTGGAATGATGAATTTTCAGAGTAGTTTTCACAGTTGTACAGTGGTTCCTCAGGTTACATACGCTTCAGGTTACAGACTCCACTAACCCAGAAATAGTGCTTCAGGTTAAGAATTTTGCTTCAGGATGAGAACTTTGCAGCAGGAGGCCCCAGTAGCTAAAGTGGTGATTCAGGTTAAGAACAGTTTCAGGTTAAGAACAGACCTCCGGAACGGATTAAGTACTTAACCCGAGGTGCCACTGTATTGGAAATTACCTGCTATACCGCTTTACGGCTGCGAAACCAGATCATGATATTTTGCTCTGGCCTTTAAAGAGATGCCCGTCTTATGGAACGATAAAGGTAAAGGGACCCCTGACCATTAGGTCCAGTCATGGCCGACTCTGGGGTTGCGGCGCTCCTCTCGCTTTACTGGCCGAGGGAGCCGGCGTCCAGCTTCCGGGTCATGTGGCCAGCAGGACTAAGCCGCTTCTGGCGAACCAGAGCAGCGCACGGAAACGCTGTTTACCTTCCCGCCAGAGTGGTCCCTATTTATCTACTTGCACTTTGATGTGCTTTGGAACTGCTAGGTTGGCAGGAGCAGGGACTGAGCAACGGGAGCTCACCCCGTCATTGCGGGGATTCGAACTGCCGACCTTCTGATCAGCAAGTCCTGGGCTCTGTGGTTTAACCCACAGCGCCACCCGCGTCCCTTGTGGAACGATACTGAGCCTTAATATTTAAAGGAACCGTTCAGCGCCTCTCTGACGCTTTCCGCCTTGTTGTTCCCGCTCTGCAGGGTCGACGGCGACACCAAGCACTGCGTCATCTACAAGACGGCCACCGGCTTCGGTTTTGCAGAGCCCTACAACCTCTACGCGTCACTCAAGGAGCTGGTCCTCCACTACAAACACACCTCTCTGGTGCAACACAACGACTCGCTCAACGTCACCTTGGCGTACCCCATTTTCCCGCTGCCCCCAAGATGAAGACCCCCGCGGCCGGGTTGGGGGGCTCCACCCTCCCCGAAAAATTACCCCTTTCCCCCTCTCTATACCCCCTCTCCTTTACGCCCCCAAACCCCAATATATATATATATATAATCTCAATTATTTTCCTTTGCAACAGCATTCGGGGGCTGTTTTCCTTTCCAACTTTTCCCTTTCTTTTTGGTGCTAGCAATGCTTTCTCCACTTGGGGGGGGAGCAGCGACTTTCCTAAAGCTTTTTGATGTCTCCCCCTCCTAAAAAAAACCCAACGTTCCTTATCTGTGAAGGACGGGCATAGATCTTATTTTTTTTGGCAGAGACAAATCTTGGTACTCGCTGTTCCCGTGGGGACAGTTCGGCTCTTTTTGTTTCGCGGGGGGGGGGGCGCTCCTATTTTTAATTTTATTTTTTACGCCGCTCCCCAGCCCTCCGCACTCGCCCCCCCCCCAGCCAAACAGCGTTGGGTCTCCTATGCAGAATTATGTTTCGTTTCTTCTTAAATATGCAAAAAAAGAGAGAAAGAGATTTAAACAAGCCCTGTTGCAGCCATCTTCTATCTCTCAAGTTATTTTACCAGCTGCTGGGCAGGGAAATAGATCCTAACCCCCCCCCCCCAAATAATTAAATTCCCACTCGCTTCCTTGTCTCTGCCTCGGTTTGCCATGGTTGTAAAATGGGCGCAGGCTTTGCGTCCCCCGTGAGGCTTTCTTTTCCTGTGCCAGGAAAAAGTCTGGGGCGTTCTTGGGGTCCTCAGAGCCCCCCTTTCTCCTCTTTACGCGTAAAGCCATTTGTTGCCCCCCCATCAAGCTAAGAGGGGTGGATAACGGGGGTGACAGGAACAAGCCAATCTCTCCCCTTCCTCAAATTGGGGTTCCCCTTTGCACCCCCCAGGTGTGCCTGCCCTCTGCACCCCAAAGCCTGGAGTGGGAGGTCTTGCAAAATCCTTTTTTCCTCCCCCCGAAAAAGAGCCATTTGAACACTACAAATCTCCCTTCCCCTTGCGTAACATGTGTTGTGTTTTGTGCGTGCGGCAGACCTTGTTTGGGTCCGCCATTCGAACCCAGGGCCGGTTCCTTTTTGTCTTCCCAACAGGAAACCCCTTGGGATCTCTTCACCCCCCCCCCCCAAGAAATCCTCTCTTCCTCTCCCCCCACAAAATAAAATCCATATTTTTGCACCCTACCAAATGTGTGTGTGTGTGTGTGTGTGTGTGTGTGTGTGTGTGAGCTAGGGTTATAACTTTTTGACCACCTCGCAGCTCAGCCGGACGAACTTTTGCCTAAAAACGAACCGTCTTGCCATTTCCAAATCTTTGGGGGAAAGGTCGCTTCTCAAAATCAATAAATTGATTTTTTGCCTAGGGGACCGTATAATGCATTTTGTATGCACAGCACGGGTTATAATACAGAGCTTGAAAATTTAATTTTTTTCGTTTGGAGCTTGCCAACTGTCTAATACTTTTGCTTTGTTTTGTAAATTGCACACCCCTTATTGTTTTGAGTAAATCCAAGTGGCGGCTTTTCTTTGCCTTCTGCCGCAAACGCCATCAAGCTCCCACAACCCCTTGAATTGCACTTTTTAAATATATAGACCAGTTTTTTTTTATTCTTTCAGAAGGTTCTCTGCCGTTTCAGGAAGTTCTGGGCAGCTGGGGAAAAGTTCGGAATTGTTCCATGATTTTTTTTTTTTAAGTGCAGGTACTTATGAGTAGCAACCCGACTCCCAGCTTTTCCTTTTGGGGGAAGAATTAGTCCCCTTTTCAATGTTTCCAGGCAAAAGTTCATCCCTTTAGGCTACAGGAAATCTTGTATTTTGGGGAGAAAGTCAAAAAGTTACCACCCAAGTGTGCATCTCGATTGTGCAAAGGAGTCGTTTATGAAAGTGCCCCCAGTTGCAAAAAACCGTTTCCCCTTTCTAGGTTATACACAGATATGCAATATAACATTTTGACGCATCCCAAATCCTCATTTCTTGCCTCCCCCCGCATCAATTTTGGATGTTTAAGTGGGTCTTTTCTGAATTATTACTGCCCCCGCCGAAGTTTCAAGCTAACAAGAAAGTTCACCCGAAAACCGTCGTGTATTTGTGTCCGAGATTTGTTACTGTAAGATACATAGATTAAAATAAAAGAAAGGGGGAGGAGGGGAGGGGAGAATTATTTAAAAGCAAAGTTTTGTACGGTACTTTAAAAATAAAAGAAAAGGTGTTCATGCAAAACGTGGCTTTGTTTGGTGCATCGCGGTTATTTCCGTCCCTCCGACTCGGTCTCCTCGTGCGTGAAGGCGAGGCGGAAGAAACGTAGTTTCGTAATGAATTGCAGAATTAAGAACGGTAAGGGACCCCCAGCGGCCATCTAGTCCAGCCCCCTTTTGCCCAAAACGGTTCTCGAACCCATGACTGTCAGTTTAAGGGTCTCCTGCAAGACAGAGCTGTTCCGCCTGGCCTTTGGTTTGGACTCAGTCTGACCCTTACGGTTTTGATCTATGGGCTACTTTTAAAATGAGGCTGCATTTTAAATGGCATTTTAACCTGTATTTTAAATTGGCTTTTTTCTTTTCCTATTATGTTTTCACTGTAATTTTACTGTAATTTTAGCTGCCCTGCTCTGGCCAGGGAGGGTGGGGTATACATAAAATTTATTATTATTATTATTATTATTATTATTATTATTATTATTATTATTACTGACTAAGCTTAAATAGACTTAAAATTGAATGTGAAGGGGGTGCATTCATTTTAAAACTCTGCAAATCTCCATGGGTCGCTGGAGAGCTGCGGCAAGTTTGTTGTCCCTTTATCACATTATTTGCCACTTTCTGTCCTGCAAAGAGCTCAAGGCGTCTTGCGTGGCTCTCCCCTTATCTCTGTTTTTAGCCTCACGGCAACCTTGCAAGGTAGGCCGGGAGGGAGGGGGCGGCTGGCCCACGCTTCCTTGCCAAGCAGGAATTCGAACCCGGGTCCCAGTCGAATCCCCACAGCGCCCCTGCGTGGAGGGAGGTTGGGCTGAACGAGGGACCCCCAAGCTGCTTGCTGGCCGAGCGTGAGGATTCGAACCCAGGTCCTGGCCCAGCACTCGACTCTGAACTTGAGCGGCGGCACCCGCGTTGGCGGGGTAGGGCTGGATGACCCCTGGGGTTCCCTCCCAGCTGTGATCTTTCAATCCCTTGCCAGAGGGAGATCTGGACCTGTTGGCAGAATTTTCCTGGCGGAAAATTGAAGGGATATAAAGGCAAGACATTTGGGGAGGGGTTACGTTTTCTTAGAACCAGCGTTTTACGGAACAGAATCTCTCGAGAAGGGGGAAGAGAAAGAGTGAGGCTTTTTTCCGGAAAAGAGAAGTGAGACTTGTGGGTCTTAATCTGGGCACGAGGGGGTGGCAGTTCCCGTTTTTCGTTGGTGGCTAAGCCTGGCTGAAAGAGGAGAGCGCAAAATATGGTCTGAAGCTCAACATCAAAAAAACGAAGATCATGGCCACTGGTCCCATCACCTCCTGGCAAATAGAAGGGGAAGAAATGGAGGCAGTGAGAGATTTTACTTTCTTGGGCTCCATGATCACTGCAGATGGTGACAGCAGTCACGAAATTAAGAGACGCCTGCTTCTTGGGAGAAAAGCAATGACAAACCTAGACAGCATCTTCAAAAGCAGAGGCATCTCCTTGCCAACAAAGGTCCATATAGTTAAAGCTCTGGTTTTCCCAGTAGTGATGTATGGAAGTGAGAGCTGGACCATCAAGAAGGCTGATGGCCGAAGAATGGATGCTTTTGAATTCTGGTGCTGGAGGAGACTCTGGAGAGTCCCATGGACTGCAAGAAGATCCAACCTCTCCATTCTTAGGGAAATCAGCCCTGAGTGCTCCCTAGAAGGACAGATCCTGAAGCTGAGGCTCCAAGACTTTGGCCACCTCAGGAGAAGAGAAGACTCCCTGGACGACGGGGGACGACGGAGGACGAGATGGTGGGACAGTGTTCTCGAAGGTGCCAGCATGAGTTTGACCAAACTGCGGGAGGCAGTGGAAGACAGGAGGGCCTGGCGTGCTCTGGTCCAGGGGGTCACAAAGAGGCGGACACGACTAAACGACTCAACAACAACAAGCCTGGCTGGCTTTGAACCGTCTGCAGCAGGGATTTCAAGCGGTAGAAAGAATAGAACCTCCTTCAAACCAGGGAGGGGAGCAAATCAAAGTTGCATTTTCAGCTGAATTTGGGGAGAGCATCTGTCGCCCGGAGCTGTTTCAATGGCTTTCGCTCGACGTGCACTTTGCAAACAGCCAAAAGCCTGCAAATTTTGATAATACAGTGGTCCCTTGGTTCTCAAACTAAAGTGTTCCAAAACCAAAGCGTTCCAAAACCAAGGCCTGCTTTTCCCATAGAAAAGAATGCAAAACGGATTAATCCCTTCCAGACTTTTAAAAACAACCCCTAAGACAGCAATTGAACATGGATTTTTACTATCTAACGAGACCATCAATCCCTAAAAGGAAAGCAATAATCAATGTGCCGTACTATAAAATAACTAAGGCAGTATTGTAGATGATAAAAATTAAAACGAACTTTGTTTTTCTTTACCTGCGCTGATGACAGTCATTGTTTGGAGGGGGGGCTTTTATCCATTTCCGCAGTCACACAATCAATCGATCAGTAGCTGAACTGGGTTCCGCACAGTCACGAAAACAAAAAAAGAGAGCCACAAAAACACGAAATAAATAGCACAAAGAGACCTCAACATAACGCTCAAATCGGAGCATGTTTGGCTTCCAAAAAAAGTTCACCAACCGGAACACTTCCTTCCGGGTTTGCAGTGTTTGGGTTCCAAGTTGTTTGAGTCCCAAGGCGTTTGAGAACCAAGGGGCCGCTGTAATAATATTTCTTATCGACGGAAAGTTTGGTGCGGTGCAAGCGAGCTTTCATCCCAGGGGGAAAAGTTGGAGAATGACCGGTGGCTATTACTTTGGGACAGGGGTAGGCAACCTAAGGTCCAGGGGCCGGATCCGGCCCAATCGCCTTCTCAATCCGGCCCGCGGACGGTCCAGGAATCAGTGTGTTTTTACATGAGTAGAATGTGTGCTTTTATTTAAAATGCATCTCTGGGTTATTTGTGGGGCATAGGAATTTGTTCATTTCCCCCAAAAAAATATAGTCCGGCCCCCGACATGGTAAGGGATGGTGGACCGGCCCATGGCTGAAAAAGGCTACTGACCCTTGCTTTAGGGTGCATGGTTTCATTTCTGCAGGTAAGACTCACCTGAGCGTGCGATGGAGATGTTCGCAACACCAACATCCCAGCAAATCTCGCTTCTGCATTAGTCAGGAGCTTTGGGTCTGAGGCAAGGAAGGCAGGTCTGTGTCTCTCCTCCTTCCAGCTCTCCACCCTGGCTCCTGTTTTCTTGCCTGGCAGCTGGGTGAGGGGGCGGAAAGAAAAAAGCCCCACCCATGAGCCCGTGGGGGCCCCCTCAGTTGCAGCTCTTGCAACCTGGTTCAGTTGCTGATTATGACATTGAGGTCACCGGAAAACTTGTCCCACTGGTTCCGAATACTCAAGATGATGTTGTACACAAAATCTGCCCATCTTCCCTTATGAGGTACCCAAGAGCCCTGGGTTCCCTATCGGTAGGGACGCGGGTGGCGCTGTGGGTTAAACCACAGAGCCTAGGACTTGCCAATCAGAAGGTCGGCGGTTCGAATCCCCGCGATGGGGTGAGCTCCTGTTGCTCGGTCCCAGCTCCTGCCAACCTAGCAGTTCGAAAGCACGTCAAAGTGCAAGTAGATAAATAGGTATTGCTCCGGCAGGAAGGTAAATGGCATTTGCGTGCGCTGCTCTGGTTCGCCAGAAGCGGCTTAGTCCTGCTGGCCACATGACCCGGAAGCTGTACGCCGGCTCCCTTGGCCAATAAAGCGAGATGAGCATCGCAACCCCAGAGTCGGCCACGACTGGACCTAATGGTCAGGGGTCCCTTTACCTTTACTTATCGGTCGGAGAAAATAACAGAGGCCAAGCAGAGAATATTGAGAAGCAAAGCGGCTAGTGAGCCTGACCTTTATTAAAATGTTGCAACAGGGTCCCCAGCTCTCACGCAGGAGAGAGGAGGAACCCAGAACAATGGGGTGCAAGCTCTTATATAGACATTTTAAATTCCCTGCCCTGGAGCTCAAGACCACCTCCCACAAACATCATACCTACATCACAGAAAAGGCGGCCCACAACAGAAATGTGAATGTTGTTTTTTCTGTCTGTCAGGTTATCTGACAATGCCTTATCTGATTGCCTTTCCTGGTAGCCTGGCCATACCTTTGAGATGGTGATTACCCAATTCCGGAGACAATGGGAAGGTTCCCTCGCCCCCTCCCTCCTTGCAGAGAAAACATTTGGTCAGTTTGGGAGTCAAAATGGTTTCAGGACGGCCTTCCTGAGCTGCTCCAGTTGGCATATCTATGTATGTGCTGGTGTGCTGGGTTGGTACATTTTATGAACATTTATTATGTGTGGTGTTGTTGTTGTTGAGTTGTTTAGTTGTGTCCGCCTCTTCGTGCCCCCCTGGACCAGAGCACGCCAGGCCCTCCTGTCTTCCACTGCCTCCCGCAGTTTGGTCAGACTCATATTAGTAGCTTTGAGAACACTGTCCCACCATCTTGTCCTCCGTCGTCCCCTTCTCCTTGTGCCCTCCATCTTTCCCAGCATCAGGGTCTTTTCCAGGGAGTCTTCTCTTCGCATGAGGTGGCCAAAGTACTGGAGCCTCAGCTTCAGGATCTGTCCTTCCAGTGAGCACTCAGGGCTGATTTCCTTCCGAATGGAGAGGTTGGATCTTCTTGCAGTCCATGGGACTCTCAAGAGTCTCCTCCAACACCAGAATTCAAAAGCATCCATTCCTCGGCGATCAGCCTTCTTTATGGTCAGGGCTGATTTCTTTCAGAATGGAGAGGTTTGATCTTCCTGCAGTCCATGGGACTCTCAAGAGTCTCCTCCAGCACCATATTATATATATATATATATATATATATATAAGACCTTAAAATTTTTATTACAATGATGCTAACCCTTGCTGGGTTCAGGACCTCAAGAAATGGGAGGGACTGGGGGTGCGGCCATTGTTACAGGAATTCTAAGGTCTTAGTCCCTGATAATGCCTTGTCTCAGGCCTGTCCAACTCCCAAGAGACTGCAATCTACTCACAGTATCAAAAGACCGGCTTTGATCTACCCATTAAACTTCATACCTGGGACACCAGTAGCTCACGATCTACCTGTTGGACATGCCTGCTTTATCTAATTACCTTTTCCGGGTAGCCTGGCCATAAACTTAGAGATAAATCCTTAGTTCCCAAATCTCTTACACATCATGATATCAGCTTAACAGATATTTGCCAGACTGTATTTGCAAAGGAGGCATAAGCCCCTACAGTCCAAAGACAATTGAAAAGCTTTTCCCATTTCCTTCCTCTTTGCAGAGGAATATTTGAGGTCAATTTGGGAGAGTCCAAATGGCTTCAGGATTGCTCTCCTGTTCACGTGGTTATATACTTATGTATGTGTTTCCCTTGTACATTTGTGAACATTTATTCTACAGAAGACCTTAGAATTCGTATAGGAAGCTCTCTTTTTAGGAAATCAAAGTTGTTGTGCTTTTCTTTTAGGAAACCAAAGTTTCCTGGGAAACCCTGTAAAGAAGAGGACATGAGGACTCAGATATATTTAAACGCTTTTCAATCATATTCGTGATCTTTCCCCCTGCCCACCCCCCCGCTACGCCCATGCCCAGTTTGAAGAGCTGAGGATCTGGAGGTTTTGTGACATGCAAACTCCCAAGCGGAAACTGGCGCCTTATCTCTCTCCCTTCCGTGTCAGCTGCCAGTTCCGAAGTCCAACCTTTTGTTGACAAGCGCAAAAGTTGCTCAACAGCTTGTGTCAGCAGATCGGCGCTGCCTGGGGGCTTGCACAATTTTCCCTGGTAGGTGGCAAACATCTGGGTCGTTTTAAATTCTTGCAGGCATGCTGGGACCTGAGGTGACCCCCCCGCCGCCGCCTCCTTGTCAGGCAGTCCACTGTTCAATCTGAACTGGGGGGTTGGGGTCCCCAGAGGAACCAAATCCTAGGGACCTCGCCCGTCCAATAGAACACGGATGCGCATTGCCATTCAAATAGCGTGTGCATGACACCTCATGCCATCGATTATGCGAGGTGGGGCTTATTTCTATTCAAGTTGACACCCCCCACCACCACTCTCCAGGAACTTCCCATCCCCTCCAACGTTTCTCTCCTGAAAATAGGGACGTCCTATTCCACCCCCCCACCCCCGTATAGTTCAAGCTCTGGTTTTCCCAGTAGCAATGTATGGAAGTGAGAACTGGACCATCAAGAAGGCTGATCGCCGAAGAATGGATGCTTTTGAATTCTGGTGCTGGAGGAGACTCTGGAGAGTTCCATGGACTGCAAGAAGATCCAACCTCTCCATTCCAAAGGAAATCAGCCCTGAGTGCTCACTGGAAGGACAGATCCTGAAGCTGAGGCTCCAAGACTTTGGCCACCTCAGGAGAAGAGAAGACTCCCTGGAAAAGACCCTGATGCTGGGAAAGATGGAGGGCAGAAGGAGAAGGGGACGACGGAGGACGAGATGGTGGGACAGTGTTTTCAAAGAGACCAGCATGAGTTTGACCAAACTGCGGGAGGCGATGGAAGACAGGAGGGCCTGGCGTGCTCTGGTCCAGGGCGTCACGGAGAGGCGGACACGACTAAACAACAAATTCCATCCCCGCCAACCTTTCTCCCGTGAAAATAGGGACGTCCCATTCCATCACTTCCAACGTTTCTCCCCTGAAAATAGGACGTCCTAAGGGAAAGCGGGACTTCCCGGCATCAAATCAGAAACCGACACAGCTTCAAAGAGGATTGCAAAACAGATTTTAAAAAAAAGTATTGTAAACATGTTAGCACGCTAGCAGGCTGGGAGTAAGTTCAGCAGTAAAAAAAGTTACTGTACTTTGAGAATCAAGCTGAGAAAACCAGCTACAGATTAGCTGTAATATGCAGCAGCAAAGAGGTTTGAGGGACGTCTTTAAAGGGAATGCTTACTGGAAAATGTTTGGCTAATTGTATTTTATTTTTGGGGGGACGACCTATTTTTTTCCTGCAAATCCCTGGAAAATATTTTCTTTCTTTGGCGATCACTCGCCGCAAGACTGTCTTCCATGGACACGGTATTTCCCCTGGAAAATAGGGACAAGTGGAAGACCTGCAACATCTGGAAGCCCCCAAACCGTTTGCTGGTTGTTGCTTTGAAACAGGCGCGCGCAAAGTGGTCTTTCCCCTAAATCTCCGCGTCTGGGGCCTCCCAAAAATCCGGCTCCTCCTCCTCCTCCTCTGGAGCAAGTCAGGGGCCGCCTGAGTCACACACACACAAAACCGCAGCAGAAGAAGACGAACGGGTTGCGAGGAGGAAAAAGAGGGAAGGGCGGAGCCGGCAAGGGGTGGTTTTAAGAGCAGCCGTCTCGCCTTCGCCGTGCGCACTCCGCCTCGCCGTTGCGCACCGCCCGGCACCTCTCCTCGCCATGGCTCGCGGCTGGCTCCTGTCCATCGCCGCTTTCTGCTGCCTGGGGGGCATCGCCCTGGGGGGCGCCCCTTGCCACTACCCCCCGCACCAGTGGTGCGGCTCCAGCGAGATCGCGCAGGCTTGCAAGGTGAGGAAAGGGAAAGCGAAGGTGGCCAGGAGGAGCGCAAACTCTTTGCGCGCAGGCGAGTTGCCAAAGGGATGGGGGAGGGGCCCGCGTTGCGGGTGGGGTGGGGGCTTCGAGGGAGGAAGGGGGGCTAGCAGGGGCGACGGGGGGCTTTGTGCGACCCCCTTCCTGGACTCGGAGGAACGGGGGGCTCCGAATGGCTGCTGTGGCGCACGGGTCCTGCTTGGGTCGCGGGGGTGTCTTCCCAGGGGGCACCACCTCGTTGGCCACTGGGGGGCAGGAGGCTGGATTCCGATGCGCCCCCTTTGGCCTGATTCAACTGCCACAGGGGGTCTTAGGATTCCTAAATGGAGACCCGAAGTGCCCACAAAATTCCCCATGAAGAGTCTGGGCATTCACAAATTTGGGGTGCCAGGGCCATGCACGCTGCATGGCACCCACGGGCGCAGGGCCAAGTTGGCACTCCTGCCATGGACAGAGGCAGTCTACCTTAAGAGTGGTCGTGTGGCCAGCAGGACTAAACCGCTTCTGGCGCATGGTGGAAACCAGAGCACACGGAAACACTGTTTACCTTCCTGCTGGAGCGGTACCTATTTATCTACTTGCGCTGGTCTGCTTTCGAACTGCTTGCCCTTCATATGTGACCAAACTCCCATCTCCCATCAGCTTCAACAGGCAGCCTGGCAGACATGAAGATTTAAAATAGTATTTCATCAGCTACTGCCAATCCCTTAATCCGTGCCATGAAACAGGTTCCGTACAGGAGTGGCTAAGGGAGCCGCTGTTCTCCGAGGTTCCCTGCAAATGCTCGCCATATCATCTTCACAACGACCTTGCGAGGTGGGCTAGGCTGAGAGATCGAGGCCCAAAGGCCCCCGGGGAGAGCTTTGAAAGGATATGAGCCAAAGGTCCTGGGTTCAAACTCTGACGGTAACTCCAGAGAGTGGCTGCCGGCCAATGCTGAGCTATAGGTGAACCAAGGCTCTGGTTAAGGCAGCTCCTAGCAGAGGCAAAACGTCTCCTCTTTGGGCCAAGCCCAACGCAGCTTTGCATTTACAGCACCCCCATTTTCTCAGCATCTTATTTTTTGGGGGGGGGGTGTTTCCCCGCGGAAAGCCCCACCTCGCTTTTCGGAAGCCGCCCTCTGCTGCTTTCACTTCCCTCTCGAAAGATGGAGGAGGAAACTGGCCAGGCAAGAGGTCGTTGCCGTTGGGGAGACATCATTATTTATTTTATTGGTTTTATTTCTATCCCATTTTTTGTTCAAACGAATCCCAAAGCAGCTTACAAACCAAAGAAATAAATAAAGAATCTTTGTTTGCGCCAGCCGCCGGCCATAGCAATAAAACAACAATAGAATAAAAATAAAGAAAGTCAATAGTACAGTGGTACCTCGGGTTAAGTACTTAATTCGTTCCGGGGGTCTGTTCTTAACCTGAAACTGTTCTTAACCTGAAGCACCACTTTAGCTAATGGGGCCTCCCGCTGCTGCTGTGCTGCTGGAGCACGATTTCTGTTCTCATCCTGAAGCAAAGTTCTTAACCTAAAGCACTATTTCTGGGTTAGCAGAGTCTGTAACCTGAAGTGTATGTAACCTGAAGTGTATGTAACCCATGGTGTAGGGTTTTGAATCAATAGTCCAATAGCGGACCTTCTTCTAATTACCCCGGCTAAAAAACCTTACCACCTTTGCCGTCACCTGCTCATCTCAACCTGCCAAGAGAAAGGACACTTTGGCAGTGGCTGGGCAAGCCGGAAGGGACAGAAAATAAAAATAACATAACGGAACATCACGAACAGGAGCATAAATTGTACAGAATACGTGGCAAATCGTCAGTAAAGCAATCCCAAATCCCAAATAAAACAAGACGTGAGCTGATATTGTCCTTCTGCCTGATTTAAAAAGGTAAAGGTAAAGGGACCCCTGACCATTAGGTCCAGTCATGGCCAACTCTGGGGTTGCGGCGCTCATCT
The DNA here is from genome assembly GCF_964234715.1 of Podarcis melisellensis. Lineage (NCBI taxonomy): Eukaryota > Metazoa > Chordata > Lepidosauria > Squamata > Lacertidae > Podarcis > Podarcis melisellensis. Next base: position 699,629 of record NC_138536.1, on the reverse strand, counting down.
CGCTTTACTGGCCAAGGGAGCCGGCGTACAGCTTCCGGGTCATGTGGCCAGCAGGACTAAACCGCTTCTGGCCAACCAGAGCAGCGCACGGAAACGCCGTTTACCTTCCTGCCGGAGCGGTACCTATTTATCTACTTGCACTTTTGACGTGCTTTTGAACTGCTAGGTTGGCAGGAGCAGGGACCGAGCAGCGGGAGCTCACCCCGTCATTGCGGGGATTCGAACCGCCGACCTTCTGATCGGCAAGCACTAGGCTCTCTGGTTTATAAGCAAAACAAGTTCTAGCTTAGGGCCCCGCTCTCTTGGGGGCCTCCAAAAAATTTAAAGGAAAAAACCTGGATGTACATTTCCAAAATATATGATAAAAAAACAAATAAAATAAAACCTGCATCCAGCAACAGTGTTTTGTGTTGTGTCGGCTCCTAGGATGTAAGTCAAATATCACCGGTTCACTCCTTTCTACATATAGGGTGCCGACATTCTGCATGGACAAGATGTGCAAATGGCTTTTGATACCTATCAGGTCCATAAATGCCCACATAAATCAACACAAAAAACAGCGGCAATTTGTTGTTGACAAAGGACAGCTGGACATATAAAGGGCCCCATTACCTTCAGGAGCCGAGGGCCGCATTAAACTGAAATCCGGCCCTGCTCCT
>NC_138536.1:638970-693970 GCF_964234715.1 Podarcis melisellensis | reverse complement strand
GCGTTCAGACCCGGGAGAGACCCGAGTGCGAATCGCCGCTCACTCAAAGGTCGCTGTGGCCAGTCTCTCTCTCTCCCTCGCCTACTTTGCAAGGTTGTTGTGACGATAAAAAAGGGGGAATTGGGGAGAAAAGTGAGGAAAGGTTGGGGTGTGAATTGTGGGCTCCTTGCGGCGATAAAAGCAGAAGAGGGGAGAATTCGCACCCGCCGCTTCGAGTTGCGATTCCTGCGTCGCCCGGGGTTGGACTAGAGGACCTCTGGGGTGCCATCTCTAGGTCTGAAAATGCAACAATTAAAGAAACTGGGTGGATTTCCAAGGGGTGCGTTCCTATTTCAGCAGAGCGCCCCGAGTTTTCTGCCGCAGGGGAGGGATTGTGGGCGACCCTCCCCATCGCCTGCCCCACTGATTCCCTTCTTATTCCGCCCCCCAACCCCAGAACCACACGGAAGAACTCCAGGGTGAAGCGCAATCCAACCTCCTCGGGGTCGTCTGTAAGCTGTATAAGGCAAGTGCTTGTCTAATAATAATAATAATATTTATACCCCACCCATTTCCCCCTTTCTCTTTCCCCTCCTAGCTGGGGGTCGTGGCCCTCCCACTATGAATTTGGGACGGTGTGGGGAGAGCCAAGGGTCCCCTTTGGGGGGTGGGTCATTTCACCCTGCCTCTTTCGTTTTTGCTTTAATTCCCCCCCCCTTTAATTTTAAAACTAAATTCCACATACAGTTTGGGGTTTTTTTTTGCTTTCATCTCCCTCCTTTAATTTTAAAATCAAATTTCCAGAAGTTCCACATACAATTTTTTTTGGCTTTAATTTTAAAATGAAATTTCCAGAAATTACTAAATTCCTTTTTAGGCCTTAATTCCTCCCCTTTAATTTTAAAATCAAATTTCCAGAAGTTCCACGTACAATTTTTCTTGCTTTAATTAAATATCCATAAATCCCACATACAATTTTTTTTGGCTTTAATTTCCCTCCTTTAATTTTAAGATTAAATTTCCAGAAATTACACATATATTATTATTATTTGCTTTAATATCCCCGCTTTAATTTCAAAATAAAATTTCTGGAAATTCCATGTGCAAATCCAATGCACTTTTTTAATATATAAAATAAATTCTTTTTCATTCTTGATTATTCTCATTCCTTTTTCTCTGATGTTTCCCTTATATCCGCCCTCCCTTTTGCTGAATCCTGCTCTCCCCTCTTTTAATATATATGACCAAGGGTGCCCTATAGGGACCCTATGGGGTTTGCCAGAGAGAGAGATGGGGGAGAGAAAGGGGGAAATGGTGGGGCAGAAAGGAAACTGTGTCCTAGGGCCATGGGTTCGAATCCTACTTGGGGCAAAGGATGCCTCCATTTGCAGGGGGCTGGACTGGATGCCCCCCGGGTGTCCCTCTGTGATTTTATTATTTATCTCCCCCCTTCTGTCCCTGCAGGGAGACCTGCCTCCCGCCTGCCAGCACAAAGGCAGCTCCTTGCCTACTTCCTCGCAAGATGCCTGTCTGAAGATCTAGCTCCTCTTTCCCCAACACGCCTGTCTCTAGGGCTGCGGCTGGGGCTGCCCCCAAAAAAGCCCACCCCCCCAAAATGCACACGCAGCCGCGGTGCCCATCCCGCCTCGGGTGGGTCAAAGGAAGCGACTTCCCTGCTACTGTTGTTATTCCCCTGCGGAACTCCCTGCCACAAGGTCTGGAACCAAGGAGCAGCCAGGGAGGAAGGAAATAAAAGGAGCACCGCTAGACGTTTTGGGAGTCCGGAACGAGAATCGGGACCGCTTCTCCCTCCTTCCGAACCTGATGGGCGAGATGGGAGAGAGGGAGGCGAGTTCTGATCCTGCCATCCTGGAGGAAGAAACGAACACCCTTCCTTTTTGCGAATTGCAAAAGCACTGCCAGGTTGTTATTTTACCTTCTCTCTCCCCAAATTGGAAATTGTGCCTTTTAAAAAAAAACATCAATACTCCAAACTGATTGGTTTCTTTTCTGGCCGAAATGCTTCCCTTGTCGGGTTTTTTTGTGGGTGGGGGTCAAATCCGTACCAAGATTGCAGATGCCCCCCCCGGGTTTTGGTTATTTAATTATTTCGCAAATTTAACACACGGTTGGGTTGCTTGAACAAGCTCAAAAGACAGATAAAGCAATAAAAGGATTGAGGGGAAAAATCGACGTGGCAACAATAATAATAGTAAATAATGATTTTATAAAATGAGTCATCTTTATTGGCATAGAGAGAATGCAAAGATATATGGGTCAAATCTCAAAAGGGGCATCCATTCATAAAAGGAAATACTTTGAGATAGAACAATACAGACCTAGTTAAGAAGTGCGTCTCAAATCTTAGAAAACAATATTATTATTTGTAAGAACACCCCCCCCCATGGAAAAGGCTGGCCCAAACTCCTCTAGGCAGCTCCCAACAAAATGATAAAAATGCAATAAATTATCAGCTACTAAAAACTTCCCCGTACAGGGCTGCCCGGTAATTAAAAACTTTTGAAAAGTTGACATAACGGAAGGCTGAAAAATGGGACTATTTTCAGGGGAGAAACGTTGGAGGGGATGGAATGGGACGTCCCTCTTTTCAGGGGAGAAACGTTGGAGAACTTCCGGGTCGGCGGAACTTCCGGGTCGGCGCCATCGCCGAATGGCGGGCTCCCTCCGAGCTCCGGAGGGAGCCTGCTCGGCAGGGGCTGGGTCCTACCGCACCGGCGATGCGGGGACCCTTAAAAACCACGGCCACGGAGGCCGTGGACATGGAGACTCGGCTGGCACCGTCAGCGCCCTCTCGATTCGTGAAGGAGCCTTTTTAAAGGCTACGGATCGGGTGCCAGGGAGGAGCGTGGTGCTTTGAGTCCTCTGCTATCCCTGCCGAGCGCAGCCGCATGCCATCCGGCGGAGAGCGCTGACTTCTTCTATTGAAAATTTGGACCCAAAAGAAGAACCCGTGAGTAATTGGAATATGGACTAAAAAGAGGGATAAATTTTTAGAATTTGGAGCGAACGGGGGAGGTGGAAAAAAGGAAGTCAGCCCCCCCCAAATTGTAGAAGAGCCAAAACAAAGGACTGGATAACTAAGATCGAGAGGAACCTTATCTTGCCGAACTAGCAACTTCGCGAGGGAAATTTATAAGATTGAGCTGGAGGAGAAAAGTGGAATTCGTATTAAAAAGCAACCCCCCCGGAATCCCTGGAGCGATTCGTGAAAATGCCTGGAGAAGAATAACGGAGGTTTTGACAGCTGTCAAAGAGCTGTCAAAACGGAAGAATGAAATTGAGACTTTGTTATGAGGACTTTGCCGGTTACATTTGTTATAAATTGGAGATAAATTGTTTTAAATAAGGATTTATAAGTTATTTGGACTGGCGGATGTGATCTGGAAGGGAACTTTGTTATTGTAATCCACCTAGAGGAGCTGAGGGACATTGCATGTGTTTTCGACGGGAAACTTGAACAGTTGGATAGAACTTTTAATCTCCTGGGAAACTGCAGAAATGGAACATTATTTTGTCTACAGAGGCCTACACTTTACTGGAAACAATGGATTAATCTGTTGAAAAATGAAAGGAACATGATGTAATGTTTTGCTCCTGAATAACAAGCCTCTGTAGAGACACTAGAAGCCTTTGGAAAAAGAACATTTCTGTGAGGGAACAGGGAAGTAAAAAGGAGGAGAGTGATTGACAAGAACAAGGAAACAACAAGAACTGGACAGAACTGGAGTGGGAACATTTGGGATATCCAGATTTGACAAGCTTATGGATAAAATTGGAGTTTATACTCCTGGATATAAAAATCTGGATAGAAGAAATGGGCCCCCTATGATAGACTCCTTCTATGATTGGACATCTGTAATTTAAAAAAAAAAAAGACCGGTAAAGAACCAGAGGGATGTGGGCTTAGTGAAATGTGGGTTCATCAGGAAGACATTAGAAGTGGAGGGATAGGAGGAACGCAACAGGGAAAGAGGGGAGGGAAATTTGGAATCCAAAGGTTGTAAAATTATTGTTTGTTTTTATTTTATTTTCATCTGTACTATATTGGAAAGGGGGGAACTCGTGGAAGGGAATAGGTCGACCTTAGGGGATGGAAATTTGGATAAATTGAGTTATTGATGATGAGTGTATTTTGGGAATAAGAATTTGTTGAATATTATTGCTTTTTTTGGAAGATTTGGAACACAAGAGGGGGTGGGGAGGGGAAGTCCTGGATATTGGAAAAAGTTTATGAATTGGATTTTATTTGTTTTAATTTGGAAAACCTTAATAAAAATTATTTAAAAAAAAAAAGAAACGTTGGAGGGGATGGAATGGGACGTCCCTCTTTTCAGGGGAGAAACGTTGGAGGGGATGGAATAGGACGTCCCTATTTTCAGAGGAGAAACGTTGGAGGGGATGGAATGGGACGTCCCTCTTTTCAGGGGAGAAACGTTGGAGGGGATGGAATGGGACGTCCCTCTTTTCAGGGGAGAAACGTTGGAGGGGATGGAATAGGACGTCTCTATTTTCAGAGGAGAAACGTTGGAGGGGATGGAATGGGACGTCCCTCTTTTCAGGGGAGAAACGTTGGAGGGGATGGAATAGGACGTCTCTATTTCCAGGGGAGAAACGTTGGAGGGGATGGAATAGGAAGTCCCTCTTTTCAGGGGAGAAACGTTGGAGGGGATGGAATGGGACGTCCCTCTTTTCAGGGGAGAAACGTTGGAGGGGATGGAATAGGACGTCCCTCTTTTCAGGGGAGAAACGTTGGAGGGGATGGAATAGGACGTCCCTATTTTCAGGGGAGAAACATTGGAAGGGATGGAATAGGACGTCCCTATTTTCACAGGAGAAACGTTGGAGGGGATGGAATAGGACGTCCCTGTTTTCACAGGAGAAACGTTGGAGGGGACGGAATGTGAGTCCACTGTGGTCTGATCCTGCAGCCGGACTCTCTGTTCTCAGGCCCCCTGCCTCTGGCCTTCCTCCCTCGCCCACGCCAGAGTCTTTTTCCTCCTCCATCTTTCTCTTGTCCTGCAAAGAAAGCGGCGTGAATAATTTGGCTTCCTGGAGAGTCTTCCTTCCTCTGCGGCTTCATGCTGCTTAATGGAGCGCATGGGGAAATCGAGAGGAATGGCCATGTTAAAAATGAACAGCCCCTGTCCAGGGTGGGGGCGCTGTGAGTGCCGCCCCTGGAGCTGCTTTTCGGGGCCTGATCACCCCTCCGTGATGGGGGTCTCGGGGGCCACATCCAGTGAGCAGGAAGGGGACAGCAACCCTGCAAAAAAGGAGAAGGCATGGGGTGGGGGTGTCTAATAATAATAATTTTTGATCCATACCCCACCCTTCCTAGTTCCAAAAACCAGGCTCAGGGCAGCTAATGACAAATATAAAACTCTAAATAGATGCAACAAGAAAGCCATCATAAAATACAGTATAAAACGTGAATAACAATAAATTCAAAAATCAATTGCAGGGGCTTGATTTCCCCCGGGTCAAAGACACCCCCTATTCACAGCTGAATACACACACACAGGCAGGGAGTTTCAACAGTGCCCCTCTGGAGGCTTTCTTGTTGTTGAGTCGTTTAGTCGTGTCCGCCTCTTGGTGACCCCCTGGACCAGAGGACGCCAGGCCCTCCTGTCTTCCACTGCCTCCCGCAGTTTGGTCAAAATCATGCTGGTCTCTTCGAGAACACTGTCCCACCATCTCGTCCTCCGTCGTCCTCTTCTCCTTGCTCCCTCCATCTTTCCCAACATCAGGGTCTTTCCCAGGGAGTCTTCTCTTCTCATGAGGTGGCCAAAGTCTTGGGGCCTCAGCTTCAGGATCTGTCCTTCCAGTGAGCACTCAGGGCTGGTTTCCTTCCGAATGGAGAGGTTGGATCTTCTTGCAGTCCATGGGACTCTCCAGAGTCTCCTCCAGCACCAGAATTCAAAAGCATCCATTCTTCGGCGATCAGTCTTCTTGATGGTCCAGCTCTCACTTCCATACATCACTACTGGGAAAACCATAGCTTTAACTATACGGACCTTTGTTGGCAAGGTGATGTCTCTGCTTTTTGAGATGCTGTCTAGGTTTGTCATTGCTTTCCTCCCAAGAAGCAGGCGTCTCTTAATTTCGTGACTGCTGTCACCATCTGCAGTGATCATGGAGCCCAAGAATGTAAAATCTCTCCCTGCCTCCATTTCTTCCCCTTCTATTTGCCAGGAGGTGATGGGACCAGTGGCCATGATCTTCCTTTCTTAACCCGGGACAAAATACTTGGCTAGCCCCCCTCCCTGTAGTTAATGGTTCTTCTTCTTCTTGAAATCATTTTTATTTATTTGATTTTTCCAATACAAAGTTATAACAACCCAGATATATATGGAAATACATCTAAGCCATGGGTAGGCAAACTTACAGAGTCATTGTTAAAACCGTGTTGATGGAAGGCAATCTTACTTGGCTACGAGGGATTGAAGAAGAAGAAGATAAGTCTCTGCCCCACCTTGCCCAGCCAGCTGCTTTAATAATAATAATAATAATAATAATAATAATAATAATAATAATAATAATAATAATATTGACACCTGGTCCCTCTGCCTGTGTTGCAACCCTTAAGCCGCAATTCCCATCATCTGCCAGGAAGAGGCAACAGAGGGCCATCGAAGCCTCTGGGAAATACAGATTTTTACCTTATGAGAGCAGAACCCCTATACTTTGCGGGGTGCATGTGCCTTTTTGCTATGTGTGTGTCAGGCAGGAATGCCGGACAATTTCTGGGGAAACCTGCCTGCCTGTCCCAGCTTGTCTGCCTGCTGCCGTCGGTCTGCCAACGTTAAGTAAATAATTGCACTATTATTACTTTTCTTTTATTATATGATTTCATATGGCTCCTCCTCCCCAGAACAGGACTCGAGGCGGCTGGCAAATAAAGCACAGGAAGCAATGATTTAAAAAGCAATCGAACGTTCAGGCCTAGGATTGGAGAGTTGGGTGGGATGCCCTGAGATCCTCTAGTCCAACCCCGTGCAATGCAGGAATCTCGAGAGTTGGGAGGGACAATGAGAGTTATCTAGAGCATCCCTTGCTCAAGCCCACGACCCTGAGATGAAGTGGGACGTGAATTAATCACTGTTCAATCACTGTTTTGTTGTTGTTGTTGAGTCGTTTAGTCGTGTCCGCCTCTTGGTGACCCCCTGGACCAGAGCACACCAGGCCCTCCTGTCTTCCACTGCCTCCCGTAGTTTGGTCAAACTCATGCTGGCAGCTTCGAGAACACTGTCCCACCATCTTGTCCTCTGTCCTCCCCTTCTCCTTCTGCCCTCCATCTTTCCCAACATCAGGGTCTTTTCCAAGGAGTCTTCTCTTCTCATGAGGTGGCCAAAGTACTGGAGCCTCAGCTTCAGGATCTGTCCTTCCAGTGAGCGCTCAGGGCTGATTTCCTTCCGAATGGAGAGGTTGGATCTTCTTGCAGTCCATGGGACTCTCAAGAGTCTCCTCCAGCACCAGAATTCAAAAGCATCCATTCTTTGGCATTCAGCCTTCTTTATGGTTCAGCTCTCACTTCCATACATCACTACTGGGAAAACCATAAAATCACTGTTTTACAAGCATGAAATCACTGTAGGACTCTGAGTCTATTTCTTTCTCTTTTTTACATTTTTATTGGTTTTTTTACATATCATTTTCAACAATCATTTAACCGCTTCTTATCTTATACAATATTTTAGACTTCCGTCAACCACCCCTGATGATTTTTCTGTTCTTTATCACTAAATCTGCCTTTCTTAATTTCTCAGTTACTCTTAATTATCACTAACTAATCATTCTCTTCATCATCTTTCTTGCAATATTTCAAATAGTCCTCCTTACAGAACTTCTTGCAGTCCTACTAGCGTCATGTGTTCGTTACAATTGCTTTTCAAATAGTTCATATATTTACTCCAATCTTCTGAGAATCTCTGGTCCCGCAGGTTTCGAATCCTTCCTGTTAATTTATCTAATTCTGCGTAGTCCATCAATTTAATCCGCCATTCTTCTTTCGTCGGTAATTCTTCTTGCTCCATTTTTGTGCCAAGCACTCGGTGAGTACCATATATTTCAGTCGCCCTTCTCCCTGCCCCTGCCACAACTGTCCAGGGAGGCAGGAGAGGATATATTGTTTATTCATATCCTTCCTAACTTGCACTAGCAAGTTCCTTTAGGTAGCAGAGTTCACATTCCCCTTTCATACATGCGCAGCAGATAACTGGTTACAGGCTCGTGTGAGCCGCTCAATATACACAATTAAATCTGGCTGGTCCAGATTGCGAAATAGGGATTCTAGACGCTGGACCCAGGAATCCCTTGCAGACGGCCGAAGTGCCTGGAGACGGGCGGTCAAGTCGTGTATCCACAGCACTGACTAGTGGTGGAATGACCACTTGGAGGAGAAACGGCCTGGGGTATCTGCAGCAGAACATCCAGGCACATTTGGTGGGTCTCTGACAGGGAGACGGGTCCCAGCCGTTTAGAGATGCCAACGGCAAAGATGAAGCCTTCTGCGTGCCAAGCAGGGGTCCCCATGGCCCTTGCCCGTCCAAGGCGGTGGCATTGACACGCTGCGACTCACTCCAGCCTGCGGTTCTTGAGCCCTGGCCAGCCACAACTGTAGGAATGTTCATGGAGCTGGAGGCAGGAGAGGATATATATTGTTTATTCATATCCTTCCTAACCTGCGCTAGCAAGTTCCTCTAGGTAGCAGAGTTCACATTCCCCTTCCATACATGCGCAGCAGATAACTGGTTGCAGGCTCGTGTGAGCTGCTCACTAGACACAATTCCATCTGGCTTGTCCAGATTGAAAGGTGTTCTAATATTTTCCTGCTAAGACCCCTTTGAATCCCTCCTAAAAAAATGAGGATGACACAGTCGTATTCGTAAGTACCGTATATTTCGCTCTATAAGACGCACCAGACCACAAGACGCACCAATTTTTGGAGGAGGAAAACAAGAAAAAAATATTCTGAATCTCAGAAGCCAGAAGAGCAAGAGGGATCTCTGCGCAGCGAAAGCAGCAATCCCTCTTGCTGTTCTGGCTTCTGGGATAGCTGCGCAGCCTGCATTCGCTCCATAAGACGCACACACATTTCCCCTTGCTTTTTAGGAGGGGAAAAGTGAGTCTTATAGAGCAAAAAATACGGTAAATAAAAGAAGTTTACTTACTCCAGGCAGAGCACGATCCCTGAAGACGGACTTAGTTACAAATATGTAACTAAACCAGGGGTCAGCAAACGTTTTCAGCAGGGGGCCGCTCCACCTCCACCGTCCCTCAGACCTTGTGGGGAGCCGGACTATATTTTTTGGGGAAAGTATGAACGAATTCCTATGCCCCACAAATAACCCAGAGATGCATTTTAAATAAAAGGACACATTCTACTCATGTAAAACCACCAGGCAGGTCCCATAAATAATCCAGAGATGCATTTTAAATAAAAGGACACATTCTACTCGTGTAAAAATACGCTGATTCCCGGACCATCCGTGGGCCGGATTGAGAAGGCAATCGGGCCGGATCCTTTGGTGGATCTCCCACAGGGAGGTGAGTCCCAGCCCTGTTTAGAGATGGAGCCTTCTGCATGCAAAGCAGGGGTCCCCATGGCCCTTGCCCATCCAAGACGGTGGCGTTGGCACGCTGCGACGCGCTCCAGCCTGCGGTTCTTGGGCCCTGGCCAGCGCATCTCTTTAGCCGTGGCTCGTGTCGTCCGGAGGAAGAGGCCCGCGACTTTTCCGCAGGGTCCGGCAACTGGTGGGGGGGAGACGGAACGCGCCCCGGCTTCGGGGATCAAAAGGCGCCTTTGCAAAGACTTCCGTCTTCTTCTCTCCCCGGGTTTCGGCGCGGAGCAGAGACGGTTTAATTAAAGGCGATTAAACACGCTTAGCCGGTCCGGATAGAAATGGAAACACTTAATTAGCAGCGGGGAAGAGGTGGGGGCCGGCCGGCAGGAAGGCTGACCCCAGACCCCGGAGGAAAGGGGGTAGACGGCGTCTCGTCACACCCGATTTGTACGGTTTGCAGCCTGCCCAAATCCGACAAGTTGCGATGTCCCTCTGAGCTCGGCTGAGCTCCGCATGGATCCTAATGAGGCACAAAATCTCTTTCTCTGCTGGGTTTTCGTAGAACAGAACTGCAGAGCTGGAAGGGACCCCAAGGGTCATCTAGTCCCACCCCCTGCAAAGCAGGGGTCTTTCGCCCAACGTGAGACTCAAACCCACAACCCTAAGAGCCCCGTGCTCGACCGGCTGAGCTATCCCTGGTTGGTTTTGTCGGGCTTACGGGAGAGTTCCAGCAAACATTTTGTAACTTCTAGGGTTTGCCGCCCTGGATGGCCTGTTTATTAATGAGTATTTGTCTTGATTTGCTTGCACGATGTTTACGCAGAGGTTAGACTATCTTAAAATTTAAGACCTTTTTCATGGGAGAAACATCGTAGGGGATGGAATAGGACTTTGAGGGGACCCAGGATTGGATTTTGGTTTGATGAGGCCCTCAGCGCCTAAAGGTAATGGGGTCCTTTCTATGTCCAGCTGTGTTTTGTCAACAACAAATTGTCGCTGTTTTTTGGGTTGAATAAATGCTATATGGTAATTTATGGACCTAAAAGGTATCTCAAGCCATTTGCACATCACAAAAGATGTATTTTATCAAAGTGATTGTTGAACTGAAATACAATTAAGGAGAAGTATATTCATAGCGAAACAATTATTAAACTCTAACTCAAAATGATTTTTGATTCATAACAAACTGAATAATGCAAACACACTGGCATTTGGCAAGATCCAAAGTTCCTTTAGAAACACCATTTACAAAGACTCATCATCTAGTCTCTAGAAACTTGCTATAACATGAAATAATAATAGGTGCAAATATATGATGCAAACTACTTGTTGTTGTTGTTGTTTAGTCGTTTCCGACTCTTCGTGACCCCCTGGACCAGAGCACGCCAGGCCCTCCTGTCTTCCACTGCCTCCCACAGTTTGGTCAAACTCATGCTGGTCGCTTCGAGAACACTGTCCAACCATCTCAATGCAAACTACTAAGAATGATAAATAGCAGAATGTTGGCACCCTCTATATAGAAAGGAGCAAACCAGGGATATTTGAGGGAGCAGGCGGGAGCCATGACTTACACCCGAGGAGCCGACACAACACAAAACACTGTTGCTGTAAAGGTAAAGGGACCCCTGACCATTAGGTCCAGTCGTGACGGACTCTGGGGTTGTGGCGCTCATCTCGCTTTACTGGCCGAGGGAGCCGGCGTGCAGCTTCCGGGTCATGTGGCCAGCAGGACTAAGCCGCTTCTGGCGAACCAGAGCAGCGCACGGAAACACCGTTTACCTTCCCGCCGGAGCAGTACCTATTGATCTACTTGCACTTTGTGCTTTCAAACTGCTAGGTTGGCAGGAGCAGGGACCGAGCAACGGGAGCTCACCCTGTCACGGGGATTCGAACCGCCGACCTTCCGATCGGCAAGTCCTAGGCTCTGTGGTTTAACCCACAACGCCACCTGCATTGTGGTTTTATTCTGTTTTTTACCTTATATTTTGGAAATGTACATCCAGGTTTTCCCCCTTTAAACTTTTTGGGGGCCTCCAAGAGAGTGGGGCCCTAAACTAGAGCTTGTTTAGCTTATACGTAAATCCGGCACTGATGGGACCCCCAGTCTCTAGGGGCCCAGATCCAGTGGGGAGCTTTCAACATCCTTCCTTCCGGACTTTCCCCAGAGGTGGCCAAACTCCCCAAAACTGGCGCGTCTCCGAAAGTTGGCATTTTTCCTTTCCTCATTCTGTGGATGGCCTGCCGTCCCCCTGAAGAGGAAACAAGATCCGAACAATGGAGGGAACATCGCTTTGAAAGGCCCCCGTACGTTTGACGGGAGATAACGGGAGACACGAGATATAAACAAGGCCAGGAATTCCGTACGTGAATCTGGGCACGGAGGCGAACGTAATGCCTGGAAATGTCTTCCGCTGCTTCACTGCGCTAATGCCCGCCGGCCTCTCAGATCTTTGGCCGGCTGGCTCCGGGGGCGCAGCTGGCCGTTTGTTGACCATTCGGAGTGTAGCTTTCCGGATCTCCGGAGGGGGTGGAAGGAAGGCAATTTCATGCCAGGCAGAAGGACGTAATCCAATCAGTCTCCCAGTGGCCTGGAAAGGCAGAAAAATTCTGCCCGGGTGTGTATGTGCGAAAAAAGGGGAAAAGTTGCCAGATTTGGTGAAAAACCGCAAACTGAACAACTCCATATGCGGTTTGCAAATTCTACAGCAATTCTACTTCTGGAAATCATTTTTATTTGATTTTACAATTGTTGTTTTGTCATTTAGTCGTGTCCGACTCTTCGTGACCCCCTGGACCAGAGCACGCCAGGCGCTCCTGTCTTCCTCCCTCAGTTTGGTCAAACTCATGTTTGGAGCTTCGAGAACACTGTCCCACCATCTCGTCCTCTGCCGTCCCCTTCTCCTTGTGCCCTCCATCTTTCCTAACATCAGGCAGTCTTCTCTTCTCATGAGGTGGCCAAAGTCTTGGAGCCTCAGCTTCAGGATCTGTCCTTCCAGGGAGCACTCAGGGCTGATTTCCTTCCGAATGGAGAGGTTGGATCTTCTTGCAGTCCATGGGACTCTCAAGAGTCTCCTTCAGCACCAGAATTCAAAAGCATCCATTCTTCGGTGATCAGACTTCTTGATGGTCCAGCTCTCACTTCCGTACATCACTACTGGGAAACCCAGAGCTTTAACTATACAGACCTTTGTCAGCGAGGTGATGTCTCTGTTTTTTAAGATGCTGTCTAGGTTTGTCATCGCTTTTCTCCCAAGAAGCAGGCATCTTTTAATTTCGTGGCTGCCAAGAAAGTCAAATCTCTCACTGCCTCCATTTCTTCCCCTTCTATTTGCCAGGAGGTGATGGGACCAGTGGCCATGATCTTCGTTTTTTTGATGTTGAGCTTCAGACCATATTTTGCGCTCTCCTCTTTCACCCTCATTAAAAGGTTCTTTAATCCCTCCTCACTTTCTGCCATCAAGGTTGTGTCATCTGCATATCTGAGGTTGTTGATATTTCTTCCGGCAATCTTAACTCCGTCTTGAGATTCATCCAGCCCAGCCTTTTGCATGATGAATTCTGCATATAAGTTAAATAAGCAGGGAGACAAAATACAGCCTTGTCGTGCTCCTTTCCCAATTTTGAACCAATCAGTTGTTCCATATCCAGTTCTAACTGTAGCTTCTTGTCCCACATAGAGATTTCTCAGGAGACAGATGAGGTGATCAGGCACTCCCATTTCTTTAAGAACTTGCCATAGTTTGCTGTGGTCGACACAGTCAAAGGCTTTTGCATAGTCAATGAAGCAGAAGTAGATGTCTTTCTGGAACTCTCTAGTTTTCCGATTAGTTCTACTTTTAGTTTAGTGTTTGTTTAATTTACTTGATTTATTTCCTTGCCCCCCACCCATGGCTGAGCCCCTCCACCTGCCACAGCAGGGTGGGGCCTGAATTGGGTCGAGGGGGACCCGAGAGAGGACGTCAGGCAGAAAGAAGGTTCGATTTGGCTGAGGGCCCGGCAAAGGTTTCCCCCGGCCCCCGCTCTGCTGACTCGGCTTCTCCGTGAGCTGGCGGGCTTGTCATCACGTTTTGGAGGCCTCGCCCGCGGCAGCTGGGCTACTCTGAGCACCATTCGCACCTGCAGCTCTGAGCTCATGCGCCGACGACACCCAGGGCCTGCTCCACCCGGGTGACAGTGTGGCTGCATACCCTCCAATGTTTCTCCTGTGAAAAGAGGGACGTCCTATTCCATCCCCTCCAACGTTTCTCCCCTGAAAAGAGGGACGTCCTATTCCATCCCCTCCAACGTTTCTCCCCTGAAAAGAGGGACGTCCTGTTCCATCCCTTCCAACGTTTCTCCCCTGAAAAGAGGGACGTCCTCTTCCATCCCCTCCAACGATTCTCCCCTGAAAAGAGGGACGTCCTCTTCCATCCCCTCCAACGTTTCTCCCCTGAAAAGAGGGACGTCCTCTTCCATCCCTTCCAACGATTCTCCCCTGAAAATAGGGACGTCCTATTCCATCCCCTCCAACGTTTCTCCCCTGAAAATAGGGACGTCCTCTTCCATCCCCTCCAACGTTTCTCCCCTGAAAATAGGGACGTCCTCTTCCATCCCCTCCAACATTTCTCCCCTGAAAATAGGGATGTCCCATTCCATCCCCTCCAACGTTTCTCCCCTGAAAAGAGGGACGTCCTCTTCCATCCCCTCCAACGTTTCTCCCCTGAAAATAGGGACGTCCTATTCCATCCCCTCCAACGTTTCTCCCCTGAAAATAGGGACGTCCTATGGGAAAGTGGGACGTTCCAGTATCAAGTCAAGAACTGGGACGTCTTCTGTAAAACCGGGTCTGTCGCTGGGAAATAGAGGAGCCTACACAATACAAAACACTGTTGCTGAATATAGGTTTTATCTTATTTATTTTTTACCTTATATTTTGGAAATGTACATCCGGGTTTTTTCCCTCTTTCATTTTTTGGGGGCCCCCTAACAGAGTGGGGCCCGAAGCTAGAGCTTGTTTAGCTTATACATAAATCTGGCACTGGTCTGAGGAGAGTCCGGAGGCCGCACTGAGAATCTGGAGGGCCAAATTTGGCCCCCAATATCCTTCGCCCTAGGCATGGGCCCTCTCAGCTGACCTTATCGTGAGTTTATGCCCTGAGAAAGAGGCATATCGGAGACCCCTCTACCCCAGAGGCATATCGGAGACCCCTCTACCCCTTTGCTTTAGGCAAGACTACAGTAATTCCCCACCCAAGAAATCCATCGTTTGTGCCAAATCTGGAAAACGCCGCGGAAAGGGATTTATATTTCCCCGTTTGAACAAAGCCTGGCTCCAATTTTGTCCACGTGTTTTGCTAATATCGAAACCCTAGAGAGGGGGGTGGGAAAACCGAGAGGCGGAGTGGAGCCCCTCCAAAAAATCCTGACTGCATGAGTCAAGTGTCCTTCCCCCCACCCCAGTCAGGGTCTCCCCACGCCCAGTTCCAGCTTTGAGGAGTTCCCTTTCCCCCAGAAACTGGGGGTGGAAGCCAGCCAAGACTTTGAGGGGGGGTGTCCTTTGGGAATCCCCCTCCTGGGCCTGAGCTAATGGTTGGTATTCCAAATTATAAAAGGCGTGTATTTATGACCCCCTCATTCCTTGACCCACCCAGCGAGGAGGAGGAGGAGGGGAAGGGGTCCAAGATATCCCTCTCTGGGACGCATCCTGGCAACAGGCCTGGCAGTGGAGCCTGGAGCCGGCAGAGGTTCTCCGCGCCGGCTCTCTTCAACTCCCAGCCAAAGCTTGCCTCTTCCTCTGGCGGTCCGCAGGACTCGAACCCGCAGCGACTCTCTCCCCTCTGGGTGTTCAGAAGCAGGGCCCTGTCCCTGACTGGCAGGGAGGGAGAACATAGTTTGCAGCCAAGGAGAGCCATGGATTTGCCAGGTCCTCTTTCAGAGACAGCCGGGTCAGTGGAATCCTGGGGGCGGGAGTTCCACAGGTTAACGCAACGCTGAGTGAAGTGTAGAATGGCAAAATTGTAGAAATGGAAGGGCTGGCCAAAATAATTTTCAAGGAGGGGGCTAGGGTCCCCCAGTATTCCACCGCCTTCTCGTAGCTGCGTTGGGTGGAACCCGGCAGCTATGGACCCCAGTGGTCATCTAGTCCAGCCCCCTTGCAACGCAGGAATCCCAGCTAAAGCATCCATGACAGATGGCCATCTCACCTTAAAAACCTCCAAGGAGAGGCCACCACGTTCCATCCCAAACAGTGCTGACTGCCAGAAAGTTCTTTCTGATGTTGAGTCGGGATCTCCTTCCTCGGAACTGGGAGCCACGGGTTTGAGTCCTGCCCTCCAGGAGAAAACAAGCTTGTTCCCTCTTCCACGTGCTCTTGAGATATCGGAAGATGGCTCTCCTATCTCCCCTCAACCTCCTCTTTCCCAAGCTAAACATCCCCAGCTCCTTCAACCGTTCCTCATCAGGCTTGGTTTCCAGAACCTAAGGACTAGAAACCTGCGTTGTTTTCGCAAAGCTTTAGCTAAGCGGCGGAACAGGAGCTTCTCGCATGCGATATATATCAGGCCATTGGTTTTAATCTGGTATATATGGATACATCAATGTATATCTTGATCAGTGTCCATAAAAATAGCCGTATTTCTTTTAATCTGGTAGGTATTGATCCTTATCAGTATCAATAAGTATCGATAAAAGCAGGCATGCTTCTTTAATTCTGCAATCACAAAGAAAAGATACTTTGCATTGGGTATGAACGTTTGTTTATCTTTTGATAACAATCAATTAAAGCAATTTGTTTCCATCTGGTATATATGGATACATCAATGTAGATATTGATGAGTGCCCACAAAAATAGCCGTATTTCTTTTAATCTGGTATGTACCTATCCTCATTAATGTCGGTAACTACAGTGGTACTTCGGTTCCAGAAGTCCGTTCCAAAACCAAAGCGTTCCAAAACCAAGGCGCACTGCTTTCCCATAGAAAGGAATGCAAAGTGGCTTAATCCGTTCCAGACTTTTAAAAACAACCCCTAAAACAGCAACTTAACGTGGATTTTACTATCTAGCGAGACCATCGATCCATCAAACGAGAGCGAGAAACAATGTGCCGTACTATAAAATAAATCATTTCTGTATCAATAAAAACAGGCCATGAAAAGATGCTGGGAGCTGGGTAGCAGCTTCCCACTACGAACTTTTGGGAAGCATCGATAAGAAGAGATCTTGCAAAAAAAAAGTGTTTCCCAAAGTTGGAGCGGCGCAGCTTCGGAGAATCTCGATTTTTACGCGCGGCGCTTTTGCGCGCGGAAGGAAGGAAGGAAAGAAAGAAGGAATCTCGTGGGAGAGGAGGGGAAGAAGCAGAAGACCCCCGACCCTGCTGAGCGGCGGGGACCCCCGGGGGTCTGCCGCGCCCCTCCCCGCGGCCTCGCGCGCCTCCCCGGAACAAAGGGAGCGCGCGTGGGAGGCGGAGCGCGGAGGCGGAGGCATCGGCGGGCCGCCCCGGGCCGAGGCGGGGCTGGAGGCGGCCGGGCAGCGGCGGAGGCGCAGGCCGGGGCAGAGGCGCTGCTGGCCGGCTCGGGCGTCGGCGGCCTCCCGAGGGAACAAAGGGCGCCCGGCCATGCCTCCTCCGGCCCGACGCCCGGGACGCGCGCCCTGGACGCTGCTGCTGCCGCTCTGCAGCCTCTGCGGGATCTGCACCCCGAGCCCGGACAGGAGGTGAGGGAAGCGGCGACCGAGACACCGAGGGGGTCCCCCAGGCGCCCCGGCCCCGGGCTCCGGAGGGCGCGCAGAGGGCACAGGGGTTCCTGAGCGCGTGCAGAGTGATCTCTCGCTCGCCTCCGGGAACCCTGGAGCAGGCAGAGGGGGAAGAGCCAAGGGAAGTGTTCCAGAGCATGTGCAGAAAGCCCAGGGGTTCCTCTCGCTTGCCTCCGGGAAGCCCTAGCTGCAAGAAGCCAGGGGAGGGCTCCCGAGCGCGTGCAGAGTGCACAGGGGTTCCTGAGCGCGTGCAGAGTGACCTCTCGCTCGCCTCCGGGAAGCCCTCGCTGCAAGAAGCAAGGAGAGCCCTCCCGAGCGTGTGCAGAGAGCCCAGGGGCTCTTGAGCATGGGCAGAGTGAACACTCGCTCGCCTCCGGGAAACCCTCGCTGCAAGAAGCAAGGAGAGCGCTCCCGAGCGCGTGCAGAGTGCATAGGGGTTCCTGAGTGCGTGCAGAGTGACTTCTTGCTCGCCTCCGGGAACCCTGGAGCAGGCAGAGGGGGAAGAGCCAAGGGGAGTGTTCCAGAGCATGTGCAGAAAGCCTGAGCGCGTGCAGAGAGATCTCTTCCTCTGCTCTGCAAATTCTTCAGAGGGATGAACAGAGGGGGGAGTTCTGGGGCATGTGCAGAGAGCCTTCTTCCTTGCCTCTGGGAGGCTGCAGAGAGGAACGAGCCCAGGGTTTGTTCCTGAGCATGGGCAGAGAGCTCTCTTCCTCATCTCCAAAACCCAAAGGGGCCGATTGTGGTTGTCAGCCGAGAGGAACACCTTCCTGTCTCAGGTACTGGGTGGAATTTGGCCGCATCCTGCCGACCCATGGAAGGGATGGGGTTCCAGGAAATGTCCCCCCAGGCCAAACTGCACCCTGGCCAGCCCCACAGACCCCCTAACTTCCATGCACAACATTGCACCATTTTGGGGGGTGCCGTATAATTTTGACTCCCACTTTACGTCCCCAACACCCTTCCTTTGCCCTAAGGGGGCGTGGGAAAGGTCAGGGACCCCCCCCCCATTTCCGAACTGGTCCATTAGGACAGAACAGCTCTCCTCTCGCCCCCAATCTGACGGCCGGTTTCTGGGCCTCCCCAGCTGGGAGTTTCTGAGCTGCTGTTTTCGCACTCGGGTCCCCGCTGCCAGGCTTTCCTCTGAGACAACCGTTACAGCAGGGCTGAAGGAGCTCCCTTTGGCCTCATCCATCCTAAATGGATTCCTAAATGGAGCCTCCAGAGACAGAGCCAGTCTATCTCAGAGGAGAGGAAGGCTTAATCCTCAGGGCTAGTTCTGACGCGTGGCTTTAAAAAGGCCAATTCACAGCGGACAAGGCTGCCCATGGCTATTACGCTCTGGTGTCCCAGAATCGTAGATTTGGAAAGGGACCCCCAGGGGTCATCCAGCCCAACCCCTTCCACAGGCTCAAGTGCCCATGACTGATGGCCTTCCAACCTCTGCTTGGGCGTCCGCCACCTCCCATCCCACATCTCTTGTCCGTCAGAAAGTTCTTCCTAGTGTTGAGTCGGAATCACCTTGCTTGTCGCTGGGAGCTGTGGGTTCAAGTCCTGCCCTGCAGGAGGAAACAAGCTCTGTCTTCCATGTGAGATATCTGAAGGTGGCTCTCCCATCTCCTCGCAGCCTCTCCTCTTCCCCTGGCTAAACATCCCCAGCTCCTTCGACCGTTCCTCATCAGGCTTCCAGACCCTTGACCATCTTGGTCTCCCTCCTCTGCCCACCTTCCAGCTTCTCAACATCCGTCTTAAATTGTGGTGCCCAGAACTGGACACACAGGATTCCAGGTGGGGTCTGTCCGCAGCAGAATACCTTGGCGTTAATGACTCTCCTTCCTTGAAGGTTTTTAAGCGGAGGTCGGACGGTCCTCTGTCCGCATTGCAGGGGGCTGGACTGGATAGCCGCTGGGGAATCCCCTTTCCAACTCTAAAATCCCATGATAGTCTAACCTGTGCATAAACGTCGTGCAAGCAAAGCAAGACAAATACTCTGTAATACTCAAAATAGTCCGGCATGAAAAGCCCCAAAGACGGCTCCATGGGTGATTCTGAGTCAACTCCCTGGGACAGTTTATTGTTGGACATTGTTTCTAAATTTAGTGTTGTATGTTGTTTTAATTATCTGTTTAAGCATATTTGCACAGCAGTTTTTAACGTGGTGGGTGTCCTCTATTTAAGAGGCTTCTACTCTTCAGCCTCTTATAGTTGTTTTATCTGCGAGTCTTTTAGTTCTTATGCTCTTACAGTTGTTTTAACTGTGTGTCTTTGATGGTTTTTAGCTCTCATCTGTTTTAATTATTAGTTTCTTATCCATCCATTATCTGTGTTTAATCTTGTCTTTTATTCGGATGTTTTATGCCTGTTTCCTTGTCCTCATTTGCCCTAAGAATTATCGGTCAAAAATCCCAACTGCTATTTTATCTATATGCTTTTCTTAATCCTGGTCTGTGACCGTAATAAACTTCATTCATACTCCGTAATAAACCGGCCATCCAGGGAACAAGTCCTAAAGTTACAAAACTGGAAATCTCCCATAAGCTGGACAAAACCAGCCAGGGATAGATCAGCCGGTCAAGAGTGAGGCTCTTAGGGTTGTGAGTTCGAGTCTCGCGTCGGGCGGAAGACCCTTACGTTGCAAATATCTCCTCGTTTTTTGCCCTCTCGCTACACCGGTCCAGAAAAGGCGGTCGAGGTTTTGCAGATTTGAGCTTCTCATTGCTGGTTTCTTGATCTGGGCCGGTCCTGAGCGCTGCCTGTCGCCCAGGAGATCTCTTGCAATGAGATCTCCATGGCGATGGATCCCGCTGAGGGGGACGGAGTGTGCAATGTTTGGAATTTGGAGGGGCGGAGGGAAAAAGGCTGCCTTCGCTCCTCCCGGGGCGCCTGTTAACCTCCGGCGAAAGAGACCCGGCCGGCGAAGCTGAATTATGTTTCCAAAAGCATGTGACGTGAAGAGCTGTCTTGCACGAAGAAGGCCCATTGGGGATGGGATGGGCTGAGCAGCGGGGAGAGGGGCTGCGGAGGAGAATCACGACGGAGTCCAGAGAATTTGAATCGCATGTGTGCACCGTACAATGTGCCGCCGGCACCTTAGCGGTGGGTTTGGACTAAAAGATGCAGCACAAAAGGGGAAGGCAGCGAGGCGGGAGGAGGAAAGATGAGCGCGCTGGCAAAGGGGGAATAGTTAACTTTGGGGGTCTTCCCTGGGCTGGCGGGCTTTCTTCTGTTCCCATGCATTCTGCCCCACTGATGACACAAATGCAATAAGGGTTAAGGCAGGACCACCGTCTACATGCCATTCCGCTTTTTTAAGTTGTTCCCACCTGGAGGGGCTGGGAAGAGGGAACAGGGCTTTGTGAGTGGGGAGAATCGGTGGCAGAGAGAGTTCAGAATCGGAAGCAGGAGAGGAAGGAGGCCAAGAGGCAGAGAGGGGTTTCTTCCCCCTCCTGCGGCAAGAATCTCCCTTCCCTACTGGTCTCCCAGGACCAAGAGAGGCAAGAAAAGGGCGCAGGAGAGGTGGGCTAGCTGGCAGGCGCAGTCTCCGATTGCTTGGGGAAAGCACCGCAGAGAAGGGGAGGCAAGGAACTCCAGTCTGTGCTGGTCATTTTCTAGTGAAAGCCCTAAACATCCTTGGCCCAGTAGGCCTGAAGGAGTGTCTCTACCCTGGACATCAGGGTCCCTCTCCCAAGGACCTTCTGGTGGTTCCCTCATCGCAAGAAGTGAGGTTACAGGGAACCAGGCAGAGGGCCTTCTCAGTGGTAGCGCCCGCCCTGTGGAACGCCCTCCCACCAGATGTCAAGGAAATAAACAACTATCTGACTTTTAGAAGACATCCGAAGGCAACCCTGTTTAGGGAAGCTTTTAATGTTGAATATTGTATTGTATTTTAATATTCTGTTGGAAGCCGCCCAGAGTGGCTGGGGAAACCCAGCCAGATGGGAAAGGACCCCTGACCATTAGGTCCAGTCGTGGCCAACTCTGGGGTTGCAGCGCTCATCTCGCTTTACTGGCCGAGGGAGCCGGCATACAGCTTCCGGATCATGTGGCCAGACTTTCTGATCGGCAAGCCCTAGGCTCTGTGGTTTAACCCACAGCACCACCTGCATCCCAATAATTATTATTATATGGCAGCGGGGATGGAACACGGGGCCTTCTGCCTGTCAAGCAGCTGTCCTGCCGCAGAGCCTTTCTTCCAGAGCTGCCCCCTCTCACTTCCTTCCTCTCTCCCTCTTTTCCCCAGGGGCTACTTGGTGGCCGTGCCCTCGGTCTTCCGGGCAGGGGTGGTAGAAACCATCAGCGTGGTCATCTTCAACCCGGCCAAGGAGACGACGGTTCAGATTCAGCTGACGGTCAAAGGAGAGACGGTGGCGCGAGGGCACGGAACGGTTTTGGGTAGGCCCCCGTTTACGTACGTGCAAAGGGCGCCCGGCCGTGGCTGGTGGCAGCCCCACACCCCTGCATTGCCCGGGGAAGTGGTGTCTGTGTGTGTTGAATATCGTAGTTAAATCTGGCGCGTTTGCACGATATGGTTCGGCTTTCTGAATCTTGCATTTTCTCTCTCTTTTTCCGGCGTTTGTGTAGGCAAAGGAACCATCAAGCTCAAGGTGAGTACAAACCAGGGTGGATTTAAAAATAAACTTTTTAAAAAAAAAATCCGGTTTTTTAAAAATGTAAATCGGATTAAAAAAAATAATTAAATTGGATTTTTAAAAATAAAATGCTTTCAGAGGAAATGCCTTTCTAAAGATTTTCTGTTTCAGTTACATTGTAGCCCAAAAGCTGTTCATCAGGAAATGATTTGTTTCAAGTTTATTATGAGTGCTAAAACTCAGCCTAAGTTTTTTTTAATTAACTGCAACAGTTAACAAACATGGATACATATGCTATAATGTTGTTGTTTTTTTCAGTTAAATAGTTACTAAGGAAATGACTGTTTTTCTCCTTCCAATAAAGTACAGCAGAAAAGTTGTCCAAAAATAAACAGTTAACTCAGGAAACCTCATCATAATTTCACAATTATCTGTCTATGTGTTTCTAAGAGTAGAACCAAATCTGTCATTTTTGATATAACTGCAAAAACTACTTATTATTCCAAAAACAAAGCCTTCATCTGGCTGTCAATATTAAGATTATACCAGCAAGAATGAGTCTTTCTGTAAAAAAAATGATTTAAATGAAGTCTTACTGACTAGTGATTTAAATTGATTTGATTTCGATCAAATCCACCCTGATGCAAATTGGTGGGCAGAAAGAGGTCTTATAATCCCTGCATTCTTTGCTCCTGTTTTAAAGCCATTTAAAGCTGGTGGATTCCAGTGGCAGCAGGTTCCGCAGGCTAGCCATGCACTTACTTTTTTTTCTGGCGTTACACCAGGGAGGGAGAAAGCACATCTGATTTTATAAACTCCTGGCCTTCTCTCTGTCCTGGGCGCTCCAGCTGAGATCCACGATTCTAAGCTTCGTCGGCGCCGGGCGCAGTGCTATAACTCCCTTTTGCCTTCCCGACCAGGTGCCCCCGGGGCTACGGGGCCAGGCGCACCTCAAGGTTTGGGGCAACCGGCACTTGGCAGAAGAGGGCTACATTTTCCACAACCACACCACGGTCACCATCGACAGCAAAGGCGCCTCCGTCTTCATCCAGACCGACAAACCCGTCTACAAGCCGAAACAGAAAGGTGGGCGCTTATTCTTTAATGTGGGAATGTTCCGGGTGGCAGGAGAGGATATATTGTTTATTTATATCCTTCTTATCTTGCGCTGGCAAGTTCCTTTACATAGCAGAGTTAGATTCCCCTTTTACATGCACGGCAGATAGCTGGTCGCAGGCTCGTGTGAGCCTCTCACTATTATACAATTCAATCTGTCTCAGATTGACTTGTACGTTCCTGGTAAGTTCCCTTCAATCCCTAATAACAATAATAATTTATTATTTGCACCCTGCTCATCTGGCTGGGCTTCCCCAGCCACTCTGGGCGGCTTCCAACAAAGATTAAAAATACATTAGAATGCCACACATTAAAAACTTCTTAAAAGAATAAAGATGCCACAATCTTATTCAAAGTCAATAAAGGAAGTTTACTCACATCAGTTTACAGTTGGATCCCTGAAGGCAGACTTACTTACAAATATGTACATGTGGATCTGCCCCGTATGAGGGAGTAATCCCAGTGACTCTGCTGGGAGAGCAGTCCTAGCTAAAAGCTGGTCAAACAAAGAAGGAAGTCAAAAAGAGGGAAGGGTGATGCGTGACTCGTCCTTTTGTTACCTGGACAGGTGAGGCCACGCCCACCTTCTATCCCATGCAAAAGGAAGGATGCTCCAGCCAGGAGGAACAGGAGGTTTCGACCGGCTGGACCAAACATTCCCCCGCATGTCTCCTCTAGCATCGCAAGGAATGTTGTACTTGACTGCCTCTCATGGATCACGTCCCACATTTCGCACTCGTGCCTTGCGGCCGCTTGAGCTGGATGACTCTGGGCGCCCCCCGCTGGCTCTCCAATTCCACAATTCTGCAATGCTCCTTTCCTTCTCTCCCTGGCTCTCTCTATTTCTTTTAAAATTCAGTTTTGCGTTATACAATTAAATTCAAACGTGGACCACCCTGAAGCCTTAGACTTCGCTCCATGGTTTCCATTATGAACAGCCTTTTATCTGCTACATCTTATCATTTCTCCGTTTTGCTTAAATCCATCCTTTTTTCTTTTCCACCCTAATATTTAATACGTTGCAAGTGTCCCTAAAACCCTGCCAAAGTTTTTAGCCGTTTACAGTGTAGCTTGTAGATTTTCCCACATTCTTAATTAAATTTTCTCTGGTTTCTCGTTTCCTTTTCTCCTTCTCTGTTTCTAGTGCTGATCAACCTGTTCACCATCAACCCGGACTTGCGGCCCGTCGATGAGAAGGTGAGGAAGGGGCTGTAATAATATATATTTATCCTGGGCTCGTTTCCCTCTGGGGTCTTCGAGGAGAAGGACCTGGCCAGGCTGGAGGCCTGCGGAACTCCCTGCCACTTGAGGCCACCGCCAACTTTTATGGCTTTGAAAAAAGGACTGGGCAAATTCACGACGGAGGAGAGGCTCTTCCTACGCTCCCAGGGCAAAAGGGAAGTAGCTCGGCGGCTGGAGCAGCTGCTGGGCATGCGAAAGGTTTTGGCTTGGGGGGGGTATTTCCCGGTTGGAAATCCTGCAGGGCCACTGCTGCCAGTCAGTGTAGGCTGCCCTGAGCTAGACTGTTCAAGGGGACTAAGCGGTGTCCTAAATTCCTATTTAATTCATCCCTCTTTTTGTTGAAAACCATGAGGACTATAATCTTACGTTGTTCTTAATGGCTCAGTGGTAGGACACCTGCTGGGCATGCAGAAGGCCCCATTTAAGTCAGCCCCTTTTTAAAAAGCAATGAGGTCTAGCCTCTTACTTTGTTTTTAATGGCTCTCCGTCCGAACGCCTGGGAAGCTGCTGCCGGTCCGTGCAGGCATTACTAGCTGACCCAAGAACTAAATAAAAGCTTCATTCTGTTAAGTTTTGTGCAGGATTCCAAGCGAGTAACTCGTCCCTCTTTTCCCCCTTCCAGGTTGAAGCCTACATTGTGGTGAGTACCTGCTTGGTTCTCAAACTGAATCCGTTCTAGAAGTCTGTTCCAAAACCAAAGCGTTCCAAAGCCAAGGCACGCTTTCCCATAGAAAGCAATGCGAAACGGATTAATCCGCCGCAGACTTTTAAAAACGACCCCTAAAACAGCCATTTAACATGAATTTTACTCTCTAACGAGACCATTGATTCGTAAAATGAAAGCAAGAATCAATGCACTGTAGTATAAAATAAACAAGACGGTATTGTAGATGATAAAAAATGAAAATTAATTTCCCCCCTTACCTGCGCACATGACGGTCATTGTTTGGAGGGGGGGCTTTTATCCATTTCCGCAATCAATCCATCAGTCGCTGAACTGGGTTCCACCCAGTCACAAAAACAAATGAATCGAAAAAGCCTCAAAAACAAGAAGGCAAAATAAAGAGCAAAAACAAAAGTGCCAAATACTGTATTATTATTATTAATAATAATAATAATATCTTAAAGACTAAAATGAAATTGAATGAAATTGTCTCCCCGCAGGATCCTCGTGGGTCTCGGATGATAGAATGGAACAACCTAAAGCCAGTTTGTTGCGGTGAGTCTGGAGGGAGCAGCAATGGGGTACCCGTCTCCCCGAAAAGGAGAAAAGAGAAAGAAATAGGGGCCAACTCTCTTTTCTCCCCC
This sequence comes from Podarcis melisellensis, assembly GCF_964234715.1. Classification (NCBI taxonomy): domain Eukaryota; kingdom Metazoa; phylum Chordata; class Lepidosauria; order Squamata; family Lacertidae; genus Podarcis; species Podarcis melisellensis. The sequence continues at coordinate 668,429 of NC_138536.1, read as the reverse complement.
TCTTTTGCCGGAAGCGACCCAGCGCCTTTTCGGCCAAACTTTGCTGACCATCCCCTTTTCCCTGCCGCAGTAAGCACGCCAACCAACTCTATCACGACTTTCCAGATCTAATAAATCTGTATTTTTAAAAATTTTATCCATTCCCGGATCCAGCAAATACAAGAGGCTTCATCATATAATTTCAAATCTGGGCAAGGAGAAGCCTCCTCTATCTTTAGCATCTGTTAATAACGTATATTTTATTCTCGGCTTCTCACCCCGGCCGCAGGCGTCCTCAACGTCAGCTTTCCTCTGTCTGACCAGCCTGTCTTCGGAGAGTGGGTCATTTTTGCCGCATTGCAAGGCCAGGTGTACAACAAGACCTTCGAAGTCCAGAAGTATGGTGAGATTTTGGCACAGCGGCTGGTGGAATCGCTGGGGGGGGGGCAGAGCCTTCTTTCCTTATTTTATATATATCGCTTTTACTAATTCTCCAATCTTTCGAAGCATCGATCGGCTTTTATTATTATTATTATTATAATCGTGCAAAGTTTATTTTGTCTGCCACCAAATATCACCGGAACAGTTTCCGGATAACCAATCTTCATTAGCCAATCTTGATCGATTCTTCATCAGCCAGGCTTGTGATAATTAATACAAGAAGGGTGGCGGTTTCGTTTCTTAACAAGCTGAAATTACAATATACACACGATGAAAGCCGCGTCTGTATAAAATAAAATGCATAATACAATATATATAACTAAAATACACACCCAAACTTACATGTAAGCAGATATGAACGCTGTAGAAAATATACTCTGGGTCTGTGTTGACGTGATACTGTGGTCACTGGTGCTGGTAACCAATTGTAAAGAACATAATATACTTTCATAATATAATTTCAGCCACAGGTGAAATTAATATACTGTAAGGGAAATTAAATTATTATTATTATTATTATTATTATTATTATTATTTTATTTATACCCTGCCCTCCCCAGCCAAGGCCGGGCTCAGAGCGGCTTACAAGCAATAATAAAAACAAGATGAATGATTACAACTTAGAAACAAAAATAAAATACAACATTAAAATAATGGAACATTAAAATATTAAAATGTAGCCTCATCGCAGGAGGAGAAGGACAAAATTAAAGACACGGCACAACATTAACTGCAAGAATGCCAGATGGAAACAGTCCCCCATTCAGTCAGTGGATCATGGCAGATCATGCAATTAAATAAAACAAGGAAAATCTAACCCATTCCCATCCATATTATTTGATATTTCAGTATTTATAGCAGAACTTGTCTATTCTAATAGGAGTTCTGGTTTCTCAATATGATTTTGCAAATATCCTTTAAACAGCTTCCAGTCCTTGTCTATCTTCTCTTTTGAGATCCTTCCGACTTCTCCCATTGTAATACTCCAAGAATTTGGCAAGCCGCTCTGTTTTGGTCGGTATAATACCACTTTTCCAGTTTTTAGAAGTGGAAAATCTAACCCATAACTCAATCCCCACGGATGAACAGAGTTGAACGAGGGAAAAGGCTGCTTCGATCTCATTGGGGAGGGGGTCTCAAGAGGCCGGCCTGGCAGACGCCCCCCCTTGGGCCTGACCCCCTTTGCAGAGGGGCTTTCGGGTCAACCTCTCCCCCACCCTCCTCTCCCCCACCAGTTTTACCCAAATTCGAGGTGCGCATCGACCCGCCGCGCTATATCCGGGACCTCGGCACATGTGAGAAAGCGACCGTCCACGCCAGGTAAGGATGGGGTCGGGGGGACAGTGTATATGCAAGGACCTTGGCCGGCCATGGGGGGCAGAGGGTCCGGAGGCGAGGGCCGGATTGGGGCCCCCTCTCTGAAGCCGCTCCTTTTCCCCCAGGTACACTTTTGGGAAGCCGGTCGCCGGCAGGCTGGCCGTCAACATGACGGTCAACGGAGTCGGCTACTACAAGCATGAGTCCGGCCACCCGGTCCTCAAAACCTTGGAGGTGAGCGGTCAAGGGGTTGATGGACAGCGGCTTGAGGAACAGTGGCTAGAACCTTTCCCGGCCATTTTTTTACAAGTATTATAATTATAATTCTGTGCGGAATACAGTGGTACCTCGGGTTAAGTACTTAATTCATTCCGGAGGTCTGTTCTTAACCTGAAACTGTTCTTAACCCAGTGTTTCCCAACCGGTGTTCCGCGGCACACTAGTGTGCCGTGAGACCTTGCCTGGTGTGCCGCGAGTCGGGCGGCGAGAGGCGGGGCGGCGGCGGCGAGGATCCGCGTCGAGCCGGGGGTGGCTCCGCGGTGGTGGTGCCGAGGTTTCTCTCTCCATTCTCCCCTCACACACACACACAGGAAATAACACAGGATCAGCTGACAGGACCCGGCCAATGGGGCGGCGGCGGGGCAGCGCGCGCAAAAGGGAGGAGCGCGAGACAGCGGACGAGGAGGAGGCCGGCATGTCCGGGCAGCAGCAGCAACAACAGCAGCAGCAACTCCCTGCGACGGCTCCTCAAGCCCCGGGCAACCCTACTCCCTCACCGGCCTCGGCCGCCCTCCTGCTCCACCCGCCGCCGCCTCCCCTGCTGCCGCCGGCCACCTCGGCCCCGCCGCCGCCCCCTCCTCCGCCCGCTATCGCCGCCACCACCACAACAGCCGCCGCCGCCTCAGTTGGGCCCATGCCTGCTGGGAGCGGCGGCGGCAGCAGCAGCAGCAGCGCCCCGGCGCCCTTCCTTCACGGCGGCGACCCGGCCCTCCTGGTTCGGGAGGCGGGCGCGAGAGCCCCACCCCTCGGCGCTCGCCAGCTCCGCGCGCGTCCTTGCCTGGGCGAAGGTGCTTCTTGGACGGGAGGCTGCGGCGACCAAAGACCCCGGCGGCTGTCAGGAGGAAGTGGAGGAGGAGCGGGAGGCTGACCCCGAACTCGTGGGAGGAGGCGAGAGAGAGAAGGCGCTTGGGCAGCCACCCCAAGCCGGCGCACGCGGGCGCCCCTTTGGAGCTGCCCACCTGAGCGCACGGGACAGGAGCGGCGATTTGATTCGCGCCAGGCCACGCTTGCTGCGGAGGGAGGAGGAGAGCGGCGCCTTCCAGCCTCGTCTCGCTTCGTGACAGCGCCGACCGAGCCTGAGAGGGAGCAGATCCGAGGGGGATCTCCCCCACCCAGCCACCCCCTCGCCGCCCGCCCTGCTCCTGTCGTGGCAGCTGACGAGCCGACTCGCCCTGACCTGCGGGGTCCCCCACGCCGCCTCCGCTCACGGCGGCGACCCGGCCCTGAACGAGCAGGAGAAGGAGCTCAAGCGGCGCCTCAAGCGGCTCTACCCGGCCATGGACGAGCAGGAGAAGGAGCTCAAGCGGCGCCTCAAGCGGCTCTACCCGGCCATGGACGAGCAGGAGGAGGAGTTGGAGGAGTCCCTCAGTCCCTCGCTTTGCTGCCTCCTCCCCCCCCCCAAAGCTTGGAGGTTCCCCGGCAAGGGGGAGGGGAAAAAATTGAAACTTACACTTTCGTGCGTCCCTCCCGGCGTGACGCTGCGCGCTGACGTCACGGGGCTGTAATGGTGGTGTGCCTCGAGATTTTTTTCATCAATCAAGTGTGCCTTTGCCCAAAAAAGGTTGGGAAACACTGTCTTAACCTGAAGCACCACTTTAGCTAATGGGGCCTCCCGCTGCTGCCGGGCCGCCAGAGCACGATTTCTGTTCTCATCCTGAAGCAAAGTTCTTAACCTGAAGCACTATTTCTGGGTTAGCGGAGTCTGTAACCTGAAGTGTATGTAACCTGAAGCGTATGTAACCGGAGGTACCACTGTATTTTTCATTTTCTTCTCTTCGTTCTCCTGCTGCGATCCAGAGCTCTCGGCGTCGCCGCTTTCGATTCCTGCACACAAAGGGAATTTTCAAATGTGTCACAACTAAGGCAAAGGGAAATCTAGCCTTCTGCAGTAATAATAATAATAATAATAATAATAATAATAATAATATATTTATTTATTTATTTATTTATTTATTTATTTATGCCCTGTCCATCTGGCTGGGTTTCCCATTAGCGCCAGGCAGATACCCCAAATTCCCTTCTGGGATCTCATGACGGCACCAACTTTGACTTCTGGCAGCCGCCCCGGGACGAGAGCTAGGGAATGGCCCCTGCGGACCCCGGAGAGGCGCTGCTGCCGGCCAGTGCGGGCGACCCTGACCCCGCGCTCCCTCCCTCCCTCAGATCGACGGCTCTGCGGATTTCGACGTGTGTGTGAGTGACATGATGCCGGCCGACGTCCCTGAGCACTTTCGCGGAACCGTGAGCATCTGGGCAACTGTCACAGGGGCCGACGGCAGCCGCCAGGTCACCTTCGACGACTCCACCCCCGTCCAGAAGCAGCTGGTTGACATCAAGTACAGCAGGGGGACCCTGAAACACTTCAAGCCAGGCCTGCCGTACAGGGCGAAGGTGAGCGCTGTGGGACGCGGGTGGCGCTGTGGGTTAAAACACAGAGCCTAGGACTTGCCGATCAGAAGGTCGGCGGTTTGAATCCCCGCAATGATGGGGTGAGCTCCCGTTGCTTGGTCCCTGCTCCTGCCAACCTGGCAGTTTGAAAGGACGTCAAAGTGCAAGTAGATAAATAGGTACCACTCCAGCGGGAAGGTAAACGGCGTTTCCGTGCGCTGCTCTGGTTCGCCAGAAGTGGCTTAGTCCTGCTGGCCACATGACCCGGAAGCTGTACGCCGGCTCCCTCGGCCAATAAAGCGAGATGAGCGCCGCAACCCCAGAGTCAGCCGCAACTGGACCTAATGGTCAGGGGTCCCTTTACGTTAGGACATCAAGAATGAATGAATGAATCTTTATTTGCATCAGCTGTTGGCCAGGGTAATAAAGCAAGAATACGATATACCAGGCATAAGCAAACACGGCCCTCCAGATGTTTTGGGACTACAAATCCCATCATCCCTAGCTAACAGGACCAGTGGTCAGGAATGATGGGAATTGGAGTCCCAGAACATCTGGAGGGCCGAGTTTGCCTCTGCCTGCAGTAGTACCTGGGTTCTCAAACTGGCCGTTCCAAAACCAGAGCGTTCCCAAACCAAGGCGCACTTTCCCATAGAGAGTCATGCAAAACGGATTTTATGCTTGTAAAAACAACTCCTAAAACAGCCACGTGTCATGAATTTTACTATCTAGCGAGGCCATTGATGCATAAAATGAAAGCAGTTATCAATGTGCTGTACTGTAAAATAAATAAGGCAGTATTGTAGGTAATAAAAATAAAAATTATTATTTTTTCTGACATGCACTGATTACAGTCATCATTTGGATAGGGGTTTTTTAGCCATTTCTGCAGCCACACAATCAATCAATCAGTAGCTGAACTGGGTTCCACACAGTCACAAAAACAAATGAACCCCCAAAGCCTCCAAAACGCAAAATAAAGAGCAAAAGCAATCCGTTCCAGAAGTCTGTTTGACTTCTGAAATGTTCGGAAACCAAGGTGCGGCTTCAGATTGGCGCAGGCGCCCCAGAAACAACAGCTGTGTCGGACGTCCAGCTTCTGAAAATTGTTCAAAAACCGGAACATTAATTTTGGGTTTTTGGCATTTGGGAACCAAGGCGTTTGAGAACCAAGGTCCCACTGTATTCCTAAAACCCATGCCTCCTCTCCGATCAGCTGCTTCGCTAAACAACCTGCATGTTCTTAGTTTCCTGTTTTGCGGTAATTTAAATTTTTTTTTAATTTTCCACTTTGGGGCTGGGGGCATCCCTCCCCAGGCCCCTCCCCACATGCCGCAGTTGCTGGATCCGTCTCCCCCTGCCTCTCCTTTTCTCCGCCCCCCCCAGGTGGAGGTCACGTACCCAGATGGGAGCCCGGCGGACGGCGTGAGGGTCCGGGTCAAGGCTGAGCTCACCCCCAAGGACAACATCTACACCAGCGAGTTGGTGTCGCGCGGCGGATCGGTGGAGTTCGAAATCCCCTCCATTCCCTCGGCTGCCCAGTACGTCTGGCTGGAGGTGGGTGACAGCCCCGGACAGGGCTGGGGGGCTCAGGAGACCCCCACCGAAGGACCGGGGGGCCGGCGGAAAAGGCAGAGCGGGTGTCTCATATCTCTGGGGCAGGGGGCTGGATGCTCCCGGGGGGGGAATCCCTGCTTTAAAAAAAAAATACCGCATTTTCCCTAATAATAATAAAAATGTTATTTATACCCTGCCTTCCCCAGCCAAGACCAGGCTCAGGGCGGCTGACACCAGAATTAAAATACAACTGGAAAAAAAGATCAAAATACAACATTAAAATGCAGCCTCATTTCAGTTGAAACCCAAATCAAAAACTTTGGGGGGATGAAAACGCCAAATCTAGTCTTGTATAAGGCTCTATTTCCCCCCAGTTTTCTTAAGTTTAAAATTGGGGGTCTTCTTATACACGGAATGTTGCCATTATTTATTTCTTAATTTGGGGCTCAAAAATTATAGACGGAAAAATGTGGTATATTTGTCTCGGGGAGGGGGGGTCCCTTCTCTGGTTCTAAGAGGTGAGGGGGTGGGAATGGATCACAGCCTGACCTCCCTGCCTCCCTCTCCCTCCCCCCAGACCAAAGTCACGGCCCTGGGAGGGGCGTCTGCCGGGGACCAGTATCTCCCCAGTTTCCTCTCCATCAGTGGCTGGTTTTCCCCCAGCAAGTGCTACATCCAACTTCAGATGCCGGAACGGCCTTTCCAGGTGAGCCTCTCCCCGGTTGCCAAGGTTGGGGGGCTGGGGGGGTTGGTTGGTTTGGGACCCCCCTCATTGGCCCTCCTCCGTTTGGAACGACTCATCTCCTGGTGTGGGGGGCACTGTGGGTTAAACCCCAGAGCCTAGGCTTGCCGATCAGAAGGTCGGCGGTTCGAATCCCCGCGACGGACTGAGCTCCCGTTGCTCGGTCCCTGCTCCTGCCCACCTAGCAGTTCGAAAGCACACCAGTGCAAGTAGATAAATAGGTACCGCTCCGGCGGGAAGGTAAAGGGCGTTTCCGTGCGCTGCTCTGGTTCACCAGAAGCGGCTTAGTCCTGCTGGCCACATGACCCGGAAGCTGTACGCCGGCTCCCTCGGCCAGTAAAGAGAGATGAGCGCCACAACCCCAGAGTCAGCCACGACTGGACCTAATGCTCAGGGGTACCATTACATTAAAGGGGAATTGCCAGGAAACTTATTTTAGAGACTTAAACAAGCCTGGCAAAGACGTTATCCGCTGTGTACGTTTAAAAAGGGGAATGTTACTCTGCTCAATTGTAGAACTTGTTAACACAAGTCGGGAAGGATATAATTAAAGAATATATCCTCTCCTGCCTCCCTGAACATTCCCCACAGTCACGATATAAGCACGATTGCTTGGTAGCAAGTGTTATTTTCTTTTCATCTCTGGGCAGAAATCATTTGAGCAGCGTACATAAACAGACACAGATAAGTATGTGAGAAGTATGTCGCACCCTTTGCAACTGCCGCAAGGAAAATTGGAGCAAATTATATAGCCAAGATAGCCACCAACTGTAAAGGAGATGCATTTATTTGACCCCAAGCTATATTCTATCTTTATCACCAAACTCCGAATATAATTGCACATTGTATTAATTAACAGTATTTTTAAAAATATATTAGTGGCCATGTGGTGATTTTAGCCTATCAGTTTTATTGTTTAATGTCTTAACCCGTATATTAAGGTACTTTTATAGCTCTCTTTAGAGTAGCTAATGTCTTGCTAATATAAATGTTTTTTGTATTAATCCAGCATATTTTCTTTTAATTGTTGAATGGCTCTGTGTACATTGCCTTAGGCTATGTGCAATAAAACTGACTGACTGAAACAAGGTGTTTTTTGGGGCGTCTTTGGGGATCTCTGACCCCAATATCCCTCAAATCCCTTTCTCTCTCCCCAGGTGGGCGAGGAGGCGTCCGTCGTGCTGAAGTCCACCTGCCCCTGCAATTTCACCCTCTACTACGAGGTGGTTTCGCGGGGGAACATTGTCCTCTCCGGGGTGCAGCCCTCGGACGTCACCCGACAAAGGAGCAAGAGGGATGTTCCCGGGAGCGGAGGCGTCACCCACGTCCCAGGCATGGCTTTGTGGCAGGGCCGTCTTACCGATAGGCACAAGGGGTGCGGGGCACCTGGGCGCTGGGCTCTCAGGGGTGCCAGGCCAAGAGTCCGGGGCCCGAGAGTTGAGTCGGGGAAGAAGCATGAGTTCAGGTGCGACCGAGACGCCGAGGCAGCCGGCCGACTCCACCCTTCTGCTCGCCTGGGACTGGGCAAACTGGGGGCCCCGGGTGGATCTTTGCACCCTGACGCCACGTATCCTTAAGACAGCTCTGATTTGCAGTTCGGTATCGGGCAGGGGGCAGTTTCTGGCCGTGCCCCCTTCATAATTTTTATTAAGTTTTGCAAGCAGGTTGTGCCAGTTCAGTGCAGATGGCAAGCGCCCGGTTGTGTCTGGCTCAGAGGTGTCCAGGGGGCATCGGAGGGGCTTTGTGGGAAAGAGACGTCCCCGTGGGGGTCTCTCAGCCGGTGGCCCATCTCCTGGGTGCCCCTGTGAGCTGGGGGAATGCGTAGCATCGGGGGGTTGGTCTAGATGGCCCTCGGGGGCTCCCTTCCAAGTCTGTGGTTCCGCAAGCAGATGGTGAATTTCAATCTGGTGTGCTCTGAATTATTCTGCATCATAATGGGCCCCCCTAAGGTCTTGGGGGTCTAAGGGACCCGGTTTGTCCAGCGCCTTGCAAATCAACGCGTTTAATTTGATGGCATCATCTGGATACAACATTGCTGCCTTTCCATCCCTCCCCTCAGGCCCGACGGCCCCTCCTGTGCCCGAGATGAACACCTGCGTCACCTCGGTCCGCTTCTCCGTGACCCCCAAGATGGCCCCCCTGGGACGCCTCCTCGCCTACTACGTCCGGGAAGACGGGGAAGGGGTCACCGACAGCCTGCAGTTTGCTGTCAAGCCCTCCTTCGAGAACCAGGTAGCGGCCGTGGGTGGGGGTCTCGGGGTGGGTGGGGCTGCATCTCCTCCTCTTTCTCCTTCATCCTTTTCTCCTTCTCCTCCTTTCCTTCAACATCTCTTTCATTGCCTTCTCCTTCCCACCGTGTCCTCCTCCTCCTGTTCCTCCTCCATCATCTCCTCCATCATCCTTTTCTTCTTCTTCTCTTTCCTCATCTTCTCCTTCTCCTTCATCTCCTCCTCTTTCTTCTCTTTCTTTTCCTTCTTTATCATCTCCTTCACAAGCTTCTCCTTCTTCTCCTTTCCTTCAACATCTCCTCCTCCTCCTGTTTCTCCTTCATCTCTTCCTCTTTCTTCTCCCTCTTCTCCTTTGTCATCTTCTCCCTCTCCACCATCTTCTCCTTCTTTCTCCTTCATCCTTTTCTTCCTTTCTGCTTCATCATCTCCTTCTTCTCTTTCATCATCTCCTTCTCTTTGTCCATCTTCTCCTTCATGAGCTTTCTCCTCCTTTTCCTCCTTCTCCTTTCCTTCAACATCTCCTCTTTCAATGCCTTCTCCTTCCCCACCACCTCCTCCTCCTCCTTCTTCTTTGTTTCCTTCTTCTGCTTTCCTTCAACATCTCCTCCTCCATCACCTTCTCCATCATCATCTTCTTCTCCTCCTCCAGGTTTCCGTGGCCTTTTCCACCAACGAGACCCGGCCGGGAGACACGCTGACCCTCAAGGTGTCCGCAGCCAAGGGGAGCTGCGTCTGCCTGGCCGCGGTGGACAAGAGCGTCCACCTCCTCAAGCCGGGCTTCCAGCTGACCACGGACCAGGTGAGTGCTGGTCCTCCATGTGTCCAAAGAGACGTCGGGTGACACTTTAAGAGTTGGCACTGAGAAGGGCTGTCTCCCCGTGGCAGAGACCTTGCTTGGCCCCAACTTCAACCCTCAACGGCCGTTCTGTCTCCTGCCGCAGATCTTCCAGGAGATGGCGGACTATGACGTGTCGGACGCCTTTGGCGCTGCCAAGGAAGACGGGCACTTCTGGTGGGCAGGGATGTCTTCCCGCCGGCGCCGTTCCTCCATCTTTCCCTGGCACTGGGACATCACCAAGGATGCCCGCTTCGCGTTCACGGTGAGGGGTGGTCTTCCTGCGTGTTTGCTTGCTAAACTAATCGGGGAAAGTCGTAGGTTTACGTACAAAAATGCACAGAAACTTCATTCGTGCCGGCCGGCAGCCATAGCAATAAAACAGAAATGGAACATACAGTGGTCCCTTGGTTCTCAGACTTAATCCGTTCAGAAATTTCTGTTCCAAAACCAAAGCGTTCCAAAAGCGAGGTGCGCTGCTTTCCCATAGAAAGTCATGCAAAATGGATGAATCCGTTCCAGACTTTTAAAAGCAACCCCTAAAATTTAGCATGGATTTTACTATCTAACAAGACCATCGATCCATAAAACGAAAGCAATAATCAATGTACTCTATTATAAGATGAATAAGGCAGAATTGTAGATGTTAAAAATTACAATTAATTTTGTTTCTTACCTGCGCTGATGACAGTCGTTTGGATGCGGGGCTTTTATCCATTTTCGCAGTCACACAATCAATCAATCAATCAGTAGTCGAACTGGGTTCCGCACGGTCACAGAAACAAATGAACAGAAAAAGCCTCAAAAATACAAAATAAAGAGGAAAAACAAAAGGGCCAAACTTACTCCATTCCAGAAGTCTGAAATGTTCAGAAACCGAAGCGCAGGTTCTGATTGGCGCAGGCGCCCCAGAAACAATAGCCGACAGCCGCGTCGGACGTTCGGCTTTCGGAAAACGTTCAAAAACCGGAACACTTCCTTCTGGGTTTCTGGCGTTTGGGAACCAAGGTCCCACTGTATATCTATATATTTCCATGGCGGTTCCTTGGTGCTCTGCCAAATGGGCCTTCCCGGGAGGAGACTTTGGGGGAAGAGGGAGAACGTCCGCCTTGCAGGCACAAGATCCCACCTTTGATCCATCCAAGGCTTCGATTTAAACCAACCTAAGAAGGACCATGTGGGATGCAGGTGGCGCTGTGGGTTAAACCACAGAGCCTAGGACTTGCCGATCAGAAGATCAGCGGTTCGAATCCCCGCAATGATGGGGTGAGCTCCCGTTGCTCGGTCCCTGCTCCTGCCAACCTAGCAGTTCAAAAGCACGTCAAAGTGCAAGTAGAGAAATAGGTACCGCTCCGGCGGGAAGGTAAACGCCGTTTCCGTGCGCTGCTCTGGTTCGCCAGAAGCGGTTTAGTCCTGCTGGCCACATGACCCAGAAGCTGTACGCCGGCTCCCTCGGTCAATAAAGCGAGATGAGCGCCACAACCCCAGAGTCGTCCGCAACTGGACTTAACGGTCAGGGGTCCCTTTACCTTTAGTCTAGTTGTGGTCTAAACCACAGCCTCCTGTGCTTGCCAATCAGGAGGTCGGTGTTTCGAATCCCCGCAATGACAGGGTGAGCTCCCGTTGCTCGGTCCCTGCTCCTGCCCACCTAGCAGTTTGAAAGCACGTCAAAGTGCAAGTAGAGAAATAGGTACCACTCCGGTGGGAAGGTAAACGGTGTTTCCGTGCGCTGCTCTGGTTCGCCAGAAGCGGCTTCGTCCTGCTGGCCACATGACCCGGAAGCTGTACGCCGGCTCCCTCGGCCAGTAAAGCGAGATGAGCGCCGCAACCCCAGAGTTGGTCACTATTGGACCTAATGGTCAGGGGTGCCTTTACCTTTACCTATAAGAAGAACCGTGGACCCTCTCTCTCTCTCTCTTTCTCTCACTTGTGTCGTTTGCGGTTTGCTGCCGCCCAGGAAACAGGCCTGGTGGTCATGACGGACGTGGTCAGCCTCCACCACCGGCAGCACGGAGGGATGTACACGGACGAGGCCGTCCCAGCTTTCCAGCCCCACACGGGGACCCTCGTCGCCTTGGCCCCCTCCCGGGTGGTGCCCAGGTAAGCGGAACTGTGGGCTTGGAGGAAATGTCCAAACGTACCTGTATTTTTCGCTCCATACGACACACCTGACCATAAGACGCACCTGGTTTTTAGAGGAGGAAAACAAGAAAAAAATACATTCTGAACGAAACAGTGGATGTAGGATTTTTGTGGTTCATGCTGTGGCCACAGATGTGTGAGTTTGGAGTAGCCCAATGCAAAAATCCTGAGGATCCATGTAGATCCATGCTTTGTAACCACGTTTTTGCGACATTGCGGCCCCTCGAAACAGTGAGTGCATGGTTTTTTGGGGTGCAGGCTATAGCCATGGACATGCTGTGTGATCTGATGGTGAATTTGGGGTGACCCAATGCAAAAATCCTGAGGATCCATGGGCTTTTACCTCCTTCTCCCAGGCAGCCTCCTTTATCTCTAGCGTCCCTTATCTCCCTCCCGATTGCTTGCCGATCAGCTGCTTCCTTTCAATGCCCCCTTCCCTTTTGTTTGCCTTAGTGTCTTTTCCTTAGCTGGAGCAGTTTTTCGCTCCTCCTTTTCTTCTAATTTCTCTCCTCATTGCTTTAGATGGTCCAGCCGGTGATGGTTTGGGGAGCTGGCTGAGAGCTGCTGGTTTGAACTCCCAGAATCGTGGAGATGGAAGGGAACCCCATCTCCTCAGGGTGGCGGGTTAGCTGTGCCCATCTGACCCCGCAAAAGTCCTTCAAACTCACGGTGCGTTTTGCCCCCTGCCTGCCCTCCCGAACCTTCAACCCTCCTGTCTCTCTTTCCACTCACAGAGCAGATAAGAAGAAAAGGACCTTTTTCCCCGAGACGTGGCTGTGGCGCTGCTTCAACGTCAGGTATGTTTTCGGGGTTGGGCACCACGCTGGCAGACAGCGGGCTCCATCTCCGGAGGGTCTTCTGGCGGTTCCCTCCCTGCGAGAAGTGAGGTTACAGGGAACCAGGCAGAGGGCCTTCTTGGTGGTGGCCCCTGCCCTGTTGGAACGCCCTCCCACCAGATGTCAAGGAGATAAAGAACTATCTGGCTTTTAGGAGACATCTGAAGGCAGCTCTGTTTAGGGAAGTTTTTAACATTTGAAGTTCTATTGTGTTTTTAATATTCTCAGAGTGGCCAGACGGGCGACGTAGAATTATTATTGTTGTTGTTGTTGTTGTTGTTGTAATAATTTTTATAAGTTTTCAATACAAATATACATATAATACCATATCAAAAATTTATCACAAATTTTCTCTTTTGGACTTCCTTCAGCTTATCTGCCAATCATCCGTAATTAATTTTTAGTTACGCATTTCCTAAATTTAATACTGCCTTTTAATATACCCTCCCGATCTTATTTTCTTTTTTACAATGCTCCTCAAACTTTCCCAGAGCTTCTTGAAATCCCACCAGCGTTGTTTGCTCATCACATATATTTTTCAGATACTCTACAAATTCCCCCCAGTCCTCGATGAACTTATGGTCTCGTTGGTAGCTAATCTTCCCAGTTAATTTGTCCAGTTCTGCATAAAATAAAATTATTATTTTTTATCATTGTTCCCACGACTCCTTCCTCGCCCCCCGGCCGTCTTCTCCCTCTCCCTCTCGACGCAGCGATGTTTCCGGGGAAGCCCAGCTGCGGGTGGAAACGCCCGGCTCCATCACCACGTGGCTGGCGGAGGCCGTGGGCATCTCGGAGGAGAAGGGTCTTGGCCTGGCGCCCCAAGCCCAGCTGAAGACCTTCAAGCCCTTCTTCGTGGAATTCTCCCTGCCCTACAGCGTCATCCGTGGGGAGCAAACCAAGGTCCCCCTGACCGTCCACAACTACCTGCCCGTCTGTGCGGAGGTGAGAAACCCCGGCGTCCTTCCCAGCCTGGAAGGGCAAGGAAGCAGGGAGGGTAGCGTGGCGTAATGGTTAGAGTTTTGGCCCAGGGTTCAAATCATGGGTAGGCAACTAGGAGCCGGATCGGGCCCAATCGCCTTCTCAATCTGGCCCATGGATGGTCCAGGAATCAGAGTGTTTTTTACATGAGTAGAATGTGTCCTTTTATTTAAAATGCATCTCTGGGTTATTTGTGGGGCATAGGAATTAGTTCATTTCCCCCAAAAAATATATAGTCCGGCCCCCGCAAGGTCTGAGGGACAGGGGACCGGCCCCCTGCTGAAAAAGGCTGCTGACCCCTGTATTAGAACCTCTCTGTCTTATCCGTATTGAACTTCAGTTCAGGGAAGCAAGTCTGGGGAACTGCCTGCCACTAGAACATAGGTAGGCAAACTTAGTCCCGGGGGCCGGATCTGGCCCAATCGTCTTCTCAATCCGGCCCTTTTATTTAAAATGCATCTCTGGGTTATTTGTTGGGCATAGGAATTCATTCATTTCCCCCCCCCCCAAAAAAAAAAACCTTATGCCTGGAAGAGATTGTGCCCTTCTGAATTTGCTTGCGAGGAATACCACCCGGAAATCTTTGAACAGAGCAAGGTTTGGGGATTTTAATGCGTTGTCCACAAAGCTCCTCCTGGAAGAGCCCGGGGCACTTTCCTGCCTTGCCAGGGCGGGTTGGTCTAGATGTCCTTTGGGGGTCCCTCTGCGATTCCCGAAGCGCAGAAGCTGCAGCCAGGCCGACAGATCCCTGCTGCCCTCATTTCTGCGCAGGTCCACGTCAAGATCTCGGTGCCCAAAGGGACCAAGTTTGTCGGCCACCCCGGGAAGCATCTCCTGACCCGGAAGAAGTGTGTCGCCCCCGGGAAAGCCAAGCCGACGTCCGTCGTCCTGGCCTTCGCAGAACTGGGACAGAGCAACATCACAGGTGCCGTTAAAATAATATATCGGGATATATATGAGGGTTTATACAGTGGTACCGTGGGTTAAGTACTCAATTCGTTCCAGAGGTCCGTTCTTAACCTGAAACTGTTCTTAACCTGAAGCACCTCTTTAGCTAATGGGGCCTCCTGTTGCCACCGCGCGATTTCTGTTCTCATTCTGCTCTGGTCAGACCTCACCTGGAGTACTGTGTCCAGTTCTGGGCACCACAGTTCAAGGAGGACACTGACAAACTGGAACGTGTCCAGAGGAGGGCAACCAAAATGGTCAAAGGCCAGGAAACGATGCCTTATGAGGAACGGCTAAGGGAGCTGGGCATGTTTAGCCTGGAGAAGAGGAGGTTAAGGGGTGATATCATAGCCATGTTCAAATATATAAAAGGATGTCACATAGAGGAGAGAGAAAGGTTGTTTTCTGCTGCTCCAGAGAAGCGGACACGGAGCAATGGATCCAAACTACAAGAAAGAAGATTCCACCTAAACGTTAGGAAGAACTTCCTGGCAGTAAGAGCTGTTTGACAGTGGAATTTGCTGCCAAGGAGTGTGGTGGAGTCTCCTTCTTTGGAGGTCTTGAAGCAGAGGCTTGACAACCATATGTCAGGAGTGCTCTGATGGTGTTTCCTGCTTGGCAGGGGGTTGGACTCCATGGCCCTTGGGGTCTCTTCCAACTCTATGATTCTATGATCCTGAAGCAAAGTTCTTAACCCAAGGTACTATTTCTGGCTTAGCGGAGTCTGTAACCTGAAGCGTCTGTAACCTGAAGCGTCCGTAACCCCAGGTACCACTGTAAAGGAAAACAGAAAGGTTATTGTCAAATGCCTTTGTTTTGTCCAAATGGGAACATCCAAGCTAAAGGCAAAACAGAGAATGAAAAGAGGAGGAAGGAAGGAAGGGAGAGCCAGAGAAAATGGAACAGGAAAATATTTAAAAATGAGAGAAAGAATGGTTAGGATGCTAAAGATCTTCCGATTCTTCGTCTGTCTGCTATATATAAGCAATATTCCCTTCACTCCTAATAATGCCACTTTCTATTAATACTTGTCTTCTTCTTTTAATTTTTATTTCTACTTTTTAGGTTTATACATTTCATTAACTTCGCAGTCATTTTAACATTTCCAAACTTGGAGTTCCTTCCCCCTCTTTCTGCGGCTCCTTAAATTCATTATTGAATCTCTTCTGCATATCCAAATTGATTTAATTTGCTCGTGTAATTATCTTCTTTAGATATATACACTTTTATAAAACGGCAGGTTGTTAACAATAACCCCGCCAATGTCTTTATCTGTTTGCAATTTATCTGGAAATATTCCATAAACCATTTCCAATCTTTTATAAAAAGATGATTTCTTATTCTTCCGGTAAATTTTGCCATTACTCCTTGCCTTCAATCCTCAAACCCAAATGCCAGCATTCCCATTTTCTTTCCCACGCCTAAAGTCTATGGGAGCTTTTCCCGTCATTTAACCGTGACTTTTCTCCGATTAAACGTGTCCGTTTTCACCATTTCTTGGCTCGGTCCGCTCATTTTGGCCACCCTCCCTCCTTTGCGGTCAGCGTCGGGTCTTTCCGTACAGGCGCACGTCAAAGTCTCGCCGCCGTGATCATGGCTTGGCGACAATGACGGCCGTAATTGGGATTAAATGAATAAATAAATAAATATCTTTATTACGGTCCAGAGACCCAACAAATCGTTACAAAGCAATACACAATTCCTACAGCCTACCTCCAGGTTAAACAAGCATTTTGTTCAGAATGTAGGGATCATTTGTTCTTGCAACCACCGATAAAAACTTTGCCACTGCTAATGTTCTAGCGTTTGTCCGGTCTTCCAGTAGGAACCTGACATAGTGAGCCTCTGATTTTCCCGGGAAAGGTACCAGCGAGGGGAATATCAGTTCAGCCCTGGCTTGCTCGTATTTTGCACAGTGCAACAAACTATGTTTTATGGAGTCGATGTCTTGAGCACACGAGCAAAGTCTGTCCTGGTAGGGTAACTCCTCTCAACACTGCAGAAGGAAAGACGTTTAGTCTGGCTTTGGTGAAAAGCCTTCGATAGTTTGGTACTGTCAGGTTTTTAATGTAAGGTGTTAACTTAAAGACATGCCCATATTGTACCCCTACTGCCAGCGGACTGCAGACTGCGTGTGATTGAGATCACAAGTCACTGTGTGCATTATCCCATAATCTTTGCTTTAACGTCTTTAGGGCGCCTTCATAACCCAGGTAATACAGTTGGGGGGGTGACAGACCAATAGAGGTGGCTTTTTTAGCCATGGTTTTCTGCCATTTGCTGACAAACTCCTCATTGGTCAGGTGTTGGTACAAACCCTAATTGGGATTCCCGCTTTGTCTTTTAGCCAAAGCCTTTGCTTACCCCGGGAGCTGCTGCCAGGAGAGCTCTCCGTTCGCCAAGAACGGGAGGCACCCTGAGGACATCTATCCCGACAAGAGGACGCCGATCGGGACCGACTACGTCCGGAGGAGCATCTTAATCGAGGTGAGCAGATCCCAGCAGCAGGGCCTGCCCAGTGTTGGCCCCTCAATCGCTTAATTTCCCCCCCGAGTGCAGAATGAATTAGGGGTGAGACCTGATTCAATGCGCCACATTCTCTTAGACTGCCCTTTGCGCCGCAGACCTCGCCAACTGATGCTGAGCAAAATGTCGGACCTCCAGCCCATAACTCCGAGAAGAAGCCAAAAGAGGTCTCTTCTGGCAGACCGGGACAAAGATATCCCTGCCTTAGCAGCTTCCTTTTTAGCCACAATTTTACCCGAAAGGATTCCCAATGAACCATCCTTGTTGGGGAACAGGCAGGGCAAAGCACACGATCACAGCTTTGTGACCTTTGACAGCTGCACCCTGGTCCTTTTCATTATCCCGGTGATTTTAAATGTTTTATACTGTGATTCCCGTAAAGGGATTTGATTTGATTTGAATCTCTGCGTTGTTCTTTTGCTGTGATCATTAAACACTCTTAAACTGGCAAGGGACAATAATTGCTTTGGTGGTAATAATAATAATAATAATAATAATAATAATAATAATAATTGGGTGGCTTCCAGCAAGAGATTAAAAATACATTAAAGCATCAGTCATTAAGAGCTTCCCTAAACAGGGCTGCCTTCAGATGTCTTCTAAACTTCAGGTAGTTGTTTATTTCTTGGACATCTGATGGGAGGGCGTTCCACAGGGCAGGCGCCACCACCAAGAAGGCCCTCTGCCTGGTTCACTGTAACTTCACTTTGGAGGGGGCCAAAAGCGGGCAAACGGCCCCAGAAGGAGCACACTGTGCCCCCCCCAAATATCACCCCATATACCCCACAGGCGGCTTAATATTTGCAAGGGAAACACGCTCCATTGTTCTGCAAGCCTGTGCCAAACCTGCTCACGCTGCCTGCTTCTTAACCCCAAGAATGATTTTGGGAATAAATTTAGCTATTTTTGACCAGCACTGTTTTTTAAAAAGTCAAGGTACGCAGGCAAGATCTTTGTCTCCCAATGTGTGCGCACAAAAGCGGACTGGGGAAACGTCAATCTCAGCGCACTCTCAGAAGTGAAGGAAATTCGTCTTTCTTTCACATGTACTTGAGAGCAGTACATGTGAAAAGGATCTAGGAGTCTTGGTTGACCACAAACTTGACATGAGCCAACAGTGTGACGCGGCAGCTAAAAAAGCCAATGCAATTCTGGGCTGCATCAATAGGAGTATAGCATCTAGATCAAGGGAAGTAATAGTGCCACTGTATTCTGCTCTGGTCAGACCTCACCTGGAGTACTGTGTCCAGTTCTGGGCACCACAGTTCAAGAAGGACCCTGACAAACTGGAACGTGTCCAGAGGAGGGCAACCAAAATGGTCAAAGGCCTGGAAACGATGCCTTATGAGGAACGGCTAAGGGAGCTGGGCATGTTTAGCCTGGAGAAAAGGAGGTTAAGGGGTGATATGATAGCCATGTTCAAATATATAAAAGGATGTCACATAGAGGAGGGAGAAAGGTTGTTTTCTGCTGCTCCAGAGAAGCGGACACGGAGCAATGGATCCAAACTACAAGAAAGAAGATTCCACCTAAACATTAGGAAGACCTTCCTGACAGTAAGAGCTGTTGGACAGTGGAATTTGCTGCCAAGGAGTGTGGTGGAGTCTCCTTCTTTGGAGGTCTTGAAGCAGAGGCTTGACAACCATATGTCAGGAGTGCTCTGATGGTGTTTCCTGCTTGGCAGGGGGTTGGACTCCATGGCCCTTGGGGTCTCTTCCAGTTCTAGGATTCTATGATTCTATTCTATG
The DNA here is from genome assembly GCF_964234715.1 of Podarcis melisellensis. NCBI lineage: Eukaryota > Metazoa > Chordata > Lepidosauria > Squamata > Lacertidae > Podarcis > Podarcis melisellensis. The sequence continues at coordinate 649,482 of NC_138536.1, read as the reverse complement.
ATCCTCAGCAGCATCACCTGTTGAACCTTTTAATTATCCCAGTGGCCTGAAATGTTTTATACTGCCATGCCAATGAAGGTATTTGATTTCTCAACGGTTTCCTTTTCTTTTCCCAGGCAGAGGGCCTCGCCAGGGAATACACCTACAGCGTCTTTTTCTGCCCTAACGGTAAGTTTGAGGAGTAGAATATATCTCTGCCGTAGATGGAAGAGTTTTCTCCTTCTGGGTATGGACAGCGGTCATTTCAGACGTGCTGAATGTTCTGTCCTGTCTCTCCCATACCTAGCCAGGTGACTTGATTCAGTAAGCAGCCTTCCCCCCCTAAAAAAAAACCTCTAGCATTCTTGGGTCTTGTGTTCGAATTGTGATGCCGCCTGGTGCGCAAAGGGGTCCGTTGTGGAGCTGGGTACATGTGTTGCTTTTACACGGAGAAAGACCCCCGCAGGGGGAAAATAACCCTGCTCCCCGTTTTAGTCCCTGGCTAGAGAAAATCCAGGGACATGGGTGGCACTGTGGGTTAAACCACAGAGCCTAGGACTTGCCGATCAGAAGGTCGGCGGTTCGAATCCCTGCAATGACGGGGTGAGCTCCCGTTGCTCAGTCCCTGCTCCTGCCAACCTAGCAGTTCAAAAGCACGTCAAAGTGCAAGTAGATAAATAGGTACCACTCCAGCGGGAAGGTGAACGGCGTTTCCATGCACTGCTCTGGTTCGCCAGAAGCGGCTTAGTCATGCTGGCCACATGACCCGGAAGCTGTACGCCGGCTCCCTCGGCCAATAAAGCGAGATGAGCGCCGCAACCCCAGAGTGGGCCACGACTGGACCTAATGGTCAGGGTTCCCTTTACCTTTACTTTAGAGAAAATCCACATTTTCACCCCCAACAAATACGAGTACCAGTACGTGAGGAAGCCGGCCTGGATGGGGCATTTTGAGGTGTCCGTCAAAGCCCACCACAACGCCCACCTGGCGCTATCGGCCGGACCCCACGACATGGCCGAGATGACGGAGATCGTGATCGGCGGCCGCCAGAACACCAAGACCTGGATCTCGACCAGCAAGATGGGGGAGCCCGTGGCCAGCGCAGAGACACCCGCCATCCTCTCCTGGGACGAGTTCCGGAGCTTTTGGGTCAGCTGGGCCAATGGGGTCGTCCAGGTGAGAAATTTGGGCATCTCCGGGGGGGGGGGCGAGGTTGGGAGCGAGGTTTCTAGAAGCCCAGAAAGCATCCCTGACTCCACAGAAATTTTCTTACCTGGGGGGTGGGCATTCAGCTGAGATTCATTTCATTTCATTATTTATTTCTCGTGCTTTTAGATTACTTTATTTAACTTAAAAGGGAAAGCAAAAACATAACACAAAATCATCCACTACAAACAAACATCGAAAATTTGTCCGTATCTATTACACCTTATCACCTTCTAGTTCCGTTGACTTCCCGCCAACTCCATCTAGCTTTAAATTTATATTTAATAATAATAATAATAATTTATTTTCTAGTTCCATTGACTTCCCCACAAATCCATCTAGCTTTAAATTTATATATATATAAAAAAATAATAATATATTATTTGTACCCCGCCCATCTGGCTGGGTTTCTAGCGCACTGTTTGTGTCTATATTAAATAACTTAAGTCTGAAGGCAGACTTGGTAACATGTGGGTCTGCCCCATATGGGGGGATAATCCCAGTGATTCTAAGAGCTAGCAGAGCAGTCCTAGCTAAAAGCTGGTCAAACGAAGAAGGAAGTCAAAAAGTGAGAGGTGTGCTGTGTGACTTGTCCTTTTATTACCTGGACAGGTGAGGCCACGCCCACCTTCTATCACATGCAAAAGGAAGGATGATCCAGCCAGGAGGAACAGGAAGTTTCGACTGGCTGGACCAAAAATTCCCTCGCATGTCTCCTCTAGCATCGCAAGGAATGTTGTACTTGACTGCCTCTCACGGATCCTGTCCCACGCCTCCCATGGATCACACTTAATGAAACGGTTGGGATTTGTCCCCTAATGTGAGCCCCTCGATGGGACCCCGGAAGCAAAGGGGGGGTTCCTGATGGCCGGTGTGTCTCCCCCCGTCCCCTGCAGGTGGGCCACGGCCCCTCCGCCCTCAACGAGTCGGTCATCGTGAGCTGGGCGCCCCCTCGGCCGCTGGACGTGAAGTACGTGGGGTTCTCCACAGGCTGGGGCTCGGTCGGCGAATTCAAGATCTGGAGGAAGAAGGAGGCGGACGAGAACCACAACGAAGCCTTCACCCTGGGCGTCCCTCACAACGTCATCCCCGGGTCGGAACGGGCTACCGCCTCAGTCATCGGTACTGGACGGCGCAGGCGGATGAGCTGGGAGGGTGCCGAATTCCTGCATGTTCACTTGCTAAACTAGTCGGGGAAAGTACTGTATTTTTTGCTCCATAAGACTCACTTTTCCCCTCCTAAAAAGTAAGGGGAAATGTGTGTGCGTCTTATGGGGCGAATGCAGGCTGCGCAGCTATGCCAGAAGCCAGAACAGCAAGAGGGATTGCTGCTTTCGCTGTGCAGAGGTCCCTCTTGCTGTTCTGGCTTCTGGGATTCAGAATATTTTTTTTCTTGTTTTCCTCCTCCAAAAACTAGGTGCGTCTTGTGGTCTGGTGCCTCTTATAGAGCGAAAAATACAGTTACAGGTTTTGCATACAAAAACAAACGGAAACTTCATTCGCACCGGCCAGCAGCCGTAGCAATAACACAAAAATGGAACATACAGTGATACCTTGGTTCTGAAACTTTATCCGTTCCAAAACCAAAGCGTTCCCAAACCAAGGCGCACTGCTTTCCCATAGGAAGTAATGCAAACCAGATTAATCGGTTCTGGACTTAAAAACAACCCTTAAAAGAGCCATTTAGCATGAATTTTCCTATCTGGCGAGCCCATCGATCCATAAAACGAAAGCAAGAATAAATGTACTGTACTAGAAAATAAAGAAGGCAGTCTTGTAGATGATAAACATTACAATTTATTTTTTCGTCTTCACCTGCACTGATGATAGTCATTGTTTGGGATTTTATCCGTGTCCGCAGTCAAACAATCCATCCATCACTAGCCGAACTGGGTTCCACACAGTCACAAAAACCAAGGAACCGAAAACACCTCAAAAACAAAAACACAAAATAAAGAGCGAAAACAAAAGCGCCTAACTTAATCCATTCCAGAAGTCCATTTGAATTCCGAAATGTCCGAAAACCAAGGCGCGGCTTCTGATTGGTGCAGGCGCCCCGGAAACAATAGCCGACAGCCGCGTCAGACGTCCGGCTTCTGAAAAATCATTTGAAAACCGGAACAGCCACTTCTGGGTTTTGATCGTTCGTGATCCAAGGCGTCTGGGAGCCAAGGTACCACTGTATGTAACGTTGGGGAAATGCAAAATAAATGGCTTAACTTTCTGTCGTCTCGCTTGCCTGCAGGGGACGTGATGGGCCCGACCCTCAACAACTTGGACAACCTCTTGCAACTGCCTTTTGGCTGCGGGGAACAGAATATGATCCATTTTGCACCTAATATCTTCGTCCTCAAGTACCTGCAGAAAACGCGGCAGCTCAGCCCCGAGGTGGAAAGGGAGGCTACAGATTACCTGGTGCAAGGTTAGAGCTCCATGGGGCAGCTTTATTTATTTCTCTCTCTTTTTTTTATTAAATTTTTCCGCTTTACCATTTAAAACGCTCCTTTTTAAACCCCGGATATATCCATGACTCCCTTTCTTCTCTTTCCACGGTTCGTTTTGCACATCATAAATCCCTGCATATTTTGCATAAACTGCGCCGTTCGGTTATTCCATTGTTCCAACCACCGTGGCTTATTTACGCTGGTAAATTTATCTGAATGCTGCCAGCGTTTTCAAGGGTACACTATTTCCCCCATGTATTCCATAAACATTTTCCAGTCTTTTCCAAACTTCTTCTTGATCTTTTATTCTATATGTTAAGTCCATAAACTGCTCATATTCCATGCTTCTTCTTTAGCCGGACCTCGCCTCCCGCCATCTTTTGTGCTCTCTGTCGGAACGTTCCGGGTGGCAGGAGAGGATATATTGTTTATTCATATCCTTCCTAACTTGCGCTAGCAAGTTCTTTTATGTAGCCGAGTTACATTCCCCTTTTACATGCACAGCAGATAGCGGGTCGCAGGCTCGTGTGAGCCTCTCACTGTCATACAGTTCAATCTGTCTCAGATTGACTTGTACGTTCCTGGTAAGTTCCCTTGAATCCCTCTTAAAAGAATAAAGCTGCCACAATCTTATTCAAAGTCAGTGAAAGAAGTTGACTCACATCAGTTCACAGATGGATTCCTGAAGGCAGACTTAGCTACAAATATGTAGGTGTGGATCTGCCCCGTATGAGGGAATAATCCCAGTGCTTCTGAGAGCTAGCAGAGCAGTCCTAGCTAAAAGCTGGTTAAACGAAGAACGAAGTCAAAAAGAGGGAAGGGTGATGCCTGACCCGTTCTTTTGTTACCTGGACAGGTAAGGTCACATGCAAAAGGAAGGATGCTCCAGCCAGGAGGAACAGGAAGTTTCGACCTGCTGGACCAAACATTCCCTCGCATGTCTCCTCTAGCGTTGCAAGGAATGTTGTCCTTGACTGCCTCTCACGGATCCTGTCCCACGCTCTCTCCGCAGGGTACCAGCGCCAGCTGACCTATAAGAGGCAGGACGGCTCCTACAGCGCCTTTGGCGAGAGGGATTCCTCGGGGAGCATGTGGTAAGGGGGCAAGCGGGGTCCTTGGCAGGGAAGGGGGGCTGGCTGCCCGCTGGGACCGGCTGCCCTGGGGGGGGCATTCCGGGTGCCCAGACGACAACGCCCTCCTCTCTCTTGGCAGGCTCACCGCCTTCGTCCTGAAGTCCTTTGCCCAGTCGCGCGGGTTCATCTTCATCGACCCCAAGGAGCTGTCGGCCGCCAAGGACTGGCTCATCCGGCACCAGAAAGAAGACGGATCGTTCCCGGCACGAGGGCGGATTTTGAATAAGGACATCCAGGTATTGGAAAAGGGGCGGGAGGCCGGGGCAGCCGCTAGGACCGGCCGATAACCTGGTTATCGTGATATGTTGCCAGCTAAACATGGCAGCGGGTGGCGCTGTGGGTAAAACCTCAGCGCCTAGGAGTTGCCGATCGCATGGTCGGCAGTTCGAATCCCCGCGGCGGGGTGAGCTCCTGTCTTTCGGTCCCAGCTCCTGCACACCTAGCAGTTCGAAAGCACCTCAAAGTGCAAGTAGATAAATAGGTACCGCTTTATAGCGGGAAGGTAAACGGCGTTTCTGTGCGCTGCGCTGATGCTGGCTCGCCGGAGCAGCATCGTCATGCTGGCCACGTGACCCGGAAGTGTCTCCGGACAGCACTGGCCCCCGGCCTCTTAAGTGAGATGGGCGCGCAACCCTAGAGTCGGACACGACTGGCCCATACGGGCAGGGGTACCTTTACCTTTACCTAAACATCGCAGCACACTGGTATATCACAATATATCAATACACCATACTTTTTGGTGTATAAGACTAGGTTTTTTAAAATTCAAAAATCATGTTAAAAATTGGGGGTCATCTTATACAGGGGGAATCCCCCCTTTTCTTAATTCCAAGTCCCCCAAAATAGGGGGTGTCTTATACACAGGGCATGTTGTACATGTAAAAATATGGTATCACGATCAACCTCTTAGTATGTCGCAATATATTGGTATACTGATATATCGCGATGTCTGCCAATCTGGGGGGGTTTTGTGTGTTTTTTTAATTCCAGGGAGGAATCCACGGGAAGATATCGCTGACGGCGTACGTGGTCGCTGCCCTGCTGGAGACAGGAGTCGCCTCTGAGGTAAAACTCAATGTTAAAACTTGGAGGGGGCTGGGATTCCCTTTTTTGGGGGGTGCTTAGAAGCCAGGGTGCGGCGGGTGGTGCAAAAAAAGACCCCCAGACTTTTAAAACACCTGCTCATCTTGATCTGCCCAGAGAAAGGACCCTGGGGCAGTGGCTGGGCGACCCGGAATGGACGATAAAAGAGGGGTGATAATCTCATTCCTCAAGTCTTTATCAAGAAGGCAAGCCAGAAGGGCATGCGCCACCGATTCGGGACGGCCGTCTCCACAGGGACGTTTTTCGTGTGGCATCTGTTGGCATCGTCCCTCAAGTCCAGCCGAGGGCAAGACATTCAATCTTGCGAGAGTAAAAGCGTGTCTATATTTTAGAATTGCCCAGTTATGCAGAGAGGGTGCCAGAGAGTCAAAATGGGAAGGTGGAAAATAGTCACACCATGGGCAAAATCTTCTGATTGTGGCCAAGTTGTTCCGACGCTCGATATCATTTAGGCGCTGACAAATTTGACTGTTTGCTTTACTAAAACCCAAAGTGAGCAGATGTCGTGGGCATAAACCACAGGAGTGAAGTTTTTGATAGACAATTTTAGTCCAGGTGCGTCTATATTTTGGAACTGCTCAGTTATGCAGAGAGGGTGCTGGAGAGTCGAAATGGGAAGGTGGAAAATAGCCATGCCATGGGCAAAATCTTCTTATTGTGGCCAAGTTGTTCCGACGCTCAATATCATTTAGGCCAGGCACAGGCAAACTCGGCCCTCCAGATGTTTTGGGACTACAACTCCCATCATCCCTGACCACTGGTCCTGTTAGCTAGGGATGATGGGAATTGTAGTCCCAAAACATCTGGAGGGCAAAGTTTGCCTATGCCTGATTTAGGCGCTGACAAATTGGCCTGTGAACCCAAATTGAGCGGCTGCTGTGGGGATAAACCACCGGAGTGAAGTTTTTTGCAGAAGACAATTTTAGCAGCTCAAAGAATCCCTGCCGGGGAAAAACCTCAGAGGACGGGGGACCTGAGCGCCTGCTGGATTTGGGGTTTTCTTCCTCCGCTCTCCCATCCTTCCCGGCATAGGAAGAAAAGAGTTCGGTGGCGAAGGCCAAGCACTTTTTGGAATCCAACTTCTTCTCGGCCGAAGACCCCTACACGGCTGTACTGACCGCCTATTCGCTCACGCTCCTGCGAAGCCTCTCTGCGCCCGCCGCCCTGCGGAAGATGAACGCCATGGCGCTCACACAAGGTGAGGCAGCCGCCCGGCCGCCTTATTCTGTTTTAATAATAATAATAATAATAATAATAATAATAATAATAATAATTTGTTATTTGTACCCCGCCCATCTGGCTGGGTTTCCCCAGCCACTCTGGGCGGCTTCCCACAAAGATGAAAAAGACATTAAAATGTCACACATTAAAAACTTCCCTGAACAGCCTTCAGATGGTTCACCTTATTTATATGTTTCAAGAGTTTCCAAATTTAACATCAAACGAAAGCCGTTGAAATAACTGCTGGACCCAACGGAGGCTTTCCCCCAAATTCAGCTGGGAAACACAACTCCAATTGGCCCTTTGCAAACAGCAGAAAGTCTGAACCAACACTGCGGCTGTTCCCAATCCTACCTGTGTTTTTACACCTTTGCAATAACTCCAAATATTCTACCAAAGGTTTCTAACCCTCCTTCAAGCCTGCCTAGTTTTGCTAGATTTGGCAATGTGAATTTGAATTTTATTATCACGGTCGCAGATCAGTTCCATCTCACTTACAATATTGGAAAAATCACAAAACACAACAGGAACACATTGAATTGCAATTGGGCTTAACAGAGACAATTCAGGTGTAACCGCAGTTAAAAATACACATTAAATCTTGATCGCTAAAATATAACCTCAAATTGCCATTTGAAACCTTAATCATGATTTGCCAGTGTGGCATATTCCATTTCAAGCGCCGTTCTGCTTTGGGGGGTGGGGTATTGCATCGCCATTTCTGCACTTAGAATCAATTTTATAATGAATGATTTTAGAGTGTTGTTTGTGCTGTACTTTTGTACTGTTTTATTGTTGTTAGCTGCCCTGAGCCTGGCTTCGGCTGGAGAGGGCGGGATATAAATAAAATTTATTATTATTATTATTATTATTATTATTATTATTATTATTATCCCTGCTGCCATTGTTCCGGATAATAGAAATAAGTTCACCTGCCTTTTGGGGACATCCGTCACAGTTATCCCTAAGATAAATACTTCTGGGTTGCTTTCCCCCCTGGGAAATTCACCTTAAATATTCTCTTTCATCCGTTATATAAATCTCCCCCCAAACCCTTAACCACTCAGGTGCCCGGCTGCCTCGGCAAGACCCTCCCTCTCCTGTCCTCGTCCGTTCTGTGCCTGCTGAGGACCCCCGGGGGCACACGTTTGGGGTCCTTATCGGTCACTTGCAAAATCGGCCCGTTCTGGATTTGTGCCCCCCTCCTCCATATTGCATGGGACGCAGGTGGCGCTGTGGGTTGAACCACAGAGCCTAGGACTTGCCAATCAGAAGGTCGGCGGTTCGAATCCCCGTGACAGGGTGAGCTCCCGTTGCTCGGTCCCTGCTCCTGCCAACCTAGCAGTTCAAAAGCACGTCAAAAGTGCAAGTAGATAAATAGGTACCACTCCAGCGGGAAGGTAAATGGCGTTTCCGTGCGCTGCTCTGGTTCGCCAGAAGCGCCTTAGTCCTGCTGGCCACATGACCCGGAAGCTGTACGCCGGCTCCCTCGGCCAGTAAAGTGAGATGAGCGCCGCAACCCCAGAGTGGGCCACGACTGGACCTAATGGTCAGGGGTCTCTTTACCTTTTGACCTCCATATTGCCCTGTCCTCTTCTGGACTGTTGAGTTTCCCCCTCCAAAATTAAAAGGATATATAGATATGATATTATTTATGCAAATTGATTTTCTCTGGAGTTAAAGATCTGACCTTGTTATGCCGAGCTCGTATTTTGCACAATTTGCATACGGTGTCTGTGTGATAATGTGTGGTTTGCTGTGCCTAATAAAGGACTGACTTTAAAAAATAAAATAAAAGGATTCCGGGTTCTCCCTGACCACCCACCTCCTGTTTTCCAGACGGCTTCACCCACTGGAGTCTAATGGGCACCCTGGCGACGGACGAGGACACTTTCATGGGCTTCAACGACGGGCTCTCCCAGTCGGGTGAGTCTCCGCAGTTTGCAAGGGCGAAACATTAATAAGAGAAGGGTCTCTTATTTCCTCTGGGGTTGTGGGGGCATTTGAGGGTAGCGGGTGCGGATTCTGCAAAGACGTGGTGAGCGGGTTGGTGTAAAGCCAGGGGGACAGGTTGTTAGAGGGCAGAAAAGGACTATTGACTCAGGGGGGACACACGCCGTGCGTTGCCCCTGCCCCACAATTCCCCGCTCTTCTGCACCCCACCTGCAGTGGTGTCGGCCGAAGTCGAGATGACAGCTTACGCCCTCTTGACGTACACCGCTCTGGGGGACGTGGCGTCGGCGCTGCCCGTCGTCAAATGGCTCTCGCAGCAGAGGAACGCCCTGGGGGGTTTTTCCTCCACCCAGGTGAGCCCCGTCCGAATCTGAGAGGGGAGAAAACGCCCAGAAACGGAGGGAGCCCCCTAAAGGAGGGGGTGGGAAGCGCGGCAGCAGGGATCATCGGGTCGGGGACTGAGGGGTTAATCCTGCCGGGGGTGTGGCAGAGGAAGGGTTGCCCGGCAACCGGCCAGAGACTGGGAGACTCTGAACCGTGGGGTCGTGGGTTCGAGTCTCACATCGGGCGAACGTTCCCTTGCATCACAGGGGTTGGGCTAGATGACCGCTGGGGCCCAACTCTGTGATTCTATTATTCATTTGCACAGTGCTTTTTTTTCAGGGGGGGACGCAGGCAAACAAGCCTTTCAACGGCACAATCCAGTAATTCTGTGGTAACGGATGCGCCAAACACTTGGATGGGCTATTTTGTTCCTGCAACAGCGGTTGACTTTTCTTATTTGCGGAAAGGCTTATTTGCCTCTCAGATACTGACGGACGACTTTCTCTCATTTTGTCCATGCAATATGAATTGATGATGATTATTTTTGTGTGACCCCATGACGCATTTCCTGTTTAAGAATTGCGAAATAACGCGTGTTAACAAATACTTTGTTCGAACATGATTGGCCGTGTGTTGCCTGCGGTTGCTTAGAGCTGCAAGCGGGTTGGGCTAGATGATTTCTGGGGGTCCCAACTCTGCAATTTCTTTTTATTCTCCCTCCCTGCCACCGCCCACAGGACACCTGCGTGGCCCTCCAGGCGTTGGCCGAATACGCCATCCTCTCGTACGTCGGAGGGGTCAACCTCACGATCTCTCTGGCCTCCACCAACTTGGACTACCAGGAGACGTTTGAGCTGAACCGGGGCAACAAGAAGCTTCTGCAGACGGCCAGGGTATAAAAAGGGGTTTCCCACCCCAGGGGGGGTAGAAGGGGCTCTGGGTCGCTGGGGACCCTGCCTTTCGCAGGGGGCGCCTGGTCTCCGCTTGGGGGTTTGTGGAGAGGGTCAGCGGTTCGATTCACACGGTCCTGGGTTCGTTTTCTGCCACCGCCCAACGGAGCTGCGAAAGACGTCCTTCCAGGCGTGAATTCTTGCTGCTTCTGCTGGCCCGTGTGGGCAATACTAAGGTCTATGTTTCCTCGACAGATC
>NC_138536.1:413970-636470 GCF_964234715.1 Podarcis melisellensis | reverse complement strand
GGAGCTCACCCCCTCATTGCGGGGATTCGATCCGCCGACCTTCTGATCAGCAAGTCCTAGGCTGTGTAGTTTAACCCACAGCGCCACCTGCATCCCTAGATGGATGGATGGATAGATAGATAGATAGATAGATAGATAGATAGATAGATAGATAGATATAGATAGATAGATGAAAGATAATATTTTGGAAATGTACACCCAATTTTTCCCCCCTTTAATTTTTTTGGTGCCCCCAAAGCTAGAGCTTGTTTAGCTTATACGTAAATCCGGCACTGATGGGACCCCCAAAATCCTTTCTTCCTTCTCTTCTCCCCTCGACCTCCCTCTCCATGGACCCCCGGCTGCCTCTGGGGCAGATGGCTGCATTTGGGGTCTTCCAACATGGCCGTCCTAGAGGTCCCCCTCTTCTCGGGCTTCCGAGCCGACCTGGAAAGTCTGGAGCAGGTAAGCGCCCGCCCCGGCTGCGCGCCCTGGCTGTGCATCTCTGGGGTCTCTGGGGTCATCTAGCCCAACCCCAGGCAAGTTGGGGGCAGACCCAGCCGCCAGGCCCGGCTGACCCCTTTCTCCCCCTCTCCTTTTCCTCCTCTCCCAGCTCCTCTCCAACAAGCAGATCGGCCTGAAACGCTACGAGGTGGACGGCCGGAAAGTCCTCTTCTATTTCGACGAGGTGAGTTGGCAAGGCAGGGGAGGCACCACTCGGAAGGCCCTGCCGGAAGCGGGGGGAAATCCTGGGGTGGGGTTAGGGGGGGTGGCCCCTTTTTGGAGGAAATGGGGGATTTGGAGGGCTGGACCCCCCCCAAAAGAGGAGAGGGCCTAAATTTCCGTTTGGACATAGGGGAGCAGCTTTGGTTCACTTTTTTACTCTTCTGGGTAGAATTCCTTTATAATTTTATTTTCCCTTTCCTCATTGTGCAATTATTTCAGTGACAAACAACCTCTTTACATCATCACTCTTCGACTTCCCTCCTTTCTGCACAATTACTTATTTTATATCTCCCCCCCCCCCCACGGCGTCTCTGATTCAAATCTAATTTCCCATTAGACTCCCTTTTAGTTTAATTTCTCAACGGCACAAGTTTAAGCCGGGCTAATGTTTTAAGTTGTCAGCATCTTCAAATAATCTTCAAATAATCAGCATCTTCAAATAATCAGTAATTCTCTCTCCTTGGTTTCTTATTCTTCCGGTACATTTTGCCATTTCTGCATATTCCATCCATTTTCATTGCCCGTCCTCCGTTGTTAATTTTTTTCCATGGGGTACGGTTTGTGTGTGTTCCTTCTCGCCCCCCCAGGCTGCAATATATCACCAGCTAAACATCGCAATATACCGATACGTCACTTCAAACAGGTTTGGGATGATAAATCGATATATCGTCCTAACGCACGTCACAATTCGCAATATATTGCCAGGTTAAAAAAAACCATTTAACCCATATTACGACATGGATTTCAAACGGGTTTGGGATGATAAATCAATATATCGCCCGACCCTACTAGAAACTAGCCTAAGGTAGAAATAGTATATTTTAAAAATGGCAGCTGTGGCTCCGCCCCCGTTGGCCCCCGGCCCCACACACCCCAGCATGTGGCCCCAGGAACATCACCCGCCAGCTTCCGAACACAAGAGGCGGCCCTATTTTACGGAAAGGTTGTGGGTTTGGGGTGGCGAGCCCCTCCTACAGCTGCTCCCCCCTCCGTGGTGGGTTGGCGGGGGCCGCATAAAGCGGCCCTCGGGACCTCACCAAATCGCCTCCTCCCCAGATCCCCAGCCAGTGCGTGACCTGCGTCAAATTCGTGGCCTTCCGGGAATACGTTGTGGGGAAGACGGCCCCTGTCCCCATCAAAGTGTACGACTACTACGAACCAGGTACGTCGGGCCCACCTGTGCCCCCCCCGCCCTCCCCCGCCACTGGCAGCCCCCTCTTCTGACCCGCCTCTCGCACCCACAGCCTTCGAAGCCACCCGCTTCTACAACGTCAGCGAGAACAGCCCCCTGGCCCGGGAGCTCTGCGACGGACCCCTCTGCAACGAGGTGGAGAGCGGCGCCAGCCACTGGGTCGGTGAGTCCCGAAGGCGGGCGGGCGGGCGGCTAGTCTCACAGGTGTAGCCCCTTCTTGTGCCTGCCGGGCTCAGAAACGCTGTTCTGCCTTTTTCCCCTTAAAAAAACCCAGAACGGCTTAGAAATCTCGGCAGTAAAGGGCAGGCGCTGGCACGGCACAAAAGGAAAGGGAGGGAGGGAGGAGGAGGAAAAAGGAAAGGTGGGCCAGTGGTTAAGTTTGGCAGCGGGTCTTTCGCTGGGGGGGTCACAGGGCCAGATCAGAACGGTCCTATACAGTGGGATCTTGGTTCTCAAACGCTTTGGTTCCCAAACTCCGAAAACCCAGAAATAAGTGTTCCAGTTTCCGAACGGTTTTTGGACGCCGGACGTCCAACACGGCGGTCGGCTGTTGCTTCTGGGGCGCCTGCGCCAATCAGAAGCAGTGCCTCGGTTTCTGAACATTTCAGAAGTCAAACTGACTTCCAGAACGGATTAAGTTTGGTGCTTTTGTTTTCACTCTTTATTTTGCATTTTTGTTTTGGAGGCATTTTCGGTTCATTTGTTTCTGTGACTGCGTGGAACCCAGTTCAGCTACTGATTGATTGATTGATTGATTGATTGTGTGACTGTGGACATGGATAAAAGCCCCCCATCCAAACAATGACTATCATCAGTGCAGGGAAGGAAAAAAAATTAATTTTCATTTCTATCATCTACAATACCGACTTATTTATTTTATAGCACAGCACATTGTTTATTGCTTTCATTCTATGGATTAGTGGTCTCATTAGATAGTAAAATCTGTAAAATTGCTCTCTTAGGGGCTGTTTTTAAAAGCCTGGAACGGATTATTCCGTTTTGCATGATTTTCTATGGGGAAGCGCTGTCTTGGTTTTGGAACGCTTTGCTTTTGGAACGGACTTCCAGAACGGATTCCGTTTGAGAACCAAGGGACCACTGTATTATTACTATTTATTATTATCAATGTTCTGGTTAGATAGTAAAATTCATGTTCATGTTCATGTTGATGTCTTAGGAAATTGCTTTTAAAAGTCTGGAACGGATTAATCCGTTTTGCATGGGAAAGCAGTGCACCTTGGTTTGAGAACGCTTTGGTTTTGGAACAGAATTTCCATAACGGATTAAGTTTGGGAACCAAGGGACCACTGTATAAGAGGGAAGGTGATCGCGCAGGCAAACTTCCTGCCTGGCAGCGGGTTGGACTAGATGACCGCTGGGGGACCCTTCCATGGTTTCTCTCCCTGCCTGCCCAGGTTTCGTCCACACGGGGCTCTGCAACAGCCTCTCGGGCTGCCAGGAAGAAGGCTACTTTGAGCAGTGCGAGTGTTCGCGGGATTGCGGCTCCGGCGGGGACCCCGTCTGCGGCTCCGACGGACTCGTCTACCCCAACCACTGCCAGATGGAAGTGGCTGCGTGCGGGAACGGCACTCGGATCGAGCAAGTCCCCCTGGCCCAGTGCGTGGCTGGTAAGTTGCCCCCCCCCCGATCTTCCGGATCCCCTTGACGGGGTGAGCTCCCATTGCTCGGTCCCTGCTCCTGCCCACCTAGCAGTTTGAAAACACAAAGTGCAAGTAGATAAACAGGTACCACTCCGGCGGGAAGGTAAACGGCGTTTCCGTGCACTGCTCTGGTTCGCCAGAAGCAGCTTAGTTATGCTGGCCACATGACCTGGAAGCTGTACGCCGGCTCCCTCGGCCAGTAAAGCGAGATGAGCGCCGCAACCCCAGAGTCGGTCATGACTGGACCTAATGGTCAGGGGTCCCTTTACCTTTATTCTAGCTGTGGTTTCAACCACAAAGCCTAGGGCTTTCCGATCAGAAGGTCCACGGTTCGAATCCCCACAATGACAGGGTGAGCTCCCGTCGCTCGGTCCCTGCTCCTGCCCACCTAGCAGTTTGAAAGCACGTCAAAATGCAAGTAGATCAATAGGTACCACTCTGGCAGGAAGGTAAACGGCATTTCCGTGCACTGCTCTGGTTCGCCAGAAGCGGCTTAGTGACCCGGACAAACTGTCCGCAGACAAACTCCGGCTCCCTCGGCCAGTAAAGCAAGATGAGCGCCGCAACCCCAGAGTCGGTCACGACTGGACCTAATGGTCAGGGGTCCCTTTACCTTTACGGTGTTTTAAATTTGTTCTTAGCCGCCCTGAGCCTGGTTTTTGAACCAGGAAGGGTGGGGTATAAATAAAATTTATTATTATTATTATTATTATTATTATTATTATTATTATTATTAACCGCGGCCATTGCCCTAGGAATAAGCTACATTACGGACTGGAGAATGGCTTGATGTAAATAGCTGCACCAGGCACCGTGAAATCTTCTGACATTCTTATCATTTCTATACCAATGGAAGTCAAGGCCTTCTGCATGCCAAACAGGTGCTCTTGTCACCGAGCTAAGCGCCACCTTCCCCTCAAAAGCCTTTCAAGATTCCAGTCCTCAGGGTTTCCGAATCGAGAGGCGGCTTAAATAGGAGCACGGGAAGCTGCCTTGACGTGGAGTCGGACCAGGATCTGGCTCCACACTGACCGCACTGACCGCACTGACCGTGTTCCTCTCCGCAGGCCAGAATCACCCGGGAGAGACAGAGCCTGACTTCCGACCTCTAGAGCTGCCTGGTGTCTCAGAGCAAGAAACCCCAATCGGTGAGACCCCTCGACCACTGGATCTCTGCTTCTGGAGAGATATATTTGATATCTATCTATATCTATCTATCTATCTATCTATCTATCTATCTATCTATCATCTATCATCATCTATCTATCATCTATCTATCTCATTTTTCTATCTCTATCTATCTATCATCTATCAATCTATCTATCATCTATATCTATCTATCATCTATCATCTATCTATCTATCTATCTATCTATCTATCTATCTATCATCTATCTATCTATCATCTATCTATCATCTATTTATCTATATCTACCTATCTATCTATCATCTATCTCATTTTTCTCTCTATCATCTATCTATCTACCTTTCTCTTTCTATCTATCTATCTCATCTATCTATCTCATTTTTCTGTCTTTATTATCTATCATCTATCTATCTATCTATCTATCTATCTATCTATCTATCATCTATCTATCTATCTCTTTTTAATCTATCTATCTCATCTATATTTATCTCATTTTTCTATCTCCATCATCTATCTATCATCTATCTATCTATCTATCTATCTATCTATCTATCTATCTATCATCTATCTATCTATCTATCTATCTATCTATCTATCTATCTATCATCTATCTATCTATCATCTATCTATCTATCTATCATCTATCTATCTATCTAATCTATCCACACACACATTTATATCATATCATAATCATTCTTCCAAACCGTTTTGCGCTACAGTGGGACCCTGGTTCCCAAACGCCGAAAACCCGGAAGTGAGCAACTACTGGCAAAAAAAAAAGAGAGCGTGGGAAAGATTAGAAATTTGGAAAAGTAACCCAGGAACCGTATTCCTGGTGCTGGTTCCCTTTTGGCTCTGGGGGTGTGTGTGTGTCCTGGCCCCCTTTGACCCCTTTTCTCTGCCTTTCAGAGGAAGCCCCCACCTCCCAGCTGGACTTCTCTTACTACTCATACGAATATGAAGTCGACCCCTACGCCATGTCGGAAGGGGACGCCTTTGAGCTGACGGCCCCCAGCAGCACCGCGGCGGCAGGAGGGGGCCGGTTTCAGGGGACGGCGGTGCCCACGGGGGAGTGAAGGGTGAGTGGGGACCCCGGGGTGGGGCGGAGGGGGGGCAGGGGCTCGTGACATCATCGCCCCCCCCTCCAGCCCACAGGGCAGCAGCAGCAGCAGCCAGGAGCCGGCTGGATTTATTGACTATTTCGAGAAATATATTTACCTCTTAATTGGGAAAAAAGAGGAAAGCCCAGGGCCGGATTGAGGTTTGATGCGGCCCTCAGCTCCTGAGCGTAATGGGGCCTTTTATAAGTCCAACTGTCCTTTGTCAACAAAAAATTGTTATTAGGGGAAATAATTTGATTATACTATAACTGAAATAGGAATTAGTAATTATTAGCTGTTATTATCAGGCGGAGTAATTTGATTCCGTTCTCATTTCAATTATTATAATTATTATACTGTTACAGATATAGGAATTAGTAATTATTAGTTATCAATCAGGGGAGTAATTTGATTCCATTCTCATTTCAACAACAATAGTAGTAGTAATAGTGATCATCATCATCTATTAATGAAATGGAAATTAGTAAATATTAGTTGTTATTATTAGGGAGACTAATTTGATTCCATTCTCATTTCAATAATATTCGTTGTTGTTATTTTAGACTATTACTGATAAAGGAATTAGTAAATATCACCTGTTATCACTAGGGGGAGTCATTAGATTCCATTCTCATTTCAACAATAGCAATTAGCAATTATTTGTCATTATTAGTAATATGGATTACTTTGGAATCAAATTGCACCTCCTAATCCCTTCCTTCTCCCCCTTTCTTTCTCTTCTCCTCTAGGGCTCTCTTCCCCCCAATCCAGCAGAGGCTGCCCCACGCCGGAGACCCAGCCAGGCTTCTCCCTCTCAGTGCCAAGCCGAAGCCCAGCTGCCCCCCAGGCAAACTTTGCCCACCCTGCCCGCCCCCCCGGCCCTCCGTGCCAACCCCTTGCGCCACACCAACCCAGGAGCTTTTCTGCCGCAGAGGTGGAGCACGGACTCCCTCCCTCCCCAGCCAAGCCTCGCTCGGATCCGGACCCTGCTTCCTCCCCACCCCACCCGGCTTTGAGAGGCAAAGGTGGGCAAGGGGAAGCTGCCTGCCCGTGCCCGGCAAGATCTCACGGCACCCTCAAGACGCTCCCCGGACCTCACCCGCCCGAATTGCCACCCTCCGCCAGAACTTTTCCGTCTCTGCTTCTGTCGTGCTGCGGCGGGTCAGGCTGGATGACCCCCGGGGGTCCTGACACCCAACTCTGCAATCGAGAAGCCAGGGCTAGGCTTGGGGGGTTTCCTGCCTCCCCATTCCCACCAGATTCCTGGAATCGGTCGTTCAGGATGTTCCCTTCCTTTCCGTTCTGCATTTCCGTCCCGCCTTCCTACCCGAATGCTTGGTGTATAAACCTGCCTCGTGAAAAGGGCTTTTTTCCAACCCACCTGGGGGTGCCAAACAAGCCCCTTCCCCTCTTGAACCCACAACCCCTCGCTTTTCGCTTTAAAAAGAGCGGGGGCCACAGAGAAGAGGTTTCCCATATTGTTGGCAGATCCCGAGATACGAGCCACAACTTGGGGATTTTCTCTTTTTTGGAGGGTGAGAAATCAGCCTCCCCCCCTTCCATGTTTTTTTATTTGCACAAACACCCCCCGCAACAATCCCAGGGTGCCAGGACCCCCTGTGCCCCACTTCTGAGCAAGGCAGAATGTGCCCCCTTCGCTCAGCGGCTACCCAGAACCCTTTTGCTCTGCTGGTATTTATTTTGGAAACGGCTGTTCCGCCCGTCCAGGGTGTGGGGGGGTGACCAAGAGGGGCAGGCGAACCCCACCCCATGGCATCCGGCAGCCCCTCTCGCTTTCTCCCATTTCTGCCCTAGACCGGGGACCCCCCCTCTTCCGGCATGACCAGCTCCTGCACCCCAGAAGAGCTGGGAGACCCCTGCCCTCCCTCTCCCCCCAGCCCCATTTCAGTAGGGCAGCCCACAAACCCGAGGCACGCGAAGGGGGGGGCTGCGGACCTTGGCACACATTTCGGTAGCGAGTTTGAGTGTCCCGGTTGTGGGCAGGTGGGGGCACGGGAGAAGAAGTTTGATTTAGATGCTGATAAAATATTTTATTAAAAACCAATGTCTAAAAATCAAATGGGGCCTCTCGTTTCTTTCCGGAGAAAGGCAAGGGTTAAGACTTTGGTACAAGCCGGCGTTCTCGTAGGTCCGTTTGACGAACTTTTGCCTAAAAACGACGGAACGGCTTTTCCAAATCTTGGGGGTGGAGGAGAAGGTCGCCCCAAAAACCAACAAATGATTTTTTTGTTTCTCTGTGTGACTGCATCATGTATCGAAATTATCCAGCGCCCGTTGCGAATCAGGTTTGCGAACAAAATCTACAGGCTTCCCGCTGTTTGAAAAGGAGAAAATAAAAGCTGCGTTTTCAGCTGAATTTGGGGGGCCATTTGTGCTGAGCTATTTCCATGCGTTTGTTTTTTTTAATTGCCACCTACCCAAGTTCTGAGCGAAGTTTGTCCCTTTACAATGCAGCAGACACGTCCAATCGGTCGATCGCAATCCACTGGTCGATTGCAGGGTCAATCCTGGTTGATTGCGTGATCCTGATTGATCACCCCCCCCCAAAAAAACCACTCAGCAACTTTGGTCAATCCATTGAGTAGATCACTGCCAGCTTTGTCATAGCGGGAGAGTAGATTGCAGTCTCTTGGGAGTTGGACATGCAAGGCAGTACAGGAAATTGTGGGGGTATTTTTTGGGGGGTGGGGAATCAATAAGTTATGATACTGTATTGTACAGCTCTGAGGGCTTTCTGGTGGTTCCCTCCCTGCAAGAAGCCAAGTTACAGGGAACCAGGCAGGGGCCTTCTTGGTGGTGGCACCTGCCCTGTGGAACTCCCTCCCACCAGATGTCAAGGAAATAAACAACTACCAGACTTTTAGAAGAAATCTGAGGGCAGCCCTGTTTAGGGAAGCTTTTAATGTTGAATATTGTATTTTCATATTCTGTTGGAAGCCGCCCAGAGTGGCTGGGGAAACCCAGCCAGGTGGGCGGGGTAGAAATAATAAATTATCATTGTTTTGTTTTCATGCCAGGGCCTGGGAGCATTTCGTGGGCAGCGTCTCTTTGCTGGTTTTCATGGAGACGGCCGAGTCCTTCCTTGCGCCGAAGATCCTCCCCGCCACCTTGGCGCGGAATTCCTCTGAGGCGTAATAGTAGACAAAGGGGTCTACGCAGGTGTTGCCGGCGCTGGCGGCCAGGGCCCCCATGTATGCCACGTAGAGGGTCCCTCGGGCCCCGGCGCAGCGGCTGGAGTAGTGGAGGAGCAGGAGGACGTGGCTTGGGGTGTACAGAGCCACGACCGACGCCACCACCACGACGGTCAGCTTGATGGCGGTGGCGTAGCGGTCCCCTTTCCCCGCCAGGACCCGCAGGGTGGCACCCGAACACAGCACCATGACCAGCAGTGGGGCCACGAACCCGCCGGCCACCAGGGCGACAAAATAGGGGCGGAAATAGATGGCGTCGTCCTCGGCGGGCAGGGCGTCGTGGCATAAGACGCGGCCCGTGCCCAGCAGGGGGAACGACTGGCGCCGCAGGGCCAGGGGCAGCGCCGAGAAGATGGCAGCCCCCCAGGCGGCGGCGCAGGTGCCCGCCGCGAAGGCCGGGCTGCGGAAGGAGCGGGCGAGGAAGGGGTGCGCCACGGCCAGGTAGCGGTCGGCGCTTATGCAGGCCAGCAGCAGGAGCGAGCAGTACATGTTGGCATGGAAGGCGGCTGTGTTGAGGCGGCACATGCCCTCACCAAAGGGCCAGTGGTTGCCCAGGTAGTAGTAGGCGGCCTTGAAGGGCAGGAGGAGGCCCAGGAGGAGGTCGGCGGCTGCCAGGTTCATCAGGAAGACGGTGGACGGGAGCTTCTCGACGCGCGTGGCCAGGACCCAGAGCGCCAGGGCGTTGGCGGGCAGCCCCACCAGGCAGAGCAGGGCGTAGAAGGAGGGCAGCAGGAGGGTGGTCAGGGGGCTGTCCAGCTGCGCCTGTGAGGACGGGGGCAGGACCAGGAAGGTGGTGCGGTTGAGGGTCACCTGGGCAGAGGGGATGGCACGGGGGCACAGGCCAGGCGGCGGGCGCTGGGGGGCCTCTGTCCCGTTGGGGGTGGCATAATCTGGGGAGGCGGAAAGAGGTTGGGTTAGTGGTGTTGGCACCAAAGCCCACTGCCCTTGTCCTGTCAAGTGGGGTTTTCAGAGGGGGGCACCACCCCCCAGCTTCCGTGGGGCAGCAGCTGCGTGATTTATGTTTGAGATATCTCTGCGAAATTTCAAGGTGAAAAACTCAATAAAATTATTTTCAAGAAAAGGAAGTCCCAACGCCTGTCTGCCGCAGAACCCAATAATCCTGCACCCTCCTGCCCAGCTAAAAAGGGGGGCTGGGGGGTCTTCCTTGCCACTTACCATCGTAGTCGTCGGCCGCCGCAGCCTTCGCCGGCTGCCCGCACAAGAGGAACAGCGTGAGCAGCCGGAGAGGCAGGCTTGGCCCCTGCGCTCTGCACAGATGCATCCTGCTTCGGAGAAGTCGCTGCTGCAAGGAGCAACATCCTGGCTCAGCCTCTTAACTCCAGGAAACACTCCCCACCCCAAACCCAGTGACACTGCAGGGTCGCCCCCCCCCCCTTGCAACTCCCTTGCACGCAACAAAAGTCTTATATTCGGCAGAGGAAGAGCCTGTGCCAGATGTTGCTCAGACCACAGCTAATCTCCCCTTGGTAGAATGACGGTTCCCTGTAGCTTTGCTTCTCGCAATGAGGGAACCGCCAGAAGGCCCTCGGCGCTGGACCTCAGCGTCCGGGCAGAATGATGGGGGTGGAGACGCTCCTTCAGGTATACTGGACCGAGGCCGTTTAGGGCTTTAAAGGTCAGCACCAATACTTTGAATTGTGCTCGGAAGCATACTGGGAGCCAATGTAGGTCTTTCAGGACCAGTGTTCTATGGTCTCCACTCCCAGTCCCCAGTCTGGCTGCCGCATTCTGGATTAGTTGCAGTTTCCGAGTCACCTTCAAAGGGAGCCCCACGTAGAGCGCATTGCAGTAGTCCAAGCGGGAGATAACCAGAGCATGCACCACTCTGGCCAGACAGTCCGCAGGCAGATAGGGTCTCAGCCTACGTACCAGATGGAGCTGGTAAACAGCTGCCCTGGACACAGATTTAACCTGTGCCTCCATGGACAGCTGTGAGTCCAAAATGACTCCCAGGCTGCGCACCTGGTCCTTCAGGGGCTCAGTTGCCCCATTCAGGACCAGGGAGTCCCCCACACCTGCCCGCCCCCTGTCCCCCAAAAACAGTACTTCTGTCTTGTCAGGATTCAACCTCAATCTATTAGCCGCCATCCATCCTCCAACCGCCTCCAGGCACTCACACAGGTCGCATGCTGGGCATGCAGAAGGCTGGCACGCTGAATGCCCAGCAGCCCCTCCAGCCCGGAGCAGGGAATGAACGAAGGAATGAATGGATCTTTATTTGCGCCAGCCACCAACCATTGCAATAAAACAATTCGATATACAAAGAATAGAAACAAAAAGTCAATTCTATAAAATACATTTTAGGGCAGGCATAACCAAACTCCGGCCCTCCAGAGGTTTGGGACTACAATTCCCATCATGCCTAGCTAACAAGACCAGTGGTCAGGGATGATGGGAATTGTAGTCCCAAACATCTGGAGGGCTGGAGTTTACCTATGCTTGTTTTGGGTTTTGAATCAACGGTCAAATAGTGGATCTTATTCTGATTGCCCCGGCTAAAAAACCTTGCCACCTTTGCTGTCACCTGCTCATCTTGATCTGCCAAGAGGAAGGACACAGTGGCAGTGGCTGGGTGAGCCGGAAGGGACGGAAAATAAAAATAACATAATGGAACGTCACGAGCACAGCACCAATCATATAAATACTGGGCAAATTGTCAGTAAAACAATCCGAAACGCATCATTGTGCCTAGAGGCTAATCTTCCCTGGTAGAATTACGGATCTGGCGCAAGACACTGAACTCTTGGCTTTGCCTAAACTCAAATCCCCCCTGCTCTAATATTCCTGGTGCTGGAAAATCCCCAAAGCGCCGGGACACTTCTAGCCCCACCCCAGAGATTCCACCGGGGATGGAAATCGAGACGTTCTGCAAGCCAAGCAGCTGCTCTGCCTCTGAGCTTATGGCAATGGCTCCAGAAGTGGCCCCGGGTGCAGTTCCCAAAGGGGTGAGGGTCCTGAGGCAGCGTCCTTCCGCAGGCCGTCTCCAAGGGGCATATTGGCGAGGGACGGAGACCAGCTGCAGCTCTCCCACCCCCCTTGTTATAAACATCCTTCGCGTCCCCACAAGGACTTGTCCTTCTGGTGCTGATAAGCTCTAGGAAATGACCTCGATGCAGAGAAATGGAGGAAGAGGAAACTTCTGGCAGCAGATAGCAGCCCACGAGCGGCACAGGAGACCCCCGCGTGTGGGGGAGAGCTCTGGGGCCAGGCAGCCCCTTAAATCGGTGGCAGCGAACCTATGGCACGTGCGCCAAATGGTGCACTCGGAGACCTCTCCGTGGGCACACGCGCCGCCATCACCCCAGCACCAAGTTCGCCAGATTTTTACGGTGACAACCCTGTGTTTTCTTCCTTCTCCAGATCGAGTCCAGTGTGACCAACTTGTGTCTTTCCGGCTTAGACTGGTTAGATTGAGGAAATCGGGAGAGGAGGGTATTGGAACGTCAAGAAAGCGCGATAAAATAAATCCCGTGCCCTGCGTGAAACACTTGAGAAGACGAAGAGGGACGACGGAGGACAGCAAGCAGCAGCGTCCGTTCTGAAAGTATGACAAAACGACCAGCATGCACACAAAAGCAAAAAGCGTATTAATTGTTCCAAACTTTTGCCTTTCAATAAAAATCGCGTTTGTTGAATGGTTTCTTTAAATGTAAAGGTTCATCATTGTTCCACCCGATGTGTATGTCTTTAAGGAGCCAGAGCAAGATAACGAGACCCAGCTTTACAGCTGTGAAACACAGCAGGTGTTGGTGAGTTGCATTGATTAAGGTGTGTCAGCATTTGGGTGTAGTATATATAAGGAGCAGAAACCTAGCTCTCCCATTACCCTGGGGGTTGGGTTGGTGGTTGGGTCTGGTTTGTTGTTAATGTATTTAAGGAGTTTTTGTTTTTGTAATTAAAACCTTGTTTAAGTTATTTTTGAGTCCCTTTCTTTTTTAATGCATAGTCTCCCCAGCAAGCTCTCTGCAGCGCTACCAAACTGCAAAGAGCCAACAGTATAATTGGAAGCTCTGTTATTGTGGGGGTTTTTTGTGTTAATGTGTGAGCTGTTTTTTCTCCCTAAACTAAAACCTCAGTATTCAGGTTAAATTGCCGTGTTGGCAATAATGAAGTGGGTTTTGGGTTGTGGTTTGGGCGCTTGGCCTGTAAAAGGTTCACCTTTAATATCTTCCCTGAGATTCCACCCCCTTAAACTGGTGCAACCGTCTTCCAGTCTTGTCTGTGCAGAGATCGGGTTCTCCCTCTGGGAAACTCGCACGCAGAACCCATCTCCCCTCAAGGGCTGGAATTGGGAACATTGCACCCGGTCCCCAGAAGGGGGCCCTCGGGCGACCCACGCCCCTCGCACGGGGGGCCCACCGCCTGTTCCGCGGGGGAAGGAAGAACGCGAGGGAGCCTCTGGCGTTTTCAAAATTAATATTTTATTTTTACTTGATGTGCAAATAAATAATTTCTTTTAAAAACTACATTCAAAGAGTTGGCAAAAGCAAATACAAAGGCGGGAGGAAGCCGGGGGGGTGCGGTGGGGGAGGGATAGAGGAAGAAGGAAGAGAGATCCTTCGGAGATGAAATAAAAATTGAAATTTAGAAGGAAAAAAAACCCAGAAGCATTGTCTCTCACGTTCTCTGCTACGGACAGATCTTTCCCGGCTTCCGGAAGCGCCCCCCCCCCGTTGCCTTGCTGACGCCCCCCCCCTGGAGAGATGGACGCTTTGCCCGCCCAGATTATAAATTAAATTGGTTTATTTATTTTTAAAAACAATGGGATGAAGAAATATGGCCAGTAGGAAGAGTGGGGGGTGGGCTGAGTAGAGGAGGGTTTCTCCCCCCCCATCCAAACCTTAATTGGCCCCCCCAATTAAAAAAAGAAAGAAAAGAAAAACGACACGTTAAGCCACAAAGCTACCATTTAAGTCATCGTTTCGTTAAGAGAGATTTTGGCACAGTCGGTCCCCCCTACCTTGGGAGAATAGCAGGAATGGGGGGGGGAGATATGGGGATTGGGGGGGGAGAGCCTTCCTGGAGTCCAAGGAGGGTGGAGGGGGGTCTGATATTTTTTGGAGGGGAGGTTCGAACCAATCAATTTCCTTTTTTGGGGGGGTCTTCCATTCCTTGGCAGTGATTGGAGGGAGAGAGGGGAGGGTGTCTTCCGTGGCCAAATTTGGAGGGGGGGCGCAGAGAGAGAGAAATAAAAGGACAACAGAGTCCCCCACCCCCCAAGATTATCTCGCAAAGGAAACAGAGAAACCAAGCCCCCCCCCAAAAAGAAACCACTCAGAGCAATGGCCTCCCCCCACTTTGGGACCCCAAGAAATAAACCCCTGGAGCGTCTTGGAGGTGCTGGGAGGAGGAGAAGCCCCTTGATCTTGTCCCCCCCCCAAAAAAACCCACAGCCAGGATGGTCCACAAAGTGCCCACGGTGGGAGACGGCCCCCCCTTCCAGGTGGGCTCGGCCACCCGCGCCCCCCCAACCCACCAGACGCACACAAGAGGACAGCTTTTATTTTTTGCACCAAAAAGGCCACACAGTCCGTGGGGCGGGAAGGGGGGGCGTAGAAAGGAAAGCCCCCCTTTGGTTCTCACAAGGCCTCGCGTTTGGGCGATAGGAAGTGCTCACCGTACAGTGACCGATGGGGCTGGGGGGGTCGGGAGAAAGGCCTGGCGGTGGCGGTGGGGGCTCCGAGTTTTCTCTCCTGGGTCCCTCCTTGCCATCTCCGGCCAAAACAAAGCAGTCCAAGGCCTGGAGAGCTCTGGGAAGACCCCCCTCCCAGTCCGTCCCGTGCCACGCAGGGAGGGCGCCCCAAACGAGCCGCCCCCGCCCCCCAAAGTCACAAACCAAACGGAGAAAACAACACTTGCCCCCCGCAAAGCTGGTCGGATAAATACCAGGGGTGGGCTGGCTGCAGGACACCCCCTGCGCCCCCCCTCCGGCCAGAGGGAAGGAGGGAGAAATGGGGTTGTTCAGGGGGAGGCCGGCTGGCGGCTGTACTGGACGCGGTAGCGGTTGACCGGGACGCCGTGGACGCTGAGCGTCTCGCAGGTGGTCTTGCAGGGCAGCAGGTCCTCGTCGTCGTCGCCCATCAGCCAGTCGTGGACCAGCTCCGACGCCTCGCGCCCGGCGTGCCGGCTCAGCCAGCCCAGGTGCCAGGCCTCAAAGCGCCGGTGGTAGCGCGGCAAGACTGACGGCTGTGCCTGCCGACACAGAGGGAGGGGAGGGTCACCGGCAGAAATCCCCCCCCCGCAAGCCGGGGAGCTGGACCTGAGCTCACCCACCCAAGGTCCTTCTCCTCTGTACATTTTCTCCAGAGGTCCAGAGCGGGGCCTTTACTGTGGTGGCCCCCCGCCCGTGGGATGCTATCGCCAGGTATTTACAGCGGTACCTTGGTTCCCGAATGCCAAAAATCCGGAAGTGTTCCGGTTTTGGGACGTTTTCCCAAAGTCCGGCCCCCCACCAGGTCGGAGGGACAGTGGACCGGCCCCCTGCTGAAAAGGTTTGCTGACCCGTTATATAGGCTGCAATCTTTTCTGTGAACCGCCCTGAGACTTCCAGGTATAGGGCAATATATAAACTTAAGGAATAAGCTGCATGTAAATTTTATACAGAGGTTGTCGAACGGGAGTCCGTTCGGCTTCCGAAATGGTTCAACAACCGAGGCGCGGCTTCCGATTGGCTGCACCCAACCAGAAGCCGCGTCGGACGTTCGGCTTCCGAAAAGCGTTCTAAAACCGGAACACTTCCTTCCTGGTTTTCTGCGTTTGGGAGCCGATTTGTACGGGAGCCAAGCCGTTCGGGAACCAATAATAATAATAATAATAATTTTGTATTTATACCCCGCCCTCCCTGGCCAGAGCCGGGCTCAGGGCAGCTAACACCAGTAAAATTACAGTAAAAACATAAGGGGGGGGGACCAATTTAAAATACGGGTTAAAATTTAAAACGCAGCCTCATTTTAACAGTAAGGTAAAGGTAAATGGACCCCTAACCACTAGGTCCAGTCGTCACCGGCTCTGGGGTTGTGCGCTCATCTCGCTCAAGAGGCCGAGGGAGCCAGAGTTTGTCCGCAGACAGCTTCCGGGTCATGTGGCCAGCAGGACTAAGCCGCTTCTGGCGAACCAGAGCAGCGCACAGAAACACCGTTTACCTTCCCGCCAGAGCAGTACCTATTTATCTACTTGCACTTTTTAGCGTCCTTTCGAACTGCTAGGTTGGCAGGAGCAGGGACCGAGCAACAGGAGCTCACCCCGTCGAAGGGATTCGAACTCTGACCTTCTGATCGGCAAGTCCTAGGCTCTGTGGTTTAAACCACAGCGCCACCTGCATCCCTTATTATTATTATTATTTTAACAGTAGCCCATAGATCAAAACCATAGGGGGAGGGAAACATAAGGGTCAGACCGAGCCCAAACCAAAGGCCAGGCGGAACAGCTCTGTCTTGCAGGCCCTGCGGAAAGAGGTCAAGTCCCTCAGGGCCCTGGTCTCTTGGGACAGAGCGTTCCACCAAGTCGGGGCCAGTACTGAAAAGGCCCTGGCCCTAGTTGAGAGAGACTGTACCGCTGTAAAGGTAAATGAACATAGCGCCCCCCCCTCGAGACCCACCTGCCTGGCACGTCCCAGGGCCCCCCGCCGGTACATGTAATCCTCCGCGTTCATGACGAAGAGCATTCGGTGCGTGTTGAGCTTGAACTTGCAGTCCACGTTGCAGGCGCTCTCCACCCCCACCAGCTGCTTCCAGGAGCCCCGGGCCTTGTCTCGGGCGGCCTGCACCTGGGCGCACTGCCAGCGCCGGAACTGCTTCAGGTTCCTGGGGGGCAGGAGAGAGGCAGGAGGGAGAGAGGGATGCCACCTTTGCCCACCCCAAATCCCTGCTCTGGAGGCGGGAGAAGGACCCGCCCCCTCGTGCGCCGGAGGGTCCCTCACCTCTGCAGAAAGACCGGTTTGAGGAGGAAGCCTTCGTTCTGGCCGCTGGGGGTTCCCTCCACCCCCACGTACTGCTCGACGTAGTTGGCCAAGTGCTGGAGGAGAGAGGAAAAGGCAGGAAGCAAAGGGGGGAGAAACACTCGGAGGTCTGGGGGTGGGGGCACGAGCTGGATACCCGTGGGTCAAACCGGGGTTTGTGGTTTGGTCCGCGCTAGCCCACCCGGGAGCAGGAAGGGACGGACGAAGCGCAGGTTGGCTGGGGAGCAGCAAATTGCCGTCCCAGTGCAGCTGCCAAGCTCAACCGGGGTTTGCGGCTGCGGTGTTAAACCAGGGATTGAGTCTGCTAAACAAGAGACTGAAGCTGCAGTGTTAAACCGGGGATTGAAATTGCAACGCTAAACCCAGGATTGAGTCTGCAATGCTAAACCAGGGATTGCAACTGCCATGCTAAATGCGGGGTTGCAGCTATAATGCATTGCAGCTGCCACTAAACCAGGGATTACGGCTGCCACACTAAACCAGGGCTTGCGGCTGCCAAGCTAAACCGGGCCCAACCCAGCCAGATGGGTGGGGTATAAATAATAAAATTGTTATCCTTGTTGTTTTCGGTCTTCCCAACAGCAGCAGAGAAGCGCAAGGGAGGCTGGCTGTGGTTTGCGGCCCACCCATTGGGACGCGACGCCTGAAGACAGACGCAACCGGCCGTGGGGTCCACCCCCCCATCAGGGAGGGATCTCACGGCGCGCCTGATAGGGAGGCCGGGAATCACCTGGACTTCCAGGGGGTCTTCTGTCTGGGTCTCCTCCGTATCCAGCAGCTCAATGGTCATGATCACTTGGTCCTTTCTCTGAAGGAACATCACCTGTGGGGAGGCGAGGCAAGCGCTCACACACATGGGCTCCGGCCACAAGCAGCATTCAAGGGGTCTCTCCCCAACCCCCCAGCGTGGCTGACCCCCCACTTCCGGGCAAGCCAAGCCGCAGAGGGTGGAGGGCAGGGGGTGCCGCACCTTGAAGCAATTCTCATCCGCCATGCACCGCTCGGCCTTCCACTGGTAGCTGGTCTCCTTGGCCGCCCGGACGCACTGGGAGGACAGGTTGCCGCCGGCCGCCCCTCGCTTCCGCTCGCCCAGGTAGAGCTCCACCACCTTCAGGCAGACATCGTCGCTCACCAGGTGGTGCAGCTGGAGCCAGGGGGACGGGGTCAGAATTTTAAGGTCTCATATATAGAATAAAACCTCTTAAACGCACACATATCTAAACGTATGAACCATGTGCCCGGAATAGTACAGGAGAGCAATCCTGAAGCCATTTGGACTCTCCCAATGACCTCAAATATTCTTCTGTAAGTGGGGAAAGCCTTCCCATTGCCAGATGGGCGGGGTATAAATAATAAATCATCATCATCATTATTATTATTGCTTGCAAATCCTGTCTTACAGGCGCATTTGTGTATGAATAGGGTGAGAGTGTGACCTGGATTCAGGAACTGAAGTATTAACCATCACAAAGGAATATCCAGGCTGCCCTGGATAGTGCAAATTCTTCAAACACCCTCCATACCTCCTCAAATCTCTTCTGCTTCATGCTCTGCACCTTACCTTAACAGCACACGTTAATAGATCGTTCATAGATATATATCCCACACCTCTTTATACCATTCTTCCATTTCATCGTCTGCTTGCCCCTTCCACTTCCTGGCCATCAGCTGTCCATAAATCTGTGAGCCAGTCCTTCCTAGCCTGCGAACCTTCCGCCCCGTCGTAAATCGATAACAACGCTACCTCTGGGCTTCCGGTCAGCTTTTAACCCAGGAGAGGTTTCTGTCCTCTCCTTAAACACCCTTTGTCAGAAAAATTGGACACTGCAATTCTGTGATTTGTCCTAGGCAAGGTAAAGGGTAAAGGGACCCCTGACCATTAGCTCCAGTCGTGACTGACTCTGGGGTTGCGGCGCTCATCTCGCTTTACTGGCCGAGGGAGCCGGCGTACAGCTTCTGGGTCATGTGGCCAGCATAACTAAGCTGCTTCTGGCAAACCAGAGCAGTGCACGGAAACGCCGTTTACCTTCCCGCCGGAGCGGGACCTATTTATCTACTTGCACTTGGACGTGCTTTTGAACTGCTAGGTGGGCAGGAGCAGGGACCGAGCAACGGGAGCTCACCCCGTCATTGCGGGGATTCGAACTGCCGACCTTCTGATTGGCAAGTCCTAGCTCTGTGGTTTAACCCACAGCGCCACCCGCGTCCTAGGCAGAGGCTCCCCAAACACTGGGGTCTTCCTTCCTCCGTGTGGAGCAGGGCAGGGGGCCCAGCTGCGGCCGGCCTCTGCCCCCCGCAACTCCTGTCCAGAACCCCCTTGGGGTCAGGGCCTCCCCCTGCACACCAGCGCCCCCTACCGCCCCCCCAGGAGGCGGCCGGTACCTGCCGGACGATGTTCTGCACCAGTTTGTCCATGGTGAAGCCGACGTAGGCGTGGATGGTGAACATTTCCCGCAGGGTGTCTTCGTACTGGGTGGGGTCGATGTTGCCGTCCAGCAGATTTCGCACCAGGTCCAGGAAGGCCGGGTAGTACTCCTCCAGCTCCACTTCGCCTGGCAAGAACGCACACACACACACGAGACACAAAAACCCCTCTGTGGGGTGCCAAGATGGG
The DNA here is from genome assembly GCF_964234715.1 of Podarcis melisellensis. Lineage (NCBI taxonomy): Eukaryota > Metazoa > Chordata > Lepidosauria > Squamata > Lacertidae > Podarcis > Podarcis melisellensis. The sequence continues at coordinate 616,862 of NC_138536.1, read as the reverse complement.
GCAGCCAGCATCTCAACACGCCGGGGCTCCTATTCCCCAGCCACCCATCAGGAATTCCGCACATTTGGGGGTTGGGATAGCTGATTGTTGGGGGTCCCGTCCGAATCTACAACTCTAGGATTCTGCGATTGCTTGAGTCCGGAGGGTAGGGGAGGCAGTGTGGCCAGAAGACTGCCTCGGATCGGATCAGATCAGCGGTCTGTCAAGCCCGGTGTCGCCCATGTTTCAGACTTAGGGTTGCACTGCCAGCCGTGTCTGGAGATTGGCACCTTCTGTGCACAGAGGACACTTGGCTGCTTGGGGACAGCTCTTCCCTTAAAGGCAAGCTAAGGTTCTAGTCCTCATGAATAAATAGGAACAGAAGGAGCTACCCTATCTTATCATTAGGCTATGTTATCGTTAGAAGGCTGATCGCCGAAGAATGGATGCTTTTGAATTCTGGTGCTGGAGGAGACTCTTGAGAGTCCCATGGACTGCAAGAAGATCCAACCTCTCCATTCGGAAGGAAATCAGCCCTGAGTGCTCACTGGAAGGACAGATCCTGAAGCTGAGGCTCCATTACTTTGGAGAAGAGAAGACTCCCTGGCAAAGACCCTGATGTTGGGAAAGATGGAGGGCGCAAGAAGGGGACGAAGGAGGATGAGATGGTGGGACGGTGTTCTCGAAGCGACCAGCATGAGTTTGACCAAACTGCGGGAGGAAGTGGAAGACAGGAGGGCCTGGCGTGCTCTGGTCCAGGGGGTCACCAAGAGGCGGACACCACTAAATCTTATCATTATTATCATAGCTGCCACCAGCGTGACGTGAGCGAGCGCCACACCAGTTTCGGACAATCGCAATTACCGCCCGCCTCTAGCTAGGAGGGCCGAGCGGCGAGGCCACTTCCCACATCCTCCGTGACCCCCCTTTCCCCCTCCCTGGCCTCGCTGGGTGCCAGAATCTGAGAGCCCACCTTCTCCCTGGTCCCTGGCCAAACGCAGACCTCCTTCCCCACGCCCTCCTTCCCCACGCCCTCCTTCCCCGCCGCCCTGCTTACTGGGCTGCTTGAGGCGCAGTTCCATGGCCGGGTCATTGGCCCTCTCCTTGCGGCCGTCGCAGAGCAGTTTCTCCCTCTCCTTCTCGGCCCGGAACTCCAGGAGCTGCTTCTGCGCCTGCCGGTAGATCTTGAGCAGCCGGGAGCAGAGCGTCTGGTGCAGCCGCAAGAAAAAGTACCAGTTGTTGTTGGCGAAAAACAGCGCGTAGACGTTGTCCAGAGAGCGGCGCGGCCGGGCAGAGGAGGGGGCGGGGGGAGAGGCCGCCGCCGCTGCGCCCTCCGAGCCGCCGCCGCCACTGCCCTTCTCCCTGGCGAGCGCAGGGGGGTTCCTCTTGCGCAGCTCGTGCCCCTCCGGGGCGGGGGGCTTCTCGTCGGCGGGGGGCGTCCTTTTCCGCAGCTCGTGGGCTGCCTCCGGGGCGGCGGAGGAAGGGGGCAGCGGCTTGTCCTCCGCCGGGGGAGCCCTTTTGCGCAAGTCGCGGGCGTCTGGCGGGGGTGGAGGGGCGGGGGGCCGCTTGGGGCTGCCCTTGGCGGCCTCGGGCACCTCTTCCGGGGCGGGGGGCGGGGGGTCATGGCCGGGGGGCTGGGAGAAGAAGAGGTCGGGGACGAAGCGGTGGACGATCTGCCAGATGGTGGCTTGGTCCTCCTTTTGGATGGTGGGCTGGCGCTTGACGTAGTAGCCCACCAGGGCAGCCGCATCCTCCAGGATCTGCTGGTCCTCGTAGACGAAGATGAGGTGCGGCTCATTCAGGGCGCCCCGTCCCTCAGAGTGCTGCTCCTGGTGCTGGAGGTTTGAGAGAGAGATGGACTTAACAACATCTTTATTGTCACAGAACAATGAAACTGAAAAATCTACATAAAACTTTCAGAAACCCCTAACAACTCTGAAACCCCATTTTAAAATACAAAGGAAAGCACGCTTCCCTGTATCGTAAGGGGATGAACCTTTGCTTAGAAACACCGGAAAAAGGACCAATTTGAGGGAATGATTACTGCAGTCATTTTATTATAATATATACTCCGCCCATCTGGATGGGTTTCCCCAGCTCCCAATAGAATCCTAAAAACACAGTAAAAGATCAAACATTAAAAGCTTCCCTAAACAGAGCTGCCTTCAGATGTCTTCTAAAAGCCAGATGGTTGTGGATTTCCAGGGCATCTTGTGGGAGGATGTTCCACAAGGCGGGTGCCACCACCGAGAAGGCCCTCTGCCTGGTTCCCTGTAACTTGGCTTCTCGCAGTGAGGGAACCGCCAGAAGGCCCTCGGAGCTGGACCTCAGTGTCCAGGCAGAACGATGGGGGTAGAGATGCTCCTTCAGGTCTACTGGGCCTTTGAGGCTGTTTAGGGCTTTCAAGGTCAGCACCAACACTTTGAATTGCGCTTGGAAACGTCCTGGGAGCCAATGTAGGTCTTTCAGGACCGGTGTTATATGGTCTCCACTCCCAGTCCGCAGCCTAACTGCCACTTTCTGGATTAGTTGCAGTTTCCGGGTCACCTTCAAAGGTAGCCCCACATAGAGCGCATGGCAGTAGTCCAAGCGGGAGATAACCAGAGCATGCACCACTCTGGCCAGAGGCGAGAAACTGAGCCTCTAGTTTCATCCGCCCTGTCCTGTGGAACTCCCTGCCACCAGAGATTCCGGCAGGCGCCTCCGCTGCCGACTCTTGAAGCCTCCCATGCAAGGGGGGAATGTGGCCCTGAGAGGCCCCCGCACCCACCTCGTCGTAGACGCTCTCGATCTCGTTGAGGAGGCTCTTGGAGCGCAGGGCCTTGGTGTCGTTCTGCTTGAAGTTGACGGCCTGGTGGTCGAGGGACTTCAGGTAGGCCTTCTCGTACTGCTCCCGCCAGATCTTGTTGAAGCCCTGCTGGGCCTCCCGCCACTCCTCCTCCTTCGCCTTCAGCCTGCGGGGCGGGCGGACGGAGAGGAGAGGAGGCGAAGGTGAGACTGCAGGAAGATGCGGGCGCCGAGCCCAACCTGGCCACCACCCTCCTTGCCCCCCGGTTTTTTAAATATACAAATCAATACATAATCGACAAATACCTACATTGATAACTTCTATATAGATCAAATAACAGCAGACTCTTTCATCTCAACATACGCAAAAAGAAAAAGAAGAAGAAGACAAAAGAAAAAGACAAAACAAAGACAGTAACAAAATCAAATCAGAAAGATTCAATCTGCATTGTCCAATTCAATATGATTCAGGGCTCTTGTGGCCTTTCTCATATATACCTTTACATATAAATCGAATCTCTTATCCTCTATTTATTGTGATGTGGTAGACTTCCATCTACCTTGTAACGGTTCGTTTCACCTTACTAAAAAAAATCCCCTGTATTTAATATTTTCTCCTCGTCTTGGTATGCGGAAACGACGTATCCCTATTTACGGAGTTGCAGTGCTACCTCGGGTTAAGTCCTTAATTCGTTCCGGAGGTCCGTTCTTAACCTGAAACTGTTCTTAACCTGAAGCACCATTTTAGCTAATGGGGCCTCCCATTGCTGCGCTATTTCTGTTCTCATCCTGAAGCAAAGTTCTTAACCTGAAGCACTATTTCAGGGTTAGCGGAGTCTGTAACCTGAAGCGTCTGTAACCCGAGGAACCACGGTATTCGAAGCACAACCAAATCTTAGAGGTGGAAGCTTATTTCCTTAAGCAATGGCTGAAACATTCCCACTCTTTTAAAAAAATATATTATCTATTGGCTTATTTCTTCTGTCGTTTTTGGAATGGCTCACCTCTTGAGGACGATGGGGACGGCCGAGAGCGGGTTCTTCTTGAGGCTCTCGATGATCTCGGGCGCCTTGTCGCCGTAGATGCGGTAGATGGCGCGCCTCTGGATGACCTCGGAGGTGCCCCCCAGGCAGTCGTCCAGGCGGAACTTCTCCTGGTCCTCCAGCGACATGCGGCTCAGCTTCTTCTGCACGCTCTCCAGCACCCGGATCGTGGCCAGGTTCGTCTCCAGGACCACGTCCAGCTGGGCGGGGGAAGAGCGAGAAACGTGAGAAACGGGGGGGGGGGTGTGCACACCACGACCCGGCTCCCCCCGTCAGGAGCGCCGGGAAGAAAAACAAACTTGGGGGCTTCCTGCCCTCGTGGAGACCCCAGACGTCCCAGGATAATGAGATAAAAAAAGGTGTTTCAAGGTGGCGTCAAACACCCCCTCCCCATGACCCGGATATTTTCTTTTTATGATATACGATATACGAGATCTTTATTGTCATTGTCCCATGCAGAACAATGAAATTGAAAAACTACATAAAACCACATAAAACATTCAAACCCCCCCTAAAAACTCTGAAACGCCATTTTAAAATACACTATACCATAGAGACCCCTTATGCTGCGTTTAGAACCAAAGTTTTAGGGGTTATGGAAACGGACATAGCGAAAGAGTTGGTTTTTTTACGTATTTGGTGGCAGCAGCAAGAATATTGCATGCTCAAAGAGGGAGAGAATATTGCATGTTGAAAGAGGGAAGGAATATTGCATGACTCTGGAGGAAGTAGGAGGGAAGGTTAATTAAGAGCGCCTTCACTCCAAGAATGGTGATCATTAATGATCACAGCAAACGAACGACGCAGCCATTAAAATGGTAAGAGGCAATAATTGCTTTGGTGGTGGTAATAATAATAATAATAATATTTATACCCTGTCCATCTGGCTGGGTTTCCCCAGCCACTCTGGGCGTCTCACAACAGAACACTAAAAACAGAATAAAACTTCAAACAGTAAAAACTACCCTAAACAGGGCGGCCTTCAGATGTCTTTTAAACATCAGGTAGCTGTTTATTTCCTTGACATCTGATCGGAGGGAGTTCCACAGGGCGGGGGCCACCACCGAGAAGGCCCTCTGCCTGGTTGCCTGTAACTTGGCTTCTTGCTGGGAGGGAACCGCCAGAAGGCCCTCGGGAGGAGGACCCCGGTGTCCGGGGTGGAGACACTCCTTCAGATATACTGGACCGAGGCTGTTTAGGGCTTTGAAGGGTTATGCACGGCCAAAGTGGAAGCGGTTTCCCTGAAGCCTGACACCCCCCGGGGACTGAGCCAGCCTTGAGGAAGGACCTGGGGCCCTCCGCCCCCCAAGCAGGAGCCCCAAGCCTGCCCACGTGGCCGGGGGCACCCACCTCAAAGCGTTCGTCCTCGCACCGGTGCAGCTGTTCCTCGTAGGGGGTCTTCTTGGAGCTGACAAAGGTGGAGTCCTCGGACCAGGAGGGGAAGGAGACCCAGGTGTCGTTCAGCACCTGCGGGGGCGAGAGGGGGCGCCCTCAGTCCAGGGGAGTCTCCGGGACGCCCCACTGCCGCCGCCTTCCTTCTGCCGATCGCCCCCGGCCTACCTCTTTGCAGATGGCCGTCCTTCCGCTGCACTTGGGCTGCTGATAGGTCTTGGGCAGCGCCCGGTAGCTGGAGCCGATGCGCTTGCAGGAGGCGTAGTCGATCTCGCGGCAGACGCCGTCCCCCGAGCGGTCCGCCATGGGGGAGGCGAAGGAGAGCTCCTTCACACCCAGGAAGGACTTGAACTGAGCAAAAAGCTCCGGGAATTTCCTGCGGGAAGGAAGGTGAGGAGGGGGAAAGGTGGGCTGTGAGCGGTGGGACCCCTTGGAGGTGCGGCAGGGAATCGAATCGGGAAACTTGGGGAAGGCGCAGCCAACGGGCACCAAACTGGCGACGTTTTGCCTGCGGACTCTGCTAAAGAAACTCACGAGGGACGGGAATGAACGCAAGGTTTCTTAACCGAGGGGCAGAATTGTTATGTGTCAAAAGTGTGCATGGGGGAGAACAAAAATTTGGGGTGTTTTATGTGCAGCCGAGCTGACGTTTTCAGCGAGACACCAGAGAGGGCAGGCAGTGACTCTATCAAGAAATGGAACCTTTTTAGAAATTTGCCCCTGAAGGTTCGGTTCTGGCTATTGCCATCTACTTTTGCTTTCTTTCGCATGCCGGGGGTTTTACGCTCTCTTAACGTAAATATATTGGGGTAAGGTAAAGGTAAAGGGACCCCCTGACCATTAGGTCCAGCCGCGGACGACTCTGGGGTTGTGGCGCTCATCTTGCTTTATTGGCCCGAGGGAGCCGGTGTCCAGCTCCTGGGTCATGTGGCCAGCAGGACTAAGCCGCTTCTGGCGAACCAGAGCAGCGCACGGAACACCATTTCCCTTCCCGCCGGAGTGGTACCTATTTATCTACTAGCATTTTGATGTGATTTTGAACTGCTAGGTTGGCAGGAGCAGGGACCGAGCAACGGGAGCTCACCCCGTCATTGCGGGGATTCAAACTGCCGACCTTCTGATCGGCAAGTCCTAGGCTCTGTGTAAATTTGCTTTGAGACGTCGCTTTCCCATGTGGAAAGCTATGCGTAAACACAAACGACAAGGAAACTGGGAAAGAGGCGAAGTGTTTTCTGGGAAGTTTGGGAGGGGACAGTGTTCTCCCTCCCTCCCTCCTTGCCAAATCGACCAAGAGGAAGCTGTCCGCTTCTGCCTGGCTGCCCCTCCGGCAGCCCCCCAACTCAACACAGCCCCCCACTTACCCCAGAAAGGGGGTGACCAGCTGGAGAAGCTCGGAGCCCGAGACCAGCTCCTGGTTGAAGAGGGCGATGCACCGAAGGAAATTCTCGTACACCTCCTGGCTCTTCAGGACTCGCCGAACCTGAGCGGAAGAACCAGCCGGGGATGGGAGGGGGCAAGTCAGGGCTGGGCAGCTCAGTGGTTAGAGCACCCGCTTGCAGAGACGGGAGGGACCCCTAGGCCTGTCCCCAGCCATGCAGAATCCACAACAGCAGCGTCCCTGGCAAATGGCTGTTCTGCTTTGCTCCAGGCAGGGCTGCGAAAGGACCCCCCCACCCAGACCTGACCGACTGTTCTGGGGTCTCAGGGAGGAAAGGCCTGTCTGTCCACCCCTCCTTTGGCAGAGTTATGTAGGTTGGAGGTTCAGGGGGCCTCCGCTGTGCCCCCACACGCCTTTTCACCATCATCATCATTTTTTATTTGTATGCCACCTTTCCACAGTTAAAAAAACAACGCTCAAGGCGGCTTGCAGCGTGACAAGATTTACTGTATTTTTTGCTCTACAAGACTCCCTTTTTCCCTCCTAAAAAGTAAGGGGAAATGTGTGTGCGTCTTATGGAGCGAATGCAGGCTGCGCAGCTATCCCAGAAGCCAGAACAGCAAGAGGGATTGCTGCTTTCGCTGCGCTGTGATCCCTCTTGCTGTTCTGGCTTCTGAGATTCAGAATATTTCTTTCCTTGTTTTCCTCCTCCAAAAACTAGGCGCATCTTGTGCGTCTTATAGAGCGGAAAATACGGTACATAGTTATGAAAGTCATAAACAATAAATAAACCACATCAAAAAAACGCATAACCAAACGGGAAACCATTTCCACAGAAATCTAAATCTGAAATTTCACACACACCCGGCCTCCGTGCCGGACGACCCACCTTGTCGAAGAAGGAGAACTCCTGCAGGCTGCCGTACTTGCCCACCGCCGCCACCGAGAGGTCCTTCGTCCCCCGAAGCTTCATCTTCTTCTGCCGGGGGGGGGGGGGGGGAAACACGCACGTATGTGTGGGCTCGTGCGAGCACGCTTCCGTGTTTCACGAGCGGGGCTCGATGCTGCTCAATAGCCCACCCTGAGCGGACCCCACCAAAACCCGCCAGTCTCCCCTGGAAAGAATGTGTCAAACTCCCTGCGGTCCAGCTGAGCCCCCAGAAGGCTCCCTGGTCTCCCCACCCCTCCAGCCCCCCCCCCCGCCTCCACGTCCGGGTCGGATACCTTGGCCGGGCCGGGCACGGGTCGAAGCAACAGGGGCCTGGAACGTTTCTTACTGTGCTCCATGTGCTTCTCGTGCTCAAGCTTGGAGATGTTGTTGGCGTCGCAGGGTCCGTTCCCCGTGAACTGCGGAGAAAGGTGGAGGAGCCTCAGCGAGCAGGAAAAGGGGGAAGGAGAGAGGGACAGGGGGCAGCAGCAGGGGGACACCCCCCACTCCTTTGCAGGGAGGGGGTCCCAGGCTCTGTCCCCGACAGCATCTCCCAGGAAACCCCAGTGTTCTCAGAGGGGTTTCCCGGCCACCGGCTTCCCCCCCTCCTGCCACGTACCAGAGACCTCTTTGCCTCGGGAAGGAACTGCCCGAATTCGGAGAGCAGGTCCTCTTGGCCCCGGAAGAGGTTGGCCACTTCGGTGAAGACCTCCTCCTCCGACATGCCCCGGAAGGGGCGGCCTTTGGTGCTCAGCTGTTCTTTCTGAGAAGAGAGAGAAGGGGGGAGAAAGGGGTCAGCGTCGAGGGACGGGGGCCCCAGTTTGCGGGCAGAACGGGTGAGGCAGAGGCGGGCAGCCCCCCCCCAAAACCGGCACATGAAAAAGGGACAGTATTTAGAACTCGCTAAAATGACAGAGTTAACCAGAAGTACATTGATAGATAAGGTTGAGGAGGAATGGGAATGCTTTTAAAAATTGCTTGGATCAATACGGTTCTTCTCTTTCTTCTCTCTCTCTCCTTTTACTTCTTTTAAACAATACACGTTTATCCTAGATTTCTTGACCATTTAATTACGTATATTGTTATAGCTATCTTAAGTCTAAGAATATCTAATATAAGATTAGTTTATCTTTTGTTTTCCTTTTGGTACGTAATGTCTCCTGTGGAAATGAACAACTAAACTAAACTAAACAACTAAACTAACCAACTAAACTAAACTAAAAGCTAAACACTAAACTAAAATAAAACGGTGGCAACTTATATCCAGGTCGGGCGAGGCAGCCCACAGCCCACACCATGCGCACCAACCAGGGTTATGTTTTGGGTTTTTTGTTTCCTGACCCCGGAACGCCATGGGGAGAGAGGAGACCTTTCACCTGGTACGTGTGAAGGATCTCCAGGAAAGACCGGTAGATCTCGGGGTGGTCCAGGAAGCGGGTCTTGATCTTGTTGACGTAGCTGATGGCGTTGTTGAACTCCACCGAGTCCGACTCCAGAGGCACCTGCAGCCGGCAGTCGTCCTTGCAGGGCTGTTGTTGCTGCGGCTGCGGCTGCTGGTGGGGCTGCTGGTGGCAGAAGTCCTCTGGGCAGTCGCCGTGGTTGTGGGCGTTCTCCTGGCAGTAGTGCAGGATGAGGCCGGAGCCCGAGAGGGGGCTTTGGACGGGGTCCAGGGACACCTAGGAGGAGAGAGGGAGTTGGGGGTCAGCGGCGGCTGAACACGGGTTGTGTGTGTGTGTGTGTGTGCCTGGGTGGTCCTTGTTGCCTTGCTCCCGTGTTGTGGGGGGGGGGCAAGCTAGACGACACCAAAGCCCCTTCTATTTGATTTGGACCTGTTTTTCGGAGTGAATTTAATTATTGTTTCATTTTATACGAACGTTATGTGTCTGATGTTTGCCACCCTGAGCCCGACTTTGGCCGGGGAGGGCGGGATATAAATAAAAGTTGTTTATGATGATGATGATGATGAAACTCTTGTGCCCACCTGCCCCTTCCTCTGCCAGCTGCTCCTCGCCCTGCGCTGAGACCAGGGGTCAGCAAACCTTTTCTGACCTTGCTTCGGACTCAGTCTGACCCTTATCTTTCCCTCCCTTTATGGTCTTGCTTTATCAGCTACTTTAAAACGAGGCTGCATTTTAACCTGTATTCTAATTTGGGTTTTTTCCTTTTCTTCCCCCTCCCCTTTCCCCCCTATTATGTTTTTACTGTGATTTTATTGGTGTTAACCGCCCTGAGCCCGGCTCTGGCCGGGGAGGGTGGGGTATAAATAAAATTTATTATTATTAATATTGTTATAAAAGACTGAAAATGGTTAACCATGGAAAGGCAGAGGGAAGTCTATAAAGATTCAGGGAATGCTGACGATTAAGTCTGCTGCTTGAACTTAAATGTGTAGTGTAAAAGTGAATAAAAAATGTCTGTTTTAAAAGGAGGTTGGGGTGGGAATAAATCTCCCCGTAGGAATGAGTGGATATGGTCAAAGAAAACCCCAAGCCCGCTTTCTGGTCTAACCTGGCCGGCCAGAGGTGCCTGGATGCTCAACTTCCCGTTCTTGGGGATCTCGATCCGGTAGCCCAAAGGCAGGAAGGCGTTGAAGCCGATGATGAGGTCCGGGTGCTCATGGAACAGCTGCGAGACGCGGCGGATGACGCCGGGGGTGTCGATGCTGAAGACAAGGGGGGTATAAAAACAATCAAGGATTTTTTAAAAAAATAAAATAAACCAATTTTTTTTTATTTAAATCAGATTTTTAAAATAAAATGCTTTTGGAGGGAAAACATTTCTAAAGGCTTTCTCTTCCAAGTTACATTATAGCCCAAAGGCTATTCGTCAGGAAATAAGGATTTGTTTTAAGTTTTTCACGTTTGTCTTTTCTAATTGTTTAGCCACATCAGTTAGCGAACATGGATACATAAGCTACAACGTCATTGTTTTAGTTAAACAAATTGTCTAAATTGCTATTAAGGAAATGATTGTTTTTCTCCTTCCAATAAAGTACAGCAGAAAAGTTGGCCAAATGTACACAGTTAACTCAGTGGGGGTTTTTTTCCTGGGGGGGGGGACGTATACCCCTAAACATTTTGTGAATCTAAGTTTGGCCTCATTGAGGGGCAGTATTTCAATAGTAGGAAAATGAGAGTACCCTGGAACATTTTTTTTTAGGAAAAAAAAGCACTGAATTAACTTATTAAACCTCCCCATAATTTGATAATTATCTGCCTATGTATTTCTGATAGTACAACCAAATCGGTCATTTTTGACAGAGCTGTAAAAACGACTCTGAAAATCGATTATCCCCAAAACGAAAACTTCATCTGTAAATATTAAGATGGTGCCAGCCAGAATGAAGTCTTTCTGTAAAGAAAATAATGATTTCAATCGAGCCTTACTGACTAACGATTTGATTTAAATCCAATCCACCCTGGTTAGGCGCGAGGCAGGACCCAAAATGAGGGTGGGAGGGAGATTTTGGGGGGTGTTCGATGGGCAATGAAGAGGCCGGGACCCCCCATTCAGGTGCAATTCCCGTTCCCCTCGTTTCCGCCCTTTGGTTTAAAAATCCAGCACCGGATTTATGAATATGTTATTATTGATTATGTGGTTCACTGTGTTTTGTTGCTGGTAAAAAAGAAAAATTTAAATAAAGTAAATAAAACGTTCCAAGGTAACACTGGGAAAAAATTAATCTGCTGCCGGCCGGGGCGCTTCGTGGGTTGGGGGGCTGCGTAAAGATGGGGAGAGGGGCCCGGACCCCCTCCGAAACCGTTACCTCTGACTCTTGAACTCTTTCATGATCTCCAGGAATCCGTTGTAGGTGGCCGGGTCACTGCCAAAGCGGATCTTCACCTGGTCCAGGTAAGAGAGGGCATCTTCGACCTGCGGGAGAATTATTTTAGGGGAAGGCATCAAGGGGCCCTGACCTCCGTGGGCCCGGGAGGGGAGAGGCGGCTGCCCCACCCGTGGCAAGGAACTGGGCTCCGTGGGTCGAAGCCGGGCTGAGAGCGGCTAACCACAGTAAAAATAACACAGTTCACATAAAATCGCAATCAATTCATTGAAATACATTCTCAAATCAATTCAGAATCAATTTAACGGCAACCATTGGGCTAGAGTGCTATGAGGATTACAGAAAGAGGGGGTCAGGCTGGCCAAAGGCCTGGGGGAACAGCTCTGTCTCGCAGGCCCTGCAGGGATTCGGGGAGAGAGCAGCCTCTGCTTTCAAACAGGGCTGTGGTGGGGTAGCTGCCCCCTTTTATGTGTTCGGAGACCCCGAAACGCAGCCCCTTCTGCCCGCTAGGCTTCGGCTTCCCCTTCCCGGGGGAGCCCCAAACCGAACCTGCCTCTTGCCCCCCAAGACCCCCTCTGACGAGGCTGCAAATCCTCTCCCCCAAATCCTCGCCAAGCCAGCCCCCTCTATGGCGGCCGCAGACTGCTGAGTAAGTGCTCGCAGGATCGGTCTGGAAGTAATCCAGATCAAACGTGCAAGAAGCTGGCAGATAAAGCGGTCCGCTCTCTGCAGCTACATCTGCATTTTGAGGTGGGGGAAGGAAATATATCTATGCGCATTAAGCTGAAAATCTCTTATTCTTTACAGTCCGGGATCGGTTCTCTGGTGAATGTATTTACCCGGATCAGCGTTCTTGCGGCTCAGCAGCCGCCGCACCTACTTTGCGGCAGGTCCTACTGAGATCCGAGGGGCTTACTCCCCGGGAAGTGGGGCCAGGCCTTCAGAGGGGGTTTGCGATACGGAAAAAGTAAAATGGAAAGACTAATGGGGGTAAACCCAACGTTTTAAACGCTAAATCCCGCAACTGACGCACGTTCGACTTATGCATGATTCAGCTATATGCGCAATTTTAAAAATGCAAAACTACAAAATAAATAAAAGGTGTGGTGAAAATGGGTAGGTTTCCAGGAGAGGGGAGATGATATTATTATTATTATTATTATTATTATTATTAATATACCCACAGGTCTCGGGGAGGATCACAGAATAAAATCAGACTAGGAAACCACAAAATACAGAATCAGAATAAAAATAACAGGCGCCTTTGGCAATCCCAGCCACTCTAGAACCCAAAGCGTCCTGACTATATGCAGTTTCGGCTTTGGGCCTGACCCCCCCAGAACGCAACTCCCAACATAAGTTGTAGGTTTACTGTATATGTTTAACAGCAACAACCACAATATGTCCCCATCAGCTGTTTCAAACACAGAGTTCTCCCTACAGGAATGATTTGAAATAATTCCACATATGTATGGACACAACATTTAGCCATATTTAATTAAAGATATCCCCCCTTTTATTCTTATTACTCGAAAGCTAAATTTCCAAGTGGTTTTGCTGGAAGCTTTGCGAATGAGCGCCCTTTAATGCGGGTGTATACATAATTCGGGTTGCATCCCAAACGACTTATACTCAAGAGTAGCACCGTTGAAATTAATGGGCATAACTCGCTTGGTTCCATTAATTTCAGGGGGTCTACCTCGAGTAAAACGTTGGATGCAAACCAATGTAAAGGAACTTGGGGGGAGGCAAAGAAAGGAGGGTGGCATTATCCAGAATGCAAAGCAAGAGGAGAGGGTTGGGGAGCAAGGAGAAAGCGAGAGGCGAGTGCGAAGGCTTCGCAAGAGACTCTCAATCGAAGGGTTGTGGGTTCGAGTCCCGAGTTTGGCAAAAGTTTCCCGCGTTGCAGGGGGTAGGGCTGGATGACCCTCAGGGGTCCCTTGCCAATTGACCATTCTGTGATTCTACCTCCGTTAGAGAAAAACACCCACACGTTTACCTGCCGAAAAGGGACTGGGGTGCAGTAGGGAAGCTTTCAAGGTCTGATGTTTTAATGTTTTGGAGTTTGCTCCAAGCCGCCCAGAGGGGCTACAGCAACCCAGTCAGATGGGCGGCGTATAGTAATAACAATTATTATTATTATTATTATTATTAGGGGGTGGAAACGAAAAACTGGAGAGGGGGAAGTTTTAGGGAGGGGGGTGTTCCCATACAGCAATATAATGCAAAGGAAAAGGAAGGGGGGTTGTTTGGGGAAGAAAGCAAAGGGGCTTTTTGCAAGGAAGTCTGCGATGGGGTTGGTCTAATGCATGCAGCTATTATTGATCATAACAACAATAATCCTAATATTCTCAATTGGATGGGGTCAGGCATGCAGCCATTAATATACTCAGGGGGGTGGGGGGGCTCATCTAAGGCATGCATCCAGGAAGAAGAAGAAGATACTCAGGACAGCCGACCCTCTAAAACCACAGCTAAAATCCCCAAATTGCCTGATTAAAACCAAAACCAAAACCCCAAGCTACGTGCCGCTTGTCCAGACCTATTTGCAAACTTCTCCCTGCATGGAGAAGAGAGGGCAAAAAACTCATCCTTATCCCCCCCCCCTCTTGCAAAGGAGGAGAGCTCTTTTTCCCTTTCCTTTTTTATTTGGGGGGGGGCGATTTTGGTGTTCAGGTCTTTCCCTGCCAATGCCTGAAGATGCAGCCTTTCTTTGGGGGGGGGAGTCTTTTCCCTAGCAAGAGCTGCAGGAGGGCAGAGGGTGGGGGGTCTCTGTGCTTATTCAGCCCCCCTTGAAACCCCACTCCGACCACATACTGGGGAGGGTGTCTTTTTTGCGTGGGGGGGTGTTAAATGCCCCACTCCTCTGTGGGGGGGGTTGTCTTTTTCCTAGCAATAGCTGCAGGGGGTGTCTCTGTGCTTATTCAGCCCCCTTGCAGGAAGGGGGGACCCCAAGAGGGAAACCCCACCCCATATTGGGGGTGTCTTTTTGTGGGGGGGGGGTTTAAAGGCCCCACTCCTCTGTGGGGGGGGTGTCTTCTCCCTAGCAAGAGCTGCAGGAGGGCAGAGAGTGGGGGGTCTCTGCCTATTCAGCCCCCTTGCAGGAAGGGGGGACCCCAAGAGGGAAACCCCACCCCATATTGGGGGTGTCTTTTTTGTGGGGGGGGGTTTAAAGGCCACACTCCTCTCTGGGGGGTGTCTTTTCCCTAGCAAGAGCTGCAGGAGGGCAGAGGGTGGGGGGTCTCTGTGCCTACTCAGCCCCCCTTGCAGGAAGGGGGGGGCCTCAGAGAGGGAGACCCCACTCCCACCCCATACTGGGGGGTGTCTTTTTTGCGTGGGGGCCCCACTCCTCTGGGGGGGTTGTCTTCTCCCTAGCAAGAGCTGCAGGAGGGCAGAGAGTGGGGGGTCTCTGCCTATTCAGCCCCCCTTGCAGGAAGGGGGGACCCCCAACGGGAGACCCCACCCCATATTGGGGGTGTCTTTTTTGTGGGGGGTGTTAAAGGCCCCACTCCTCTGTGAGTGGGGGGGTGGCCCCCTCCCCCCGGACTCACGTGGACGGGGAGCTTCTCCGAGGCGGGGGGCGCCGCTCCCCCCATCCTGCCCCCCATCCTGGGCCCGCCGCCGCCGCTGCTGCTGCTGCTGCTGCTCCCCCGGCCGCCGCCGCCGCCGCCCCCCGCCGCCATGTTGGCGCGCCTCCGCCTCCCCTCAGCCCCGCGGCCGCGCGCGCGCTCCGGAGCCAGGCCGCGCGCTTGCGTCACCACGCAGCAGCACGTCGCGAAACGTCTTAAGGGTAGGCGGGGAACGGAAAGAAGGCGGAACCTTTGTGGCGAGGGGAGAGGGAGGAGGCCGGAAGGAAAAGGGGACCGGACCAAAACAATAAAAGGACCGGATGGGAGGGAGGAGGGGGAAGCCGGAAGGAGGGGGAAAGGGAAGAGAGAGGGGGAGAGGGCTAGAGCGGCCCAGGCAGAGAGGAGCAGTAGAGAGGGGAGGAGGGAGCGGGTCTCATAGGCCACAGAGCTATGAAAAGTATAGAGGGGTATCAGAGGTCGAATTGAGGGAAGTGTGGCCATAGAGCTATGAAAAGTGCAGAGGGGTCTCAGAGGTCGAATTGAGAGAAGTGTGGCCATAGAGCTATGAAAAGGGTAGAGGGGTCTCAGAGGTCGAATTGAGAGAAGTGTGGCCATAGAGCTATGAAAAGGGTAGAGGGGACTCAGAGGTCGAATTGAGAGAAGTGTGGCCATAGAGCTATGAAAAGGGTAGAGGGGCCTCAGAGGTCGAATTGAGAGAAGTGTGGCCATAGAGCTATGAAAAGGGTAGAGGGGCCTCAGAGGTCGAATTGAGAGAAGTGTGGCCATAGAGCTATGAAAAGGGTAGAGGGGTCTCAGAGGTCGAATTGAGAGAAGTGTGGCCATAGAGCTATGAAAAGGGTAGAGGGGCCTCAGAGGTCGAATTGAGAGAAGTGTGGCCATAGAGCTATGAAAAGGGTAGAGGGGACTCAGAGGTCGAATTGAGGGAAGTGTGGCCATAGAGCTATGAAAAGGGTAGAGGGGCCTCAGAGGTCGAATTGAGGGAAGTGTGGCCATAGAGCTATGAAAAGGGTAGAGGGGTCTCAGAGGTCGAATTGAGAGAAGTGTGGCCATAGAGCTATGAAAAGGGTAGAGGGGACTCAGAGGTCGAATTGAGAGAAGTGTGGCCATAGAGCTATGAAAAGGGTAGAGGGGACTCAGAGGTCGAATTGAGAGAAGTGGGGGCCATAGAGCTATGAAAAGGGTAGAGGGGTCTCAGAGGTCGAATTGAGAGAAGTGGGGGCCATAGAGCTATGAAAAGGGTAGAGGTGTCTCAGAGGTCGAATTGAGGGAAGTGGGGGCCATAGAGCTATGAAAAGGGTAGAGGGGTCTCAGAGGTCGAATTGAGAGAAGTGTGGCCATAGAGCTATGAAAAGGGTAGAGGGGTCTCAGAGGTCAAATTGAGAGAAGTGGGGGCCATAGAGCTATGAAAAGGGTAGAGGGGTCTCAGAGGTCGAATTGAGAGAAGTGTGGCCATAGAGCTATGAAAAGGGTAGAGGGGCCTCAGAGGTCGAATTGAGAGAAGTGGGGGCCATAGAGCTATGAAAAGGGTAGAGGGGTCTCAGAGATCGAATTGAGGGAAGTGGTGGCCATAGAGCTATGAAAAGGGTAGAGGGGTCTCAGAGGTCGAATTGAGAGAAGTGTGGCCATAGAGCTATGAAAAGGGTAGAGGGGTCTCAGAGGTCGAATTGAGAGAAGTGTGGCCATAGAGCTATGAAAAGGGTAGAGGGGACTCAGAGGTCGAATTGAGGGAAGTGTGGCCATAGAGCTATGAAAAGGACAGAGGGGTCTCAGAGGTCGAATTGAGAGAAGTGGGGGCCATAGAGCTATGAAAAGGGCAGAGGGGACTCAGAGGTCGAATTGAGAGAAGTGGTGGCCATAGAGCTATGAAAAGTATAGAGGGGTCTCAGAGGTCGAATTGAGAGAAGTGGGGGGCCATAGAGCTATGAAAAGGGTAGAGGGGTCTCAGAGGTCGAATTGAGGGAAGTGTGGCCATAGAGCTATGAAAAGGGTAGAGGGGTCTCAGAGGTCGAATTGAGGGAAGTGTGGCCATAGAGCTATGAAAAGTGTAGAGGGGTCTCAGAGGTCGAATTGAGAGAAGTGTGGCCATAGAGCTATGAAAAGTGTAGAGGGGACTCAGAGGTCGAATTGAGAGAAGTGTGGCCATAGAGCTATGAAAAGGGTAGAGGGGTCTCAGAGGTCGAATTGAGAGAAGTGTGGCCATAGAGCTATGAAAAGTGCAGAGGGGTCTCAGAGGTCGAATTGAGGGAAGTGTGGCCATAGAGCTATGAAAAGGGTAGAGGGGCCTCAGAGGTCGAATTGAGAGAAGTGGGGGCCATAGAGCTATGAAAAGGGTAGAGGGGTCTCAGAGGTCGAATTGAGGGAAGTGGGGGCCATAGAGCTATGAAAAGGGTAGAGGGGTCTCAGAGGTCGAATTGAGGGAAGTGTGGCCATAGAGCTATGAAAAGGGTAGAGGGGACTCAGAGGTCGAATTGAGGGAAGTGTGGCCATAGAGCTATGAAAAGGGTAGAGGGGTCTCAGAGGTCGAATTGAGAGAAGTGGGGGCCATAGAGCTATGAAAAGGGTAGAGGGGACTCAGAGGTCGAATTGAGGGAAGTGTGGCCATAGAGCTATGAAAAGTGCAGAGGGGTCTCAGAGGTCGAATTGAGAGAAGTGGGGGCCATAGAGCTATGAAAAGGGTAGAGGGGACTCAGAGGTCGAATTGAGGGAAGTGTGGCCATATAGCTATGAAAAGGGTAGAGGGGACTCAGAGGTCGAATTGAGGGAAGTGTGGCCATAGAACTATGAAAAGTGTAGAGGGGACTCAGAGGTCGAATTGAGAGAAGTGGGGGCCATAGAGCTATGAAAAGGGTAGAGGGGACTCAGAGGTAGAAAAGGGGCAGAGGGGCCACAGAGCTAGGAAAAGGGTAGAGGGGTCTCAGAGGTAGGAAAGGGGCAGAGGGGCCACGGAGCTAGGAAAAGGGTAGAGGGGTCTCAGAGGTAGGAAAGGGGCAAAGGGGCCACAGAGCTAGGAAAAGGGTAGAGGGGTCTCAGAGGTAGGAAAGGGGCAGAGGGGCCACAGAGCTATGAAAAGTGTAGAGGCCCCACAGAGCTAGGAAAAGGGTAGAGGGGTCTCAGAGGTAGAATAGGGGCAGAGGGGCCACAGAGCTAGGAAAAGGGTTGAGGGGCCTCAGAGGTAGGAAAGGGGCAGAGGGGCCACAGAGCTATGAAAAGTGTAGAGGCCCCACAGAGCTAGGAAAAGGGTAGAGGGGTCTCAGAGGTAGAATAGGGGCAGAGGGGCCACAGAGCTAGGAAAAGGGTTGAGGGGCCTCAGAGGTAGGAAAGGGGTATAAGGGCCACAGAGCTATGAAAAGGGTAGAGGGCCCACAGAGCTAGGAAAAGGGTAGAGGGGTCTCAGAGGTAGAATAGGGGCAGAGGGGCCACGGAGCTATGAAAAGGGTAGAGGGGTCTCAGAGGTAGAATAGGGGCAGGGGGCCACAGAGCTACGAAAAGGGTAGAGGGGTCTCAGAGGTAGGAAAGGGGCAGAGGGGCCACGGAGCTAGGAAAAGGGTAGAGGGGCCAGGGAGCTATGAAAAGGGTAGAGGGGCCACAGAGCTAGGACAAGGGTAGAGGGGTCTCAGAGGTAGAATAGGGGCAGGGGGCCACAGAGCTATGAAAAGGGTAGAGGGGTCTCAGAGGTAGAATAGGGGCAGGGGCCCCAGAGCTATGAAAAGGGTAGAGGGGTCTCAGAGGTAGAATAGGGGCAGAGGGGCCACAGAGCTATGAAAACGGTAGAGGGGCCTCAGAGATAGGAAAGGGGTAGAAGGGCCACAGAGCTATGAAAAGCGAAGAGGGGTCTTAGAGGTAGAATAGGGGCAGGGGGCCACAGAGCTATGAAAAGGGTAGAGGCGTCTCAGAGGTAGAATAGGGGTAGAGGGGCCATAGATCTCTGTGGCCCCTCTGCCCCTTTTCTACATCTGAGACCCCTCTACCCCTTTTCTAACTCTGATACCCCTCTACCGCTTTTTGACCTCTGAGAACCTTCTACCCCTTTTCTACCTCTGGGGCCCCTCGACCCTTTTCATAGCTCTGTGGCCCTAAAAGAAAGGCTCTGTCCGGGTGACCCCCGTTACTTCCCTATGACCTCACCATTTCCCCCTATGACCTCACCGCCGTTCCTATGACCTCACAATCCAGGAAGCCATATTCCGCCCTGGGACGCCTTTGAGCCCTCGGAAAACCCTTGCAAAACAGCGCTTCTTCTGTGCCCCAAAAAGTGCTTTAAAAGGGGGTGCCACACACCCCTATTTTATAAAACAATGCATATAGGGAATGGGGAAGATATGGGGGTGCACCAGAGCTTGTAAACCCAAACCGACGTTGCCCGGACGCCGGGTTCCGATTTCCCGCAGACCCCTGGCACATTTACGCACTCCGAGAAGATGGTGCCCCTTTGCTGGTGCCCGGGGGACCCCCGGACGGCGCCCCCCAACCCAGGCCGTGTCACAGAGGTCCGCAAGGTGCCCAGGGCCCCCTCTCGCCTGGCCAGCACCCCCTTCCTGCAAGCCTCGCACTTTGAGCTGGGCGGTGACCGTCGCCCAGAAGGTGCCACCCTGATCTCGCCCTACCGCATCGACTACCCGCCGCGGTGGGGCAGCTTCCGCAGCCAGGCCATCCGGCCCCCCAAGTGCGCGGGGGTCCTGAACCAGGACATGGACCCCTCCGCCTGGGATACCCGCTCGGAGACCTACCTCTCCTACCCTCCCCGGGGGCTGGAGGCAAAGGTGCCCGCCCGGCCGCCCTCGCCCCACCTGCAGATGCACCGAGACCCTCGCCAGGGCACCGGCGCCTCCGTCACCAGGGACAGCTACCCCTACCCGCCCCCCCTGCCCCGCGACGCCCCCCGGCGGGTGGACAAGTGGGACGACAGCGTGCCCAGTGGGGACAAGGAGAAGCAGCCGCTGCCCGCCTCGCTCTACCAGGAATCGTACCCCAGCCACGGGAGGACGGAGCCGGCCCAAAAGGCGCCCAGTCAACACCTGGGTGCGTTGGCACGGGGGCACCCGGTGCTTTGAGGTGCCCGGGGGGGAGCCGGGGAGAAGCGCCAACGGTGGGTGGCTGGGTTTGGGGACGAGGGGTTGGAAAGGCCTTCTTTCCGAGTTCGCCCGCGGAACTGCCTGCCACTGGATGCCAACTTGGATGCCTTTAGAATTGGGGGAAATTCAGGGTGGAGACAGGTCCCCCCCCCCACTGAATCGAAATCAAGGGAAGCCGCCCCAGAGTCTGATCCCATTTGGGCTCCCCAAATGCGCAGAGTGTGGAACCCAAAATGGGCCTGTTGAGGACCGGAAAACAGAAGGAAAGGCTGAGGGCTCCTGGATGGGAATCCTACTCACCCACACTGGACTGGATGAGCCACTGGGCTGGTCTTCTGGAGAGCCAGGGCAGCGTCAGAGTTGGAGACGCGGGTTCGAATCCCGACTCCCTCCCACGAAACGCAGGGATGGCTGCCAACCTGGATGCCATTAGAATCGGGGGAAATTTGGGAAGAGACAAACCCCTTTTAGAATTAGGAGACATTCAATGCTTCTCTCAGGAAGGAAGACATGATCAATACAAAACCCTTAGGTTCTTCCAGCGGCATTTTAAACACGTTAAACAGCTTTTAACTGAGATCAGTTGTCTATTTTAAAGCCATTTAAAAAAGAAAATTCTGGCTTCTTTTAAAAGAAAATTTAAAAGAAAATTCTTTTAATAGTAAAGAAAAGAAAAGAAAATTATTTCTAAAAGAAATTCTTTTAAAAGAAAATTCTGGCATTTTAAACATGTTAAACAGCTTTTAACTGAGATCAGTTGTCTATTTTAAAGCCATTTTAAATAAGAATTCTGGCTTTTGAAAGCCACCCAAGGTAGACTGCATCTGTCCGTGGAAGCTCTGCTTAGGAAGGGTTTTTAATTTTTATTTTTTAAATTTGGTATAATGACTTTAAACGTCTTTTAAAAGCTCCCCCAAACTCTCTCGCTTCCACGTATGAACAAAACCGCCTCCTTCTTCCTTGGCAGGAGGAAAGTCTCCCCTGAGAGGCCACGGGCGCCACGATTTTGGGACCACGTACCAGACTTACTACATGGGGCAATGGGCGCCTCCTGCCGAAAAGCACTTCGACAAGGTAAAGCCTACGGGACCCTGGAAAAACCAGCTGCCCCGGGCAGTGTGGGGTAGTGGTTAGGGTGCTGGGAGGCCTGGGTTCGAATTCCCACTTGGTGGCGTCCCCGGAGGGGGAAAAATGGGGCTATAGCTCACAGAATCGTAGGGTTCAAAGGGCTCCCAAAGGTCCTGTAGTCCAGCCCCTGCAAGGCCAGAAGCGGATCCATGAATAGTAGGTCTGCCATACGGCAGAAAACGAGCCTTTTCGTCGCAGGGTTGCGGGTTCAAGTTCCGCGCCGCCGGGCAAAAGATTCCTGCATTGCAGGGGGGTGGGATGGAAGACCTCCCAGGGATCCCTTCCAACTGTGCAATTCCACAATTCAATTGCAGTTGTTAATTAACTGGCAATTAATTCTGACTTTTTAAATTATTATTATTCAATGATTCCTGCATTTCAGGTGCTTGGAGTTCAGTGAGATTTTACCAAAAAAAAATGGTTTTCATAGGTTGCGCATCCCTGTTCCTCAATTTGATCCTTTTACGCAGTTTCGTGCTGTCATTTTCACCGGTTGTAGTTCAGCAATTGTAAACTATTTAATTATCGCGTGCTGCTATTTCGCTTTGCTGTTTAACGGATTACTGAATATTGCTTTGTTTGGTAACAGTTGCTTGTTTTAAAATCAGTGTGTCATTTTTGTAATGCTGTTTTGCGGTGTTTTTTATATGTACTGTATTCGAAGCCGTCCAGAGCAGAAGGGGCAACCCAGATGGGTAGGGTCTAAATAAATATTAAAAATATTATTATGGATGATGCTTGCAGTCCCTTCTGTGATGCTGTCTACCAGCTCCATCTGGTACGCAGGATGAGACCCTCCCTGCCTGCAGACAGTCTGGCCACAGTGGTGCATGCTCTGGTTATCTCCCGCCTGGACTACTGCCATGCGCTCTCCGTGGGGCTGCCTTTGAAGGTGACCCAGAAACTGCAACTAATCCAGAATGTGGCAGCTAGACTAGGGACTGGGAGTGGAGACACCAGTCCTGGAAGACCTACATTGGCTCCCAGTACATTTCCGAGCACAATTCAAAATGTTGGTGTTGAGCTCTAAAGCCCTAAACGGCCTCAGTCCTGTATACCTGAAGGAGCGTCTCCACCCCCATCGTCCAGCCCGGACACCGGGGTCCATCTCCGAGGGCCTTTTGGCGTTTCTCTCCCTGCGAGAAGCGAGGTCACAGGGAACCAGGCAGAGGTCCTTCTCGGTGGTGGCGCCCACCCTGTGGAACACCCTCCCTTCAGATGTGAAGGAAATAAGCAGCTATCCTATCTTTAAAAGACATCTGAAGGCAGCCCTGTTCAGGGAAGTTTTTAATATGTAACGCTGTATTGTTTTTAACATGTGATTGGGAGCCGCCCAGAGTGGCTGGGGAAACTCAGCCAGATGGGCGGGGTATAAATAAGAAATGATGATGATGATGATGATGCTATGAAAACACACTCTGAAGGCACTCTGCATGCTCTCCGTTGCAGAATCTGGTGTCGGTCGCCTTCGGAGACCCCCGATGCCACCAGATGCTGACCGAGCAACAGCGGGCGTACACCCCCAAGGAATCGGACAGCCAGCGGTAAGGGCGGACCTCCAGACTGCAGATTTCCAGGTTTCCGATTTGCCGCCGTGAAAACGGGCCGTGTAACCGTTGCCTTGGGAACCGTTCTGGTCGCCTCTCCTCAAAACGGAGTTGGGAAAGGACCAACCGGGGGGAAACCCAGAGTCCTTTCTGTTGGGCATAATTCAGACTGAAATTCCCAGGTGTCAAGAAAGGTTATTTTTAATGTATCTTTTGTTGGAAGCCGGCCAGAGTGGCTGGGGAAGCCCAGACAGATGGGCAGGGTGTAAATTATTATTATTATTATTATTATTATTATTATTATGAACGGTATCAATATCGATAACTTACTAATACCCCGTCAGGCCTCCCCAGGCACTCTGGACGGCTTCCAACAGGATAATAAAAGCACAATAAAAGCACAATAAAACATCAAACGTTAGAAACCTCCCTCAACAGGGCTGCCTTCTTATGTCTTCTAATGCCAAGGTTGTGGGTTCGATTTATGTATGAGTCGGCTTCATATTCGGGGTTGGACTAGATGCCCCTCAGGGTCCCTTTGAACTCTACAGTGGGCAGGATTTTTAAAATGTATTTATTCCCCCTACATTGGTTTTAATGTATATCTGTGGGGGTGGTTTTGGGTCTGTTTGTCTGGTTGTAAGTTGCATTGTGCTGCCCTGGGCGAGATAAAGCGGCAAACTAATAATAGTTAAAAATAATTACTATTATTTTGATTTTTATTATACTGTTTAAAAACCAACACAATTGAGGAAAACGATGTGCTGATCCGATATTCTCTTTCCTCTCTGCCGATCTCTCGCCAACAGCTATGACCCGGAGAGCGCAGCCGCCCAGGTCCGCCTGACGAATATCCGGCCCGGAGACGGGAGGCAAGACTTTACCACCGTCATGTCTGAAGCGTATCCCTGGAGAGACCCAGGTCAGGAGAACCGGGTTCAAGCCTGGACACCCCCATCGCTATTCCCTCCACACCCCCAAGCCGTTTATTCTGGCCCTTTGCTTTTTAACATACGTCAAAGGGGGTTGAAACTCTGTGCATGCTCAGGAACCGCTTAGCCGCACTCCTCACAAAAACAGGATGGTTTGCTTGCACTCAGACCCCTGAAATGAGATGCGCACGACTTAACTCAGGTGCAGCAGGGTCTTCTCTTGAGTAGAGTGTCATTGGGTGAGGTTGCCCAGAGGTCGGAGACCGGTTCGGATAATTTCTCCATTTATTTCTTGCCTCCCATAAAACTCCGGGGAACGATCCCACAATCGAAAGCGGGTTTCTTGGGGGGCAATAATTTTTCCCAGAGCAGCTTAAAAATAAAACAGGCCCTGGCCATTGGAAAGCCATAATAATAATAATAATAATGGGAGGCTTCCAGCAAAATATTAAAACACCACAATTCACCAAATATTAAAAGCTTCCCTAAACATGGCACGAAAGGAAAGGGGATCGGGGAGGGAGAAGGAAAAACAAAAACCCTGCGCCTGATTGTTTCTTCCGTCGGGATGTCCCTAGGACCGTTGCAGATCATCACAGCGAGGAAGAACGAGTCCTCCATTCTCAGAGGGGATCGGGACCCCGAGAGGAACAGGCAAAACGCCACCACCACCATCCACCGTCATTATTACAGAGAGGTAGCACAATCCCTGGGGTCCCTGGATTCGCTGCCCCCCTGTGATGCAGGGATCCTTTTGCCCGGCACGAGACTCGAACCCACGACTCTCGTGTCTTCTCTGCCCAGCCGAACCAGGAGGAGCCGGCGTCCCAGGCGAACCCCAAACCCCGGAAAGAGTTGACTTTGGGCGACAACCGCTATGCCTCCTTCTGCACCACGCAACACGAGGACTATCGCCAGCCCCCCGAGACCCACAAACTGAACGTGAACAAGTGGAAGATCATGAAGAGCAACATCCCTTTTAACTATCCCGGTAATAATGGGGTTTTCAGGGGCCGGAAGGCGCGGTTCCCCAAACCCCGGGTGGGTGTCTCATTCGGATAGGCAGAGAGAAGCCTCAGCAGTCAGGAGAGGCATGTTGCTTTTTATCTGTTTATTTATTGTCGTTGTTGTTTAGTCGTTTAGTGGTGTCCGCCTCTTCATGACCCCCTGGACCAGAGCACGCCAGGCCCTCCTGTCTTCCACTGCCTCCCTCATGCTGGTCTCTTTGAGAACACCGTCCCACCATCTCGTCCTCTGTCGTCCCCTTCTCCTTGCGCCCTCCATCTTTCCCAACATCAGGGTCTTCTCCAGGGAGTCTTCTCTTCTCATGAGGTGGCCAAAGTCTTGGAGCCTCAGCTTCAGGATCTGTCCTTCCAGTGAGCACTCAGGGCTGATTTCCTTCCGAATGGAGAGGTTGGATCTTCTTGCAGTCCATGGGACTCTCAAGAGTCTCCTCCAGCACCAGAATTCAAAAGCATCAATTCTTTGGCGATCAGCCTTCTTGATGGTCCAGCTCTCACTTCCATACATCACGACTGGGAAAACCAGAGCTTGAACTATACAGTGGTACCCCAGGTTACAGACGCTTCAGGTTACAGACTCCACTAACCCAGACATATTACCTCGGGTTAATAACTTTGCTTCAGAATGAGACCAGAAATCGTGCTCTGGTGGTACGGCGGCAGCGGGAGACCCCATTAGCTAAAGTGGTGTTTCAGGTTAAGAACAGTTTCAGGTTAAGAATGGACCTCCGGAACGAATTAAGTACTTAACCCGGGGTACCACTGTACAGACCTTTGTTGGCAAGGTGATGTCTCTGCTTTTTAAGATGCTGTCTAGGTTTTGCCATCGCCTTTCTCCCAAGAAGCAGGCGTCTTTTAATTTCGCGACTGCTGTCACCATCTGACGTGATCATGGAGCCCAAGAAAGTCAAATCTCTCACTGCCTCCATTTCCTCCCCTTCTGTTTGCCAGGGAAATCCTATCCCTCTCTCTTCTGCCTTGGTCAGACCACACCTGGGATACTGGGTTATTTGTGGGGCATAGGAATGCGTTCATTTATTTCCCCCAAAATATAGCCCGGCCCTCCACAAGGTCTGAGGGGCGGTGGACCGCCCCCCTGCTGAAAAAGTCTGCTGACCCCTGGACTATCTCCTCTTTTTCCTCCCTCTCTCAGCGCCCGAAGGCCTCACCACCAGCACCCAGGACATGCTGGTTCCTTACCACCAGGCGAAGTGTCAGGTCCCTGAGGAGGAGCTACAGAAGGTCAGGAAGCATCTTAGGTCAGCCAGGGTGCCAACTCAAACCATGAGGTCTAGCACCCTAGATGGGCTGTTGGCCCTGTAGCAGGAACCCCCCCCCCCAATCATTCAGTTTGTACAAACTTCACACACACTCACACACTACATACACATACAAATCAACCATACATCGGATTTGCGCTGTTCCACTTTCATTTTACTCCATGAAGGAAGGACTACAAAATGGGGAAGTTTTGATACAGGCCAGCCATAATCCCTTCAGCATCCCAGCACATCCACAGGAGCCCTGCCCAGTTGCTATGCCAACCCTGATGGTCCCAGATAGAAGACCATCAAGATCACAAAGAACTTGCATATGGGAGTGGATTCGGCACAGACTGGAACAAAGGACAATGATCAGCTCTTCCCTCTGGGGGCAGAAAACTGCAAACTCCCCTCTGTCACCTGGAAAGTACTCATGGGGAGGGGAGAAGGGGGAACCAGCCAGGTGACAGGACACTCAGGTTACCTCCACAACTCCTCCCTCAACCCCTCCTTTCTGTGATGTATGTGTGATGTTTCTGGGGGTGGTCTTGGTCTACAGGAGGGGAATTTCAAAAGCCTTTATAAGGTCTTGCACACCATTTTTCTGGGTCCCTCCTCTCTCCTGCAAGTGAGGGGAGCACCCTGTTGCAACAGTTCAATGAAGGCCAAGCCTACAGGCTGCTGTTTTGCTCCAAGTTATCCTGGTTGGTGTCTTTGTTTTTGTCCAAGGGAGCCCTCGGATTTTTCCGTTAACAAGATAGAATTACTGGTGCTGTGGGTTAAACCCCTGTGCCAACCCTGATGGTCCCGGACAGAAGACCATCAAGATCACAGAAGAACTTGCATATGGGAGTGGATTCAGCACGGACTGGAACAAAGGACAATGATCAGATCTTCCCTCTGGGGGCAGGAAACTGCCAACTCCCCTCTGTCACCTGGAAAGTACTCATGGGGAGGGGGAAAGGGGGAACCAGCCAGGTGACAGGACACTCAGGTTACCACCACAACTCCTCCCTCAACCCCTCCTTTCTATGATGTATGTATGATGTTTCTGGGGGTGGGCTTGATCTACAGGGGGGCAATTTCAAAAGTCTTTATAAGCCCCTGCACAGCATTTTTCTGGGTCCCTCCTCTCTCCTGCAAATGAGGGGAGCACCATGTTGCAACAGTTCAATGAAGGCCAAGCCTACAGGCTGCTGTTTTGCTCCAAGTTATCCTGGTTGGGGTCTTTGTTTTTGTCCAAGGGAGCCCTCAGATTTTTCCGTTAACAGCCCGAACAAGCAAGCTCTCTCTATTCCTGCTTTAAGTTCCTTCCCTCTCTCTCTCCTTCCCAGATCAAGTATTCCCACCTTGTCCACCCCTGGAAGGACCGGCGCTGGTTCAGCACGGAGCAGAAAGACGCCTACACCAACAAGTATGGGGGCCCCATCACCCTGGTGGTGGGGGACAACCAGAGAAGCAGCCTCCCCCTGGGAACCTTGCCGAATTATTCCCTCCGGAAGAAAATCACCCCTGCAAACATCTGCCTGACTGAATAAACCCCATATCTCTATTTCGCCTTTTGGCCACCTCAATTCATTTGTTTTTGGCCTCACCGCTGCTGTTCAGAGCCAGCTCTACTGCAAGGCAAGGTGGGTGGGATATTTTGAGTGCTCACATCCCAGGGCCGGATTGAGGTTTGATGCGGCCCTCAGCTCCTGAAGGCAACGGGGCCCTTTATATGTCCAGCTGTCCTTGGTCCACAACAAATTGCCGCTGTTTTTCATGGTGAATATATGCTCTATGGTCATTTATGGACCTCATAGGTATCTAAAGCCATTTGCACATGTTGCCGTGCAACCACTCCATGCAGAATATGTGTTTAATATATGCTGTATGGTCACTTATGGTTTTCCCAGGAGTGATGTATGGAAGTGAGAGCTGGAGCATCAAGAAGGCTGATCACCGAAGAATGGATGCTTTTGAATTCTGGTGCTGGAGGAGACTCTGGAGAGTCCCATGGACTGCAAGAAGATCCAACCTCTCCATTCTGAAGGAAATCAGCCCTGAGTGCTCACTGGAAGGACAGATCCTGAAGCTGAGGCTCCAAGACTTTGGCCACCTCAGGAGAAGAGAAGACTCCCTGGAAAAGACCCTGATGTTGGGGAAGATGGAGGGCACAAGGAGAAGGGGACGACAGAAGACGAGATGGTTGGATAGTGTTCTCGAAGAGACCAGCATGAGTTTGACCAAACTGTGGGAGGCAGTGGAAGACAGGAGGGCCTGGTGTGCTCTGGTCCAGGGGGTCACCAAGAGGCGGAAACGACTCAACAACAACAACAGACTCCCCCTGATCTGAACACTAGAGCCAGTCGTCCCCATCCAACATTTGCACATCTGCTTCTTCCTGCCTAAGCGCGAAACCTGACCTTTGTCCCTGCGGAAACTCGCTTGGTTAGCTTGCGCCCACTTCTCCAATCTGTTAAGGTCATTTCAGAGAATAGGTAAAGGGACCCCTGACCATTAGGTCCAGTCGTGGCCCACTCTGGGGTTGCGATGCTCATCTCGCTTTATTGGCCGAGGGAGCCGGCGTACAGCTTCCGGGTCATGTGGCCAGCAGGACTAAGCCGCTTCTGGCGAACCAGAGCAGCGCACGGAAACGCCCTTTACCTTCCCGCCGGAGTGGTACCTATTTATCTACTTGCACTTTGACGTGCTTTCAAACTGCTATGTGGGCAGGAGCAGGGACCAAGCAACGGGAGCTCACCCCGTCATTGTGTGGATTCAAACCGCCGACCTTCCGATCAGCAAGTCCTAGGCTCTGTGGTTTAACCCACAGTGCCACCTGGGTCCCATTTCACAGAATAGGTAAAGGTAAAGGTACCCCTGCCCGTACGGGCCAGTCTTGACAGACTCTGGGGTTGTGCGCCCATCTCACTTAAGAGGCCAGGGGCCAGCGCTGTCCGGAGACACTTCCGGGTCACGTGGCCAGCGTGACATCGCTGCTCTGGTGAGCCAGAGCCGCACACGGAAACGCCGTTTACCTTCCCGCTGGTAAGCGGTCCCTATTTATCTACTTGCACCCGGAGGTGCTTTCGAACTGCTAGGTTGGCAGGAGCAGGGACCGAGCAATGGGAGCTCACCCCGTCATTGCGGGAATTCGAACCGCCGACCTTCTGATCGGCAAGCCCTAGGCTCTGTGGTTTAACCCACAGCGCCACCTGCGTCCCATTTCACAGAATAGCATTAGCCTATTTCGCTGCAGCGTCACACGGTGGTCCACCAAGGTTACGACCAAAGAAGTCCTTTAAATCTGTTTAGGTGTTTGGCATCAATGAGACATTCCAGGGAAGTGTGTGAGACCCTGAGTGCATAAGACCAAGACCCTGAGATCCTGTTCCCACATACTTCTAGGAAACTCCTTCTATTCCCGGCCCCCGAAGCTCTCCACCGCATCCCCAGGGCTGAAACCCGACCCTTGGCTTCTATTCCCCGCCAGCAGGGAGAAGGGCACCCCCTTGTCGTTTCAGAACCAGTGTGCTGTAGTGGTTAAGAGCGGTAGTCTCGTAATCTGGGGAACCGGGTTCGAGTCTCCGCTCCTCCACATGCAGCTGCTGGGTGACCTTGGGCCAGTCCCACTTCTCTGAAGTCTCTCAGCCCCACTCACCTCACAGAGTGTTTGTTGTGGGGGAGGAAGGGAAAGGAGAATGTGAGCCGCTTTGAGACTCCTTAAAGGGAGTGAAAGGCGGGATATCAAATCCAAACTCTTCTTCTTCTTCTCTTTTTTTTTTAAAAAAATATTTATTAAAAAATTTTCAATACAATAGAAAAAACAAACAAAATAACATATAATTTTACAATAACCGTATTTTCTTCACTTCTTTGGACTTCCTCACGTCTCTCGTTCCTGCGTTCCAAGTTTTTCGAGCTTTACCCAGCAATTTATTACCTTGTATCAATTCTTAAATTAAAGTTTTCCAATATTATGTCCCTAATTTCAGATAATTTTACCCAAACCTTAAAAGCTTAACTTTAGCTTCATATTTATCCAAAATTTATCTTATAAATTTTTTTTCATTTATCTTCATATTCCTTTTAACTAGTTTAATGGTGCCATATTGTTATTAATCTTACATCTCGCCTTCCTTTTCCCCCCTCCTTCGCACCCAAACCCCGGAGCCACAAATTCTCCTCCTGCGCAAAAACGCGCCCCGTGGCAAGGGCGGGCATGGCAGGGAAGGAATGTGAAAAACCGATGTTCCCTCTGCCTGTGTGCCCCCCCCCCGCCTCCTTCCGCACGTCCCAGGGCTTATTTTCGCCCCGCCAGCCGCTCCTGCAGCTGGGAGATAAGGGCGCTGCCAAACTTTTGGAGAAAGTTTCCGAAGTCTCTTCCTCTAAAACCGCCTCTCCGCTGCCGCTGCCAACGTCGCAGCAGCTGCGCTGATGTCAGGGCGAGGCGCCCAGAGAAGAGTGCGTAAAGTTGAAGGGGACCCCGCGTGCTCATCCATCCCAACCCCTTGCAATGCAGGAATTTTTTTTGCGCAATGCGGGACTCGAACCCACAACCCCGAGGTTCAGAGTCTCGTGCTCTACCGACTGAGGATGCCCACCCCACCCACAAGAGCGTTTTGCAGGAGGGATGTAAGAGGAAATTCAGCCCCGGATTCGAGTGGCAGAAGCGACTTTTATTCAGTTTTTAAAAGCCCCTTCGTTTTCTTGTTATATTTGCCGTCAATTGAGTTCCTTTCAATGCTTTGGCTCTGAGCGCCCGCCCCCTTTTGTAGATCCACAAAAAACCCACGGCTGTGCCAAAGGGAAACCCCACCCCAAAGGGACCAGGATTCGAACTCAGGGCCCCCTCCTGCCTTGCGCTTTGCGGCAGCTGGCACCCCGGAGCCGCCTCTCTGGCTCCTGTAGTTTTAAGACGCTCCCTTGAAGGAGGAGGAGGGCTTTGGAAAGGGAAGGGGGGCAGAGGGAGGGGTCTTGGCAAAGGGTTTTCCCTCTCCTTGCCTGTCGCTGTCAGTTCAGCCCGGGCGCTGTCCGAGGGCGGCGCAGGAGTTGGAGCCCAGTTTGCCCCAAAGCAGCAGCTGCTGCTGCCCCAAAATTTGCCCCTTTCTGAGGGTTTCTGCCAGCTTCCAGCAAGGCACCGTGCCCACGGAGCTCTCCAGCAAGAGGGGCCCCCCCTTTTTTGCCATGCACCCCTTCACCCGGGTGAGGGGCTTCGCCGTGCAGCTGGATGGCCACCCCGGAGGTGGCACCGTCTACCGGGGCGGAGAGGTCCTCTCCGGACAAGTAGTGCTGGACGTCACCAAGAGGGTCAAGGTGAGAGAATGCTGAAAATTATTTTTATTTTAAAAACCCTGAAGTTATGCTATTGGGGTGTACAGGATTTGATGGGTTTATAGAGCAAAAAAAAAGAAGACTGGCAAAATAAATTATGGAACGATGCAGGAGAAATGAGATAACTTGAACCCCGAGGAAGACTTTGTGTTGTGTTGTTGTGTTGTTTTAAAAGGGCAAATGTTTAATGCGTGTTTCTTAAGCTCTGCGCATAAATTTCCACATCAGTGTAACTTTCAAAAGTCGCTTGTAAGAAGGTGAAGGAGGTTTTGAAACTGGACAAGGTTTTATAGACCTGCAGGAACAGGCATAAAACAGTGGGAAGTGGTGCAAAACAACATAGTTTAAAAATTGCTTGATGATGTGCGTTTTTTGGTTCTGTGATGATTTTGTCTTGTTTTTTCTTTTCGTTTCTGTTATTTTTGGAAAATTAATAAAATGTCAACCACAACAAAACAACGAAAAGGTGACAGCGCTGGCCGTCTGCGCCCGTGGTCTGGCCACTGCCCACTGGCTGGAGGGCAAGAGCGTTGGCATGAACACCATCTACAGCGACTACACCGCCTTCCAGACTTACCTGAGAAGGAAGACGCACCTGATCCCAGGTAAGAGGGCAGGAGAGCAGGCTTGGCCCCGCCGTCGTGGGTGCCACGCAGGGTGCAGGGCCCTGGCGCAGAAATCTGTGGGTGCCATGCAGGGTGCATGGCCCTGGCGCAGAAATCTGTGGGTGCCACGCAGGGTGCATGGCCCTGGCAAAGAAATTTGTGGCTGCCACGCAGGGTGCAGGGCCCTGGCGCAGAAATTTGTGGGTGCCACACGGGGCGCAAGGCCCTGGCACAGAAATTTGCAGGTGTCCGGCCTCTTCGTGGGGAATTTGGTGAGGGCTCGGGCACCTATATAATTTGAGAGGGGTTCCCGCACTCGCAATCCGGCAGATCTCCATCTCCTTGCTCTTTTGGGGGGTATATTATTATTATTATTATTATTATTATTATTATTATTATTAATTTTCAATTACAATCCAATCATCGCCTTGTTATAACCATTCACAGCGGTTCACAACCAAATAAAACAATCTGGACCCAAACTTTCCCGAAGAAAGAGGAGTCTAAAATGCACATTCAAAGCAACAAAGTTAACAGGAAACTAAAACATTCCCAATAAAACATTGCAGAGGAAGTTGGCTGCATGATGCATATTAGATGCGGCGAAGGGAACAAACATCGTAAAGATTTCAAAAGAAAACATTGGAAGTGAAATATGCAATATATATTGGCAGTTTTATTTCCAGTTCCCTTGCTCAGGATCTCGCGAGGGTGGAATTTGGCCTTTTCGCAGCTGCCAGGCCCATTTCCAGGCAGCGACATCTCTTCCCCCCCCAGAAACCCTTCTGGGGATCTCAGAGATGCTGTTTACTCAGCGACACTCGAACGCAGAGCCGGCTTGGTAAACGCCGAAGCTCCTTGCCGCTGCTTGGATCCGGCACGACTCGGCTGATAACTGCTTGGCAACGCTTCCTGGTGCGAAATCGCTCGGCATGTTTGCCCATTTAGGCAGGCCCATATGGCCCACCCTGACCGGCAGCAGCTGCCCAAGCTCAGGGAGAGACATAGAGTCATAGAATTGGGAGGGACATTGAAATCTCCTTTCCTGAGGCTTTCAGGAACCACGGGTTCAAGCAGTGCCAGATTTACGTACAAGCTAAACTAGCTCTAGCTTAGGGCCCCACTCTCTTGGGGGCCCCAAAAAACTGAAGGAAAAAAACCTGGATGTACATTTCCAAAATATCTATCTATCTATCTATCTATCTATCTATCTATCTATCTATCTATCTATCTATCTCATCTATCATCTATCATCTATCTGTCGATCTATCATCTATCTATCTATCATCTATCTATCTATCTATCATCTCTATCTATCTATATCTATCTATCTATCTATCTATCTATCTATCTATCATCTATCTATCTATCATCTATCTGTCTATTTATCTATATCTATCATCTATCTCTATCTATCTATCTATCTATCATCTATCTATCTATCATCTATCTATCATCTATCTATCTATCTATCTATCTATCTATCTATCTATCTATCATCTATCATCTATCTATTTATCTATCTAGGCCAGTGCTGGATTGACGTATCAGCTAAACAAGCTCTAGCTTAGGGCCCCCCTCTCTTGCAGGCCCCCCCAAAAATTTAAAGGGGAAAAACTGGATGTACATTTCCAAAATATAAGATGAAAGACAAATGGAATAACACCTACATCCAGCAACAGTTTTTTGGGTTGCGTAGGCTCCTCTGATGTGAGGCATGGGCCCCGCCTGCTAGCCTGCTCCCTCAAATATCACTGCTTTGCTCCTTTCTAGATATAGGGTGTGTGTATATATAGGTATATATATATGGTGGGGGACGCGGGTGGCGCTGTGGGTTAAACCACAGAGCCTAGGACTTGCCGATCAGAAGGTCAGCGGTTCGAATCCCCGTGACGGGGTGAGCTCCCGTTGCTCGGTCCCTGCTCCTGCCAACCTAGCAGTTCAAAAGCACGTCGAAGTGCAAGTAGATAAATAGGCACCACTCCGGCGGGAAGGTAAACGGTGTTTCCGTGCGCTGCTCTGGTTCGCCAGAAGCGGCTTAGTCCTGCTGGCCACACGACCCGGAAGCTGGACGCCGGCTCCCTCGGCCAACAAAGCGAGATGAGCGCCGCAACCCCAGAGTCAGCCACGACTGGACCTCATGGTCAGCGGTCCCTTTACCTTTATATATAGGGTGTCTAGATTCTGCTATTTATCATTCTTAGTAGTTTGCATCATATATTTACAGCTATTATTATGTCACGTTATAGCAAGTATCTAGAGACTAGATGAGGAGTCTTTGTTAATTGTGTTTCCAAAGGAACTTTTGTTCTTGCCAAATGTCCATGCATTTGCATTATAAAGTTTGTTAGGAATCAAAAATCATTTTAAGTTAGAGCCTCATCGTTATTTCACTATTAATATACTTCTTCTTAACTGTATTTCAGTTCAACAGTGACTTTGATAAAATACATATTTTGTGATGTGCAAATGGCTTGAGATGCCTATGAGGTCCTTAAATTACCATATAGCATTTATTCCACACAAAAAACAGCAACAATTTGTTGTGGACAAAGGACAGCTGGACATAGAAAGAGCCCCGTTACCGTTGCTTAGGGTCTTATTTATTTTTTTGCTTTCATTTTACGGATCAACGGTCTTGAGAGTAAAATCCACGTTCAATTGCTGTTTTAGGAGTTGTTTTTAAAAGACTGGAACGGATTAATCCGTTTTGCATGACATTCTATGGGAAAGCGTGCCTTGCTTTCGGAACGCTTTGGTTTTGGAACGGGATTTCCAGAACGGATCAAGCCTGAGAACCAAGGGGCCACTGTATTTGCTAAGCCCAATTTAGCAAAAACAACTTCTGATTGTTGTTTTTTGTAACTCTGTTGAGCGACGCTGTTCCTCTTTGAGCCACTAAGCGTCGCCCTTGTCCTTTGCAGGCAACACACCGGGATTCGAACTTAGTTCTCAGCTGAGGCCAGGAGGGGTCAGCAAAGTGGGTGGAAGACGGTGCCAGGGGACAGATGGCTCCAGCTCCCTTTGCTCTGGTGCCAAGGGCCCCTTCTGCTCCAAACAAAACGTTTTCTGTGTTGCTGTTGTTGTTTTCTACCCGTCTTGGTCCTGTTTTCCCCATGAAATACTTTTTCCCCTGGCAGTGCATGGAGCCTCCACAGATCACCGCAGTCTACCTGATTTATTTATTCTGCCCTGGATGCTTTAGCTGAGTTCCCAGCCGAAAGAGAGCCTCAAGACTGCCCAGCAAAGCTTCGGTGGCAATTCGAACCCAGGTCTCACTCCCAGGTCCTAACGGGCCAGCACTCTAACCACTGTGCAACGCTGCCTGTGGGGGTCGGAGGTGCATAAACACCGCAGGGCGTGAGAGACCTTGCTTGGGATCTTCTCAGGCTGGGAGCAGGACACTGCGGTGATCCAAAAAGGGGGTTTCGGGGACCCCTACCCCCCTTGCCATCTGCTTGCAGCCCCCCAGAGATTTTACATTTTCGCCCTGGGCCGGTAGGGCTTTGCAAGAAGCTGGCTCCTTTCTTGTGGGTTTTCCTGCCGGTGCGATTCAGCCCCATGAGGCCAGGAGTTCCCCTGTCTCCCACGGAGTTTGGCGTGGGCCCAGAGGCACGCCCCGTATGCCCCAGATTAGGTGCCCTGCCCGCCGGCGGAGAAACACGGCCACGCCTTTCGTCTCCTTCCAAAGCCCGTTGGCCCAGGACCAAATGATTGGGGGGTGGAATCTAGGGCAGGCCCAGGTCAGGAGGTTGGGGGCCAGAAAGCGGGTTGGGGGCGAATTCAAATGTGCAGGCCACTTGGCCCATGTTGGTGGCACAGCTCAATCCTACAAAGGCGTCTGGGAATATCCCCTTGCCTGCTGCTGCCAGTCAGTGTAGGCACCTCTGAGGGCCCCCTTGTCCAACGCAGTACCAGGCAATCTTAGTTTTCCAGGAAAGGGTTGGAACACCTGCTTTGAATGCAGAAGGGCTCAGTCTCGAGGCAGAGCTGGGAGAGACGCTTGAATCTGCAACCCCAGGAAGCCGCTGCTGGCGGTCAGTGCAGGCAATATCAAATCAGATGGGCCAGTTGTCCTATGTTCCAAGTGAGGAATCCAGCTGGGAATTATGCAAGAAGAGGAAATTCTTGAGACAGCCCTCTGGGGAAAAAATCAGATTTAATTGTCAGTTACGTCACACCTGCAATGGGATGGTAGAATTGCAGAGTTGGGACCCCGGGGGGGTCATCCAGACAACCCCCGTGATGCGGGAACAAGCAGCGGTGAGTTGCGAAAGTTAACAACGCTCTGCCTTTCGCTTGCATTTCTTCACAATGGAAACTACCCCGTCGCAAAGGCTTCTTTATGGATTCAATCCTTGTGCCGTTTCTGGTGGCCGTAAACCACGAGGACTAGATTCTTAGTGTCTTTTGAAGAAGCAGAGCTTGGTGTACAAAATGTCCCCCTTGGCGTCTCCGGAGAGGGGGACACCAAATCTGAAACCCTGAAGAACTGCTACCAGCCAGTGTAGGCAAAACTGGCCCGGCTGAGCAACTTAATGTCAGGGCTGTGGGTTCGAGTCTCACATGGGGCCAAATATTCCTGCATTTCAGGGGGTTGGACTCGATAACCCCAAGGGGTCCCTGTCCAACTCTGGAATTCTATCGTTTCAGTTTATTAAGCCCAAAATAAGGGCCCAACAGTAAATTATTCTCTCGAAGGTTTGAACTGGCCCATACTTTGCACGGAAAGAGTTCTTACTGCATATATTTTCATACTGCCTGCTGTTACGTTGTTTAATCCCGATTTAATCTTGACAAAGGGCGGTTTATAAATGGAAGGAATGAAAGAATAAATACATTGACAGGCGTGCGTCGGAGGGTGAATTATAGCTTCGCCACCGGCTTTTCCGTTGGGCAATTCGCGTTTGCTTTTGGTCACTTTACGCGGCGATACAAAAACCCGCAAATTCAATGGAAACGTTTCTAGGTTGCGATACAAATAGGACCAACAAATTGAAAAATAAATAAACGAAGAAAGGAGAGATGGATATCTGTCTGTTGGCTCAGCCGTTTCAGTTTTCTTGTTTGCCTTCCCTTCCCTGCCCAACTGGAGGAAAGTTTATCTCTCCAAAAGTGACCAGCCCGGGCGCGCATGCTCGCTGCCTTGTTTTTGCCAAAGCCTGCAGCTGCCGGCCAGACCTGGGGGCATTGGGGGTGGGAAGAGGGGGGTGGATGGGGGGTTCTAGGGGAGGGCTTTTTGCCGCGCACCGCCCCGCCTGCGCCCATAGGGCGCTGGGATCCAGGGGGCGCGGTTTGGAGAGCCTTGAAAAAGCTTTACGCGCGGCGCAGTGCGCACACAACAGCCGAAGAGGCTTACTGACACGCGAGTTTGCCAGGATGCTTTTCGACCGTGTGAAACGCCTTTCGGTGGAGCTGGATTGCCCCGAGGTGGCCTCGCCGCCGGTCTTCAGCTCCGGGGAGAGCGTGGCCGGCCGCGTGGTGCTGGAGCTGTCCGGCACGGCGCGCCTGGGTGCGCTCCATCTTCATGCGCAAGGCGCGGCCAAAGTCCACTGGACGGAGTCTCGCAGCGCCGGATCCAGCACCGCTTACACGCAGAGCTACAGCGACCAAGTGGAATTCCTCAGCCACCGGCAGACCCTCCTGGCCCCGCCAGGTAAGGCGGCCTCTGAGCTTGGGCAGAGCGCGCAAGCTCGCTCTCCGCCCTGCGCTCCGCGGGAGCCCGGCGCGCCTGCTTGGAGCGATCCGTCTCTCTCTTGCAAAGCCTCTGCGCCTCGGCGGACTTTTTAATGCAACGTTAAAAACTCCTTTTTTCCAAAGGGAAGCTGCTTGTCCAGCCAGCTCTGTAGGGCCGACACGGGCTGGCAGCGCTCTCTTCTCCCCTGCCATTCTGCCCTCCTCGGGAGCGCCGCTCAAGCGCCCAGTCTGTCTCTCTGTCTCTCTCCACGTTGCTTGCGAAGCCTCTCTACCTCAGCAGTGCCGACACGGACGGGAGGCGGCTCTGCTACTTCCTAAAGAGGAGCTTTCGACAGGGAAGCTGCTTTTGGACCCGGCTCTGTAGTGCCAGCACTGACTGGCAGCAGCCCTCCGACAGGGCTGCCGCTGCCTAGAGAACCCCAGAGGCTCACAAGTCCAGGCACCTCAACAGATCTCCTGCTTCCTGAGAGCAGGAGACACTCTGGGTGGTGGGCTCGAGCTTATATGAAGCCCACCTTTATTGCCCACACAGGCTGGCAGTCGCAGCTCTCTGAGATTTCCAGGCAAGGAGTTCCCCCCCCCCACAGACCTGGAAATTGAATCTGTGTCGTTCTGCATGCAGGGCAGTTGCCCTATGTCGCCATAGGAGGGTGGGTGGGCTGGATGACCTTTGAGGGTCCCCTCCCAACAATTCTAGAATTCTTTTGCATTCTCTGGCCCAGCTTTCCCTTAAGAGAGGCCAGCTGCCATTGGAAAACAGGATTTGCAGGTTTCTGGAATAGGGGTGGGATGTTTGTTTGCAACTTTCCAGGGGGTAAATTAGCGGCTGCCGGCTTTTGGGACCCCCCCCCCTGGCCTTGCTGACCTTGGCTCAACTTCCATGAGGAGCAGATTTTGCCCAGCCAATTCTATTCCTGGGAGCCGGGCGCTTACATAACGCCAGGCTCTTTCAAGACCCCCTGGGATATCTTGGGGCATATTTGCAATTCTGGAGGGGGGCACCTTCTGTTAAAAACTCCCTTTTGCAGGGCACCTGGGCTGTAGGAATCGAATATATTTTGGGGGGGGAGAAAAATATTGTTGTGTAATACCTTCCTTTTGTGTCTTTTCGCTCTGTGTGTCTGAACTTTCCCCGGTTGTTTATGGGGAGCCAAAAAGAGTCACATGCTTTTTGGCAGAGTGTGGATGTTGTGTTGAATTTCCCTCGTTTGACCGCTGCAGGAAAACAGAAAGCTCCGCTCCAGAAAAACATCTTCTTTTTTAAAAAGGTCTGTTATTCGTTTCAACTTCCTTTATTTCTTGTTTTCCCAACAGACAATGGAGACATCACCGTACTTCAGGCTGGCCGACACGAATTCCCTTTTACTTTCCAGCTGCCAGAGTAAGTCAAACACGTCTTCAGAATACTATTATTCTTCTTATTTGATTTGTGGGCGATTGCACCTGGTGGCAAAAACCTATTTGCCATTGCATGTCAGCGCCGCGGACACCATTGCATGTCCCCGTTGCGTTTATTACGATTATGGTTTCGTTATCAGCCTTTGCCCAAGCTTGTGCCCCCTATTACAGATTATGGAATGATCCTTTATTATTTGAGATGAGACGTTTCATTTTAAAGTTAACGTTTTATTGAGACGATGTTTTGAGAGTCAGTTTTACTGGGTGCTATTCTAATCGATTGCGGAATATTCCTTTATTTGATAGGAACCGTTCCATCTTAAAGTTAGCCTTTTATTAAACATCTGCCAATGTTTGGAGAGTCAATTTTACTGGGTCCTATTCTAATCAATTGCAGAATATTCCTTTATTCGGTGGGAACCGTTCCATCTTAAAGCGACGTCTTATTACAACGTCTGTTCTTGTACGTTTGCTTGCCTTAAACTGCACATAAAAAGCGTACAAATTAAAAGTGAAATGGAACGAAATGCAAGATATTTTGGGTTGGGTTCCAGACTCGCAGGAGGGAAATGTTTAGGGAAGCTTTTAATAGTGGGTGAATTATTGTATTTTCATATTTTGTTGGAAGCCGCCCAGAGTGGCTGGGGAAACCCAGCCAGATGGGCGGAGTATAGATAATAAATTATTATTATTATTATTATTATTATTATTATTATTATTATTAGGCCTTGTTTTTCATACTTCCTTTCCCTTCCCGTGACAGATCCTTGGCCACTTCCTTTGAGGGGAAACATGGGAGCGTTCGCTATTGGGTGAAGGCCAAGCTCCACCGTCCCTGGTCCTCCGTCAAGAAAGCCAAAAAGGATTTCACCATTATTGAGCCCATCGATATCAACACGCCGGCGTTACTGGTGAGTCGGGGAGGCAAAGCGGTTTGGGGAGGGATTTGGGTCGGATTAGGAACCAAGGGAAGCACCCGGCCTTAAACGGAACCCCTTTAGCTCATTGCTACCTCTGCAACATTCGGGTCAGGCTGGATGACTCCAGGGGTCCCTTGCGAGTCTCCAATTCTGCGACCGATTCCCCGATTTCGGGATAGCTCAGCCGGTAGGGCGTGAGGACCCTCGGGGTTGCGGGTTTGAGCCCCGCGCCGGGCAAATTATGGGGTCAGGCTAGATGAACCTTGGGGTTCCTTCAAGTTTTGAGATTCATTATACACACACACACACATCTATATATATACACACACACTTTATTGCATTTTCGGAATTCACAAAAAAGGAATAAAGAAAACAATGGACCACATATTCAAAGGTGAAAAATGAAAATTACAAAATGCAGGATAGAAATGTTTTAAGGTCTAAAATAATCAAAATAACATTGAAAAAAAGGGGGGAAATGCCAGTTTTGCAATTCTATGGCTGCCTGGCAACGTTGGGTCTCCCTTTTTTCCTGCTCAGAAGGGCTATTCCCAGCCCTTTTTTGAACCCAGGACGTTTTGCCTTTAATAATAATAATAATAATAATAATATCTTCTGGAATAACACTTGTAGTGTAACGATGACTATGGACATAATGGAGATATTAAAATTTGGATGCAGAAGGAAAGGATTAGCAGTAAGAGGAGGAGGGAAAATTCAGGAGATTCTTGGGAATCTCGCTTTTATATACAGTATTATGTTGTGATGCGAATTTTAATCTGGAAAATGGATTTAATAATAATAATAATTTGTCTTCTCTGCTTGTGCCCTTCAGGCTCCACAAGCCGGTGCCAAGGAGAAGCTGGCCCGCGCCTGGTATTGCAACCGAGGGCTTGTCTCCGTCTCAGCCAAGATCGACCGGAAAGGCTACACCCCAGGTGAGTCGTGGGGGCAGCGGAAATCGGGGTGCGTGGGGTTCATGGCATAGCTCAGCCCATCGGCCTGCGGGGAAGCAGCCAGTGGCCCTGCGGAAACGCAGTGGCTTCGAACCATCGGGGCCCTCCAGTGGTCATCCAGCCTGACCCCTGAAAATGCAGGCTGCTCGGCCCCCATTTTAAAAAAAACCCCTGAGGATGGAGAGTTGGCTGCCAGCCCTTCGCTCCCCACAAGAGATTTCCTCTCTTCCCAAAAGTCCAGCTAATTGCGATTTAATAATAGTAGTAGTAGTAGTAATAATAATAATAATAATTTATACCCTGCCCATCTGGTTGGGTTTCCCTAGCCATTCAGGGCGGCTTTCAACAGAGCATTAAAAACAGAATAAAAATTCAAACATTGAAAATTTCCCTGATTTTTTTCCGGATGTCTTAATATTATTATTATTATTATTATTATTATTATTATTATTACTTACTGCCCTTTATCAGAAGATCCCAGGGCTCCGTATGCAACCTTAAAAACACTTTGCGGAACGGTGATAAAAATGTCAAATCGCAGAGTGGCAAAGGGACCCTGGGGGTCATCTATGATGCAGCGGATCTCGAACCCGCAATCTTTGCGTTAGCGGCACTCACAATGTAATATAAAGCCGGCTGGCTGGCAGGAAAACTATCAAGGGAGCCCGGCTAAGTTTTCCTGGCTTTAGGAACAGGGTGTGTGTTTTCCTGCTCCCACCAACGCAGCATTGCGCCCATTTTCTTGACAGGCGAGGTGATCCCCATCTTTGCCGAGATCGACAACTGCACGACCCGCACGGTGGTGCCCAAGGCGGCCATCATCCAGACCCAGACCTTTGTGGCGCGCGGCACCAAGAAGCAGAAGAAGTCGGTGGTGGCCTCCATGGTGGGCGACGCCATCGCGGCCGGCAAGAGGGAGGTGTGGCACGGCCGGGCCCTCAAGATCCCCCCCGTGGGACCCTCCATCCTGCAGTGCCGCATCATCCATGTGGAGTATGCGCTCAAGGTGAGCAGACGGGGCAGTAGGGCCTAGTGGGCAGAGAGGGAGAGGGAGGGGAAACCCCGGAAACCTCTGCCTGGGGGGGGGGCACTCTGCTGTTTCCAGGGTGTGTGAAGAGAGCCATTGGAGGCCGCTTGCTCCCTCCAGTGTCGCTGACACGGGCCAGCAGCAAAGCCTAGTGGTCGGAGCGGAGAGCCATTGGAGGCCACATGCTCCACCCAGTGTCGCCGACACAGGCCGGCAGCAAAGCTCACTGGTTCGGGGCTTTTTGAGAGTTCGGACTTGGGATCTTCATAGAGTTGGATGGGATCCTGAGGGTATAAGGCGGTATTTAAATTCTAATTCTAATAATAATAATAATAATAGAGTGGAACCTTGGGTTGCGAATGTGATCCATGCAGGTTGCAATTGGTCTCCTGCGCATGCGCAAAGTGTGATTTAGTGCTTCTGCACATGCACGAGCGCCGAAACCCAGACGTACCCCGTTCCAGTGCTATTATTATTGGGAGGTAATATAGTCTCATACACGGAAAAATACAGTATTTTCTGGATTTATATCCCGCCCTATATGGGGGTTCCGGGGTTGGACTAGATGACATTCGGGTGTCCCTTTCCAACTCTCTGATTTTATGATTTCAGCATCGATTCTCTGCAATTCTCAGATCGGGGAACTCACTTTCCGCCGCGTGAGACGAAGGAGGACATTATTTCATTTTTATATTTAAAATTTCCCTCTTTTCTCCCGCCCGGCAGGTCTGCATTGAGATCCCGGGGACGTCGAAGCTTTTCCTGGAGCTCCCATTGGTCATCGGCACGATCCCCCTGCACCCCTTTGGCAGCCGCACCTCCAGCGTCAGCAGCCAGTACAGCGTCAGTCTGGATTGGGTCCGGATGGGAATTCCCGAAGAGCCCGAGGGTAAGAACCCCGTAAAAAAACCTTGCAAGGCAATTTTATACATTGTGCATGTGTTGCAGAGGGTTTTCGCCAGCTAAGTCCTACTCAAGAGTAGACCCATCGGCACCAATCGATAAAATTTGGAGTCTTTTAGAAAAGACCAGAAACCTCTCTCTTTCTCTCTCTCTCTCTCTCTCTCTCTCTCTCTCTCTCTATGAATAACTTTTCTTACAAAATAGCTTTATATAAAGAACTTTTTTAAAAAATGATTTTATATAAAGAACTTTTTAAAAAACGATTTTTATAAAGGGAACTTTATATCTGTAAAACTTTTCTTATAAAATAGCTTTATATAAAGAACTTTTTTTTAAAAAAACACAATTTTATATAAAGATCTTTTTTTGAAAAAGACTACAACTCCCATTATCCATAGACCATGGACGATGGGAATTGTAGTCCGACAGCATGCTGGTTGCTTTAGGCTTATCCCACCTGGCAGGGTTCTTGTGAGGGGGAACAACAACCAGGTGCGCCAAGACGCCTTGGGGAGGTGAAAAAGTCGGGGTCCCAAAATGACCCCCTAAAAATAAAATAAAAGAAAACCTGCTCCAAGCAACCCTGTAACTCTTCCCCTTGTTCTCTCTCTGCAGCTCCTCCCGAATACTCGTCCGTCGTGTCCAGCGAGGGACCCCTGGAGACCCTCTCGCCCCCCGGCCAGGACAGCGGGGCCCCCCCTGGCGTCCTCGAAGGACCCTTTTTCGCCTACATCCAGGAATTCCGCTTCCGGCCGCCTCCGCTCTATTCCGAGGTGAGCTTACTGAGGACTAGAAACCCTGGCGTTCGAAAGGCGACCGGCTGTGCTTGGCCGTCTCGCTGGTGGGGAGAAGGAACAAGGCTGATTTGGGTGTGGGACCCCAGCGGTCATTCATCCCAACCCGCCTATCACGCAGGGACCTTGATTCGAACCCACGG
Source organism: Podarcis melisellensis (assembly GCF_964234715.1). Lineage (NCBI taxonomy): Eukaryota > Metazoa > Chordata > Lepidosauria > Squamata > Lacertidae > Podarcis > Podarcis melisellensis. Next base: position 573,256 of record NC_138536.1, on the reverse strand, counting down.
CCCTGAGTTTTGGGGCTCTTTGCACAGGCTGGGTGACCCCTCAGGTCCCTTCAATGGGGACACCCCTTAAAGCGAATGCTGGGCTTTCCTTCTCCATAGCTGTCAAGTTTTTCCCTTTTCTTGCGAGGAATCCTATTCGGAATAAGGGAAATTCCCTTTAGCTGCCCTGAGCCCGGTCTTGGCTGGGGAGGGCGGGGTATAAATAAAAAATTATTATTATTATTACTATTGTTATTATTAAAAAAGGGAACAGTTGACAGCTATGCCCTCCTCCGTTCTCGAACCCCGTGCCTTGAAGCGGGTTGGGCTAGATGACCGCTGGGGTCCCGTCCGGGATTCGACGAATCTTCGCTAACACCTCTTTCTCCTCCTATCCCTCCAAGGTGGATCCCAATCCGCAACAGGACGCCGCCATCCGCCCCCGTTGCATGACCTGCTGAGATGCCTTGGAACGGATCCCTTGGAATGGATCTCTTTTGGTTTCCCGGGAACGGGATCACGTGAGGAAGGAGGAGACCCCGCCATCTGGGTGCGAATGAGGAGAGGGGCTCCGGCGGGGAGACGGCTCCTTGACCCCCAAGGCGGCAGAGGCGAGGTTTGGGGTGTCCCAGACCGACGGCACCGATCCTGCGGGGTTTACGGAGGAGGAAATGGGGACGTTTGAACCCCCCAAGGGGAAATGCCTGCCTTGTGACTCAGACACAATCCGGCAGTCCCGGTTTCGACGACACCTACGGGCGAGAAAACAGGGCGGGGAGATTCCCCAGGCAGTGGGAGAAATTGCGGGGCTGAGCGAAAGTTTTGGGGTGACCCCCCCCCCCGATTTCATCTCCTGCCCCACCAAGCTTTGCAGAGACGGGATTCGAACTCACCGCTCTGGGAAGATCCACCCTGTGGGTTTTGGAGGTGGGGAAAAGAGGGTCGGAACAGCTTGGCAGACGAGAGAAAGGAAGATTTGCGCTGTTGAAGGCAGAGAAAATGAGTTTTTTGGGGGGTCGTGTGGGGTTTTCGGGGCGCAGATCAGACCCCAAATTCTGGGCATTTCGAAGACGTTGTGGGGGGGATGGAAGAAAATTGTTTTCTTCTTCTTCTCCCTGAAATTGCATTCCACTTTCCAAAGCTTGCTGGTCTCCAGGGGAGGAACGTATTTTGATTTCCCCCCCCATGTTGGGACAGTGGCCTTACGTTGTAAATATGTGTAAATATGATTTTTAACTGATATGCTGTGGCTCAATGCAGAACTTACGCAAAATAACTGGTTTCCTGGTTCATACTTTTATAGAATACCTGTGGCCTTTTCAGAAACACCCACCGCCCCAAAAAAACCCCTGTGTTTGGAAATGAGGCTTTGTGGCTTTTTTGTACAAGTGTTGAAATTAAAATTGTGAAATTTACTCGTGTGTCCTGAATTTCTTCCCCAAAATTGCAATGAGCGGGGAGAGGGCTGGGGTCTTTAACCCGACTTGGGACTCCTGTGGTTTCCGGGGAACCTTTGTGTGCAGTTAAAATCTTCAAAAACCGCCCTAAATATCAATATTGGAAGGTGATAAGAAGCTGAGTCCAAACATCCATCTAATGCAATACTGCCTGCACGGGCTGGCAGCAGCGCTCTGGGATTTCAGGCCAGGATCGTAGGACTAATGTCAATAATGGAAATTGATAAGAAGCTGCTGTTTTCCCACTGAGTCCAAATATCCAGGACCCCCAGACCCCCTGCCCAGACTTGCACCCCAAGCAGACGTCCCTCTGCTTTTCCCCTTCACCCCCGGAAGCACACTCCATTGTCTCTCAAGGTGCCGACAACAATGGGCCCCGTCTCGGAACGGACTGGTGGAAATGGCCCTCTGGGGGCAGGCGGGCTCTTGAACCCAGCACCTATTGCATGCAGGCATCTACCAGATTTAAGTATAAGCTCAACAAACTAGCTTAGGGCCCCCAAAAAAATTTAAAGGGGAAAAAACCCTGGATGTATGTTTCCAAAATATAAGATAAGGGAAAGCTAAAGGGACCCCTGACCATTTTGTCCAGTCGTGGCCGACTCTGTGGTTGTGGCGCTCATCTCGCTTTACTGGCCGAGGGAGCCGGCGTACAGCTTCCGGTTCATGTGGCCAGCAGGACCAAGCCGCTTCTGGCGAACCAGAGCAGCGCACGGAAACGCCCTTTACCTTCCCGCTGCAGCGGTACATATTGATCTACTTCCACAGGGCGGGCGCCACTACCGAGAAGGCCCTCTGCCTGGTTCCCTGTAACCTCACTTCTTGCAGGGAGGGAACCGCCAGAAGGCCCTCAGGAGAGGGACCCCGGTGTCCAGGATGGAGACGCTCCTTCAGGGATACTGGGCCGTTTAGGGCTTTCAAGGTCAGCACCAACCCTTTGAATTGTGCCCGGAAACGTCCTGGGAGCCAATGTAGGTCTTTCAGGACCGGTGTTATATGGTCTCCACTCCCAGTCCCCAGTCTGGCTGCCGCATTCTGGATTAGTTGTAGTTTCCGGGTCACCTTCCAAGGGAGACCCACGGAGAGCGCATGGCAGTAGTCCAAGCGGGAGATAACCAGAACATGCACCACTCTGGCCAGACAGTCTGCAGGCAGGGAGGGTCTCATCCTGCGCACCAGAAGGAGCTGCCCTGGACAGAGAATTGACCTGTGCCTCCATGGACAGCTGTTGGTCCAGAATGACTCCCAGGCTGCGCACCTGGTCCTTCGGGGGCACACTTGCCCCATTCAGATCAAAGTCCCTGCGGATTCAAGTGCGCCTGGGACGGGGACGCCTGCCTGGGTGTCCAGCTTTCCAAGGATTGAAAGCACTCAATGTCCCCTTTTCCGCTGCCCCCTTCCTCTGCCCCCAGAACATCTTGTATCCTGACGGTCACTTGGTCAGATGTCCAGCAGACACCTGGCTGCGTGCCTGGCCTGGATATCTGGACATGCGTTGAGACAGGCTGGGCGTCCCACCCCCCAGGGACGGATTTACGTCTAAGCTAAACAAGCCAAAACTTAGGGCCCCACTCTCTTGGGAGCCCCAAAAATGTTTAAGGGTATGGGTAGCCCAGGGAAAAAAGCACTGGGTATAAATAACGACATTATTATTATTATTATTATTATTATTATTATTATTATTATGTTATTATTAGGTTACCAGACGCCCCCGTTTCCCGGGGACAGTTCCCAGATTTACAAACCAGTCCCCTGACAAAATCCATCTATTTAGTTGAAAAGTGGCCCCGGATTCACTGAAAAAAATCTGGTCACCTTATATTAACCATTTTTTAAACAAAGCACAAGGTGAGGAGCTCAAATCCTAATAATGAATCCAGCTAGAGCTTAGGGCCCCACTCTCTTGGGGCCCCCAGAAAATGTTTAGGGGTATGGGTACCCCAGGAAAAAAGCACTGGGTATAATAATAATAATAATTATTATTATTATTATTATTATTCACCTAAGGTTACCAGACAACCCCGTTTCCCGGGGAGAGTCCCTGGATTTGCAAATCCGTCCCCTAACAAAATCCATCTATTTAGTTGAAAAGTGTCCCCGGATTCATTGGAAAAAATCTGGTCACCTTATATTAACCATTTTTTAAACAAGGCACAAGGAGAGGAGGTTGAATCCTAATAATGAACAAGGGGCTTTGTTTTCGCTCCTGCGAACGCAGGAATGCAGCAAATTGCAACATAAATCGTACGGAAGAATCGACAAAGGCGTGCAAATTGAACGTGCGTCAGAAGAGCTGCTTCGCCGGTGGGATTTCTGGCTGAGCAACCCCAAAAAAACCCAGACTGTGCCGGACTTGGAACAAAAAAACCCCAACATCTGATCAGCTTTTTGCTTTGCCAAATTCCCTTGGCCAATCCCGAAACCTGGGAGTGTCTCTAAACTCCCTGCAGAAAGTAATTGTCCCCCGCTTGGCACATTTCCCCAGGGACACACACCCAGTTGCGATCGACACTTTGCCCTTTGCAAGGAAAAAACACACCCTGCAAATTCACCCCATATCGGCACACCCTGTCCCTCGCGTTTCCAAAACGCCGTCTCCGCCTGCCTGCAAGAACTCGGATTTTGCAATGGGGCAGCGTCTGGGGAACTCCCTGCCAATGGATGAAGCAAAGAGGCAGGTGCCAACATTTTTGTTTAAGCCAAGTCAACCCGGATGATTGTCATTTTAACTTTTCCAAAACCTTAAATTTGTTATTGTTGTTGTTTACTACAGTGCTACCTCGGGTTAAGTACTTAATTCGTTCCGGAGGTCCGTTCTTAACCTGAAACTGTTCTTAACCTGAAGCACCACTTTAGCTAATGGGGCCTCCTGCTGCTGCCGCGCCGCCGGAGCACGACTTCTGTTCGTATCCTGAAGCAAAGTTCTTAACCTGAAGCTCTATTTCTGGGTTAGTGGAGTCTGTAACCTGAAGCATATGTAACCTGAAGCATATGTAACCCAAGGTACCACTGTATTCTTATTCTTATTTTACCTTTTCCTGTTTGGCACCCAAGCGGTGTGCACATTTTGTGAAACAAATAAAAGATACAAATTGCACGGAAATAATATACTGTATTTTTCGCTCTATACGACTCTCTTTTTCCCTCCTAAAAAGTAAGGGGAGATGTGCAGGCACAAATCCCATTCCATCGCACGGTTTCCATAATTCATTATCACTTCGTCGCGTTTATATGTTTCCCTCCTTTCCGTTAATCCCAATTTTTTAAAAAAGGCACAAATCATTAGCATTGCAAGTTTCCTTAGAACGACCCCAGCTAATCGTTTGTGATCGCCCTTCGGATATTGCACAAATTCTCTCCGGTCTTTTGGCTTGATTCCGCTGGTTTCGAATTTTCCCAGCCGGCTTCGCCAATCCTGCATATTCCATCATCGTTTTCCTGTTGCTTGCATTTTTGGATTAAAAGATTCCTTGCTGCCGTCGTTGCATAGATAAAGAAAGTTGGGTCTTTGGGGGGGAATTTCCTGACCTACTATACCTAAAAGAAAAGGTTCCTGGCCCCTATTCTCTCTCTCTCTCTCTGAGTGCTGGACGAGGCCTGAGTTCGAATCCTTGTTCAGCCAGGATACCCTTGCTGGGTGAGGAGGCCAGTCTCTGGGTCTTTGCTTAACCTCCCTTGCAGGGTCATAATGGGAATTAAACTGATGGCTGGGGGGGAGACCAGGTAACCCCTGGAAAAGGAAAAAGGCAACAGATCGAAGACTCGATTACAGTAATGCAGCGAATGACCGGGATGGAAAAACACTGGACTCTCTCAGCCCTGGCAGCATCTGAAACCGGAGACCCCTGTCTGGGGGGCGTCCGAGGCATCTGAGAAGTCCTGCCGTTGGCCATCGCGACAGGGGTGTCCTTGGCCCCCATCCTGTTGGCTATTTCTGGGCTCGCGGGGCGAGGACGGGACTGGGATGATGGAACATATTTGGGATTTCCCTGGAAAGTGGGTCAGGCCGGCGGGGAGGCAGAAGGAAAGCAGGGAAGAGAGAAGAAGGATGGAGAGATGGAAGCGTCTCCGTCCGGCTGGAGCAAGGTCCAGACGGGGTTCTGGGTGCGAATCTCTCCGTACAGGATGAAAAGAGGGAGGTCCATGCCAGGCCTAGGCAAGCTCGGCCCGCCAGATGTTTGGGGACTACAACTCCCATCATCCCTAGCTAACAGGACCAGTGGTCAGGGATGATGGGCGTTGTAGTCCCAAAACATCTGGAGGGCCGAGTTTGCCTATGGCTGGTCCATGCTGTAATATTCATAATAGTAATAATAATAATAAATTTTATTTATATAACAATGGTTCTGTGATGTGCCCACTGGACTGGGTGGCCCCAGCCGCTGTGAGTGGCTTCTAAGATATATAAATATATATAAGGGGGGGCAATGTGGGTCAGCTTGTGGAACGGAGGCACAAAAAATTTGTGCATGGCCAGAGGTCCGTCCCTCATTTGTAGGGAAACCGTCTAGAAGGAGCGTCCCTAAATTCTGGAGCTTGCAGATGAGTCCTTGTCTGGCGTACGCCATGTCTTTCGTTTCGTGTTTGGTTCTCCTGCTGGACTGAGCCTCAGAGATCAATCCATTGGCAGGTTTCGATTGTGTGCAAATAGGATAATTTTACAAAATTTAAATAACTAAAGCTAAGGGCTTAATCAAGGAACCCAATCTGGGAAGGCAATGGGAAGGTCGGAGGTCGTGTTAAATTTCATCACAAAATGATGTACAAAGCGAGCATCAATTAAGAAATGAATAATGATTTGTTTTTATCTTGTCTTTAACATGATTATTTCTGTTATACCGTTTTCAACCAATGAAGCATTTTAAAGAGTCCTGCCAATGGTTTTTTTTTTGTGTGTCTGTCTGCAAGTGATCTGTAAATATTCAATATTCAAGCCGGCTTTTCTGACGTGTTTGCGGACAGAGAGGAAGAGATGGGGTCCCGCCTTACGGGGGAAATTCTCCCTCGTCTCGCATCACATTGAACCCTGAACGTTTCGGCTAAAGTCCACCATTTGCAGTCAGTTCTCTTGAGTCAACTTTGCCGGTCGGCAGAGATTTGTGTTTTTCCCCCCCCGGGTTTGCCAAGCGGAGATCATCCCTTGACCGCCTGAGCTTTCGGACATGCGAGGTGTCTCTGGTCCAGAGATCAGACTGGGGTCAGAGGTCAGTTGCCCCAAACTGTTGGAGGGCCGGTGATCAACTTCGGAGGCCGTTAAAAAAAACCACAACAAAAGCATATTGGGAAACGATTTATAACGAGTTGAAAAAATAATGCTAAAAATAACTTTTGTAAAATGAAGCTTTTTTATTAGGAATTTAGGTCCAGAAATACTTATTTAAGTACAGTGGGACTTGGTTCCCAAAGGCTGAAAACCCAGAAGTGTTCTGGTTTTTGAATGTTTTTCGGAAGCCGGACGTCCAACGCGGCTGTCGGCTATTGTTTCCAGGGCGCCTGGGCCAATCAGAAGCCGTGCTTTGGTTTTCAAACATTTTGGAAGTCAAACAGACTCCCAGAAAGTTTGGTGCTTTTGTTTTTGCTCTTTATTTTGCGGGTTTTGGAGGCTTTTTCACTTGTTTCTGTGACTGTGTGGAACCCAGTTCAGCTACTGATTGAGTGATTGTGCCACTGTGTTAAAGTGGCGGAAGGAATAGGAATAAGGAAAATCAATATACATAGAGGTTTACATATATAGCAATAATCATTGGGAATGGAGTGCTGAGAATGTTCAAATGTGTAACTGAATGTAATAATGTAAAGTAAGAATATCGGAGGCACCCTGGTCACTTCCGATGGCCCCGATCCCGGATCGCAGACCCAGCTCAGCACACCGAGTCCAGAGAGAGACATCTCTGGATCGGGTTTCGTCAACAACAGGGCGTTTTTCCGGGTATTTATAGCACCAGGGGAAATATTTCCGAGACCACCCGGTTAAAAATAAAACGGCGCTTGCTATCTATATGCCTCCGAGTTCTCGCCCTCCTTGCTCATCTAGATCGGAACAGGCACTCCCAGTCTCCCCCTTTCTGAGGAATCCCAGAACCTGTCCCATTTTCTGGTTTGATTCCAGAAAGTCCCGCTTTTCCTTAGGGTTTTCTTGGGGGGGGGATGTATTTTTCCCATTCCTTTTTTTTTAAAACCATGGCTAAAAAAGCCACCTCTATTGGTCTGCTACCCCCACCCCCAAACTACTACCTGGGCTATGAAGGCGCCCAAAAGACGTTAAAGCAAAGATTATGGGATAATGCACACAGTGACTTGCGATCTCAATCACACACAGTCTGTAGTCCGCCGGCAGTAGGAGTACAATATGGGTATGTCTTTAAGTCAACATCTTACATTAAAAACCTGACAGTAACAAACTATTGAAGGCTTTTCACCAAAGCCAGACTCAACGTCTTTCCTTCTGCAGTGTTGAATGGCAGGTTGAGAGGAGTTCCCTACCAGGACAGACTTTGCTCGTGGGCTCAAGACATCGACTCCATAAAACATATTTGTTGCACTGTGCAAAATACGAGCAAGCCAGGGCTGAACTGATATTCCCCTTGCTGGTACCTTTCCTGGGAAAATCAGAGGCTCACTATGTCAGGTTCCTACTGGAAGACCGGACAAACGCTAGAACATTAGCAGTGGTGAGGTTTTTATCGGTGGTTGCAAGATCAAATGAGCCCTATATTCTAAACAAAATGCTTGTTTAACCTGGAGGTAGGCTGTCTGAATTGTGTATTGCTTTGTAACGATTTGTTGGGTCTCTGGACCGTAATAAAGATTGATGATGATGAAACAAAAAGTTTTTGTCCTCTTGATTCCTGAGTTTCCCGGACAGCCTTTGCCATTTCGGCGCAGTCCATCCGCTTAGTTTGCCGTTCCTGTCTGGTGGGGATTATTTCAGGGCAGGGTCAACAACAACAACAATAACAACTTAGATTCACAACATGTTTAGGGGCTTGCTTACCCCTGCGTCCCCCCCAGAAAAAAAGCACTGGGTATAAATAATAAAATTATTATTATATTATTATTATTATTAACCATTTTTGAAACCAAGGCATAAGGCGAGGAGCTCGAATCCTAATAATTAATAGGGGGCTTTATTTTCGCTCATGGCAGAGGGAAGCTCTTTTGCGGGGGCGAAGGAAGAAGGGGTTTTTGGTGAGGCTCAGGGTGAATGAATGAAAGAATGAATCTTTATTTGCATCAGCGGTTGGCCATAGCAATAAAACACCAATACGATATACCAAGAATAGAAATAAAAAGTCAATTATATAAAATACATTTTTGGGTTTTGAATCAATGGTCAAATGGTGGATCTTATTCCGATTGCCCCAGCTAAAAACCTTGCCACCTTTGCCGTCACCTGCTCATTTTACTCTGCCAAGGGAAAGGACCCTGGGGCAGTGGCTGGGCGACCCGAAATGGACAATAAAAGAGGGGTGATAATCTCTTTCCTCAAGTCTTTATCAAGAGGGCAAGCCAGAAGGGCATGCGCCGCAGATTCGGGACTGCCGTCTCCGCAGGGACGTTTTTCGTGTGGCATCTGTTGGAATCGTCCCTCAAGTCCAGCTGAGGGCAAGACATTCAATCTCGCGAGAGTCAAAGCGCGTCTATATTTTAGAATTGCCCAGTTATGCAGAGAGGGTGCCAGAGAGTCAAAATGGGAAGGTGGAAAATAGTCGTGCTGTGGGCACAATTTCCTTATTGTGGCTAAGTTGTTCCAATGCTCAATATCATTTAAAAGGTAAAGGGACCCCTGAGCATTGGGTCCAGTCGTGGCCGACTCTGGGGTTGCGGCGCTCATCTCGCTTTACTGGCTGAGGGAGCCGGCGTCCAGCTTCCGGGTCATGTGGCCAGCAGGACTAAGCCACTTCTGGTGAACCAGAGCAGCACACAGAAACGCTGTTCACCTTCCCGCCGGAGCGGTAACTATTTATCTACTTGCTCTTTGACGTGCTTTTGAACTGCTAGGTTGGCAGGAGCAGGGACCGAGCAACAGGAGCTCACCCCATCGCTGGGATTTGAACCGCCGACCTTCTGATCGGCAAGCCCTAGGCTCTGTGGTTTAACCCACAGCGGCGCCAACAAATTGGACTGTTTGCTTTACTAAAACCCAAAGTGAGTAGCTGTTGTAGTGACAAACCACAAGAGTTTTTGTTAGATAATTTTAGTGCAGGCGCGTCTATATTTTAGAATTGCTAGCTTGAACAGATAGGGAGCGAGAGAGTTGAGATGGGAAGGTGGAAAATAACCGTGCCATGGGCCAAATTTCCTGATTGTGGCCAAGTTGTTCATGAGGCTGAGGGTGCCCGCCTGGCAAGCGGCGACTTGGCACTGCCGGGCGCTTTTGGGAACGGAATGTGCCTCTTGGCCAAGGCGCTGAGCTGAGTCAGGCTCCGCTTCCAGGGCGAATTTGTGGACTGACATCTTCTGCTGCCCGGCAGATTCCTGAACAGCCGGCCTGGACGCCCTCCAGGTTCTTCCGCCGGGGGGGGGGGGGGAAACAAGGTGCCCCACCCAGGGACCCAGCTTGTCAACACGTCTGGAGCCAGCTGCCCTCGGAGACCTTGTTTTGACACTCCGAAGTACAGTGGCAGGTGAAATTGTGAGAATACCTGGAGGACAAAAAGAGAAAATGTTTATGAAACAGGAAGATTTAGGTCTGAGATTGTCGCAGGGAAACTCCCCCCCCCCCCAATCATTCAGTTTGTACAAACTCCACACACTTCACACACACTCAGACACTACATAGGCTACGCGTCTGTTATAAATTCATAGATAATCAACCATACATCAGATCTGCACCGTTCCACTTTTATTTTACTCCATGAAGGAAGGACTACAAAATGGGGAAGGTTTGATACAGGGCAGCCATAATCCCTTCAGCATCCCAGCACATCCACAGGAGCCCTGCCCAGTGGCTATGCCAACCCTGATGGTCCCAGACAGAAGACCGAGTGGATTCAGCCTGGACTGGAACAAAGGACAATGATCAGCTCTTCCCTCTGGGGGCAGAAAACTGCAAACTCCCCTCTGTCACCTGGAAAGTACTCATGGGGAGGGGGAAAGGGGGAACCAGCCAGGTGACAGGACACTCAGGTTACCACCACAACTCCTCCCTCAATCCCTCCTTTCTGTGATGTATGTATGATGTTTCTGGGGGTGGTCTTGGTCTACAGGAGGGGAATTTCAAAAGTCTTTATAAGACCTTGCACAGCATTTTTCTGGGTCCTTCCTCTCTCCTGCAAGTGAGGGGAGCACTCTATTGCAACAGTTCAATGAAGGCCAAGCCTACAGGCTGCTGTTTTGCTCCAAGCTATCCTGGTTGGTGTCTTTGTTTTTGTCCAAGGGAGCCCTTGGATTTTTCCGTTAACAAGATAGAATTACTGGTGCTGTGGGTTAAACCCCAGAGCCTAGGACTTGCTGATCAGAAGGTCGGCGATTTGAATGACGGGCTGAGCTCCTGTTGCTCGGTCCCTGCTCCTGCCCACCTAGCAGTTCCAAAGCACGTCAAAAATGCAAGTAGATAAATAGGTACCACTCCGGCGGGAAGGTAAACGGCGTTTCCGTGCGCTGCTCTGGTTCACCAGAAGCGGCTTAGTCCTGCTGGCCACATGACCCGGAAGCTGTACACCAGCTCCCTCGGCCAGTAAAGCGAGATGAGCGCCGCAACCCCAGAGTCGGCCACGACTGGACCTAATGGTCAGGGGTCCCTTTACCTTTACCTTTTTAAGAGGAAGATATTGTCAAAAATGCATAAATTATTATTGGACTGGCCTACTCAAGACGAGGAGGTTAAAGGGGTGATGATCCAATGGATGTGATATTCAGTTAGAAATCTGGGAAAGGTTTTCAGAGGAAGCCGTCAGTTTTACTGCAAACAGTGCGCTTAAAGAAAATGGGGTGAAAATGATGTACAGAAGGTATTTAACACCAGAGAAACTGGCTAAAATGTATAAGACAAGAAACCAGAATCATTTTTGCTGGGGAAGAAATTACAAAGGTAGATCAAAGACTATTTACGTATGCTAATGTAAAATTAGCAAAAATGTACAAAACTAAGGAAAGAAAGTGTTGGAAATGTAAAATCACCAAAGGGAGATTTTTTTACATATGTGGCGGGATTGTAAAACCATAAAGAAATACTGGGAAATGATTTATAACGAAATGAAGATGTTTAAAATAACCTTTGTTTACAAAACCCTGAAGTTTTCCTATTAGGTATTATAGGAGTGGACTTACCAAAATCACAAAAGAATTTACCGTATTTTTAGCTCTATAACACTCACTTTTTCCCTCCTCAAAAGTAAGGGGAAATGTGTGTGTGCGTCTTATGGAGCGAATGCAGGCTGCGCAGCTATCCCAGAAGCCAGAACAGCAAGAGGGATTGCTGCTTTCACTGCGCAGCGATCCCTCTTGCTGTTCTGGCTTCTGAGATTCAGAATATTTTTTTCCCTGTTTTCCTCCTCCAAAAACTAGGTGCGTCTTATGGGCTGGTGCGTCTTATAGAGCGAAAAATACGGTATTTATGTATGCAACTACGGCCACAAGGACTTTATTAGCACAATATTTGAAAGAAGATTGGCAAATTAAACTAATGGAATATGGTGAAATGGCAAAATCGACAATGAAATTAAGAGGAAGAGACGATCATGAACTTAAGGAAGATTGGAAGGACTTCATTGCATATATACAGAAGCATTTTACACAGGTCAATACAGGGTTTTAAAATTACTTGCAATTTTGTTATGAATGGATAATTCAAATGGGTTTCAAGCTGAACACTGGACATTTGGAATATTAATAAATAACGGAACCAAGGAAGGGACTAGAGACAAGTCCATTTGTTTTGGTATTGTTATCGTTTTTTATTTTGTTACTTTTGGAAAATCAATAAATTGTTATAAAGAACACAAAGAGAATCATGGAATTGCAGAGTCAGAATTTGCTTTTACGAAGGGGGCTGCAGCTCTGAAGCAGAACGCCTGCCTTGAGTGCAGAATGTCCAGTTTGGACTGGGAAAAGGTTCCCTGTCCGAAACCCTGGTGAGCTGCTGCTGCTGCCGGTCAGTGTAGGCAGCACTGCGCTCAATGGAACCAAGGTCCGGCTAGGGTCAAGTCCCATTCCACCCCCAAAATGACCTGAACAAGAGGAGAGACTCGAAATCTCCACATTAAAGGGTGCAGTTGATCTGGAAAAAAATGAGTTTTTCTTTCCACCCTGCACCCCTCTGTAGAGCGGCTGCTGCCAGTCAGAGCGGGACAACACTGATTGGATCCTGTTTATTTTGGAGTTTCAGAACAGCTCACAAAGAAAGCTGTCCATAAAACGCAGCTCCAAGCCACACACTTTTTATTTATTTTCAAAGGCAAACATGGCGAAACAACCGCCTGGTAAACACCGGTTTTAAAATCGATAAAAGTTTTAGGACAAACAGAGGTGGCTCTATATTTAGAGTTTCTTAATCGGCTTCTAGCCTATTGCACCTTTGACTTATTGAATCCCTTGAATTAGGGTTGCCAATTCTTATTTGTTGTTTAATTGTTTGGATGTTTTCTAAGCAATTGATTGGTGTATAAATTATAGGAAACAAATAGGATAAATGAATATATCAGATTCCGTTTCTTCTTGCAGAGAAACCAGCCAAGAGGCAGAAAAAAACACTTTCCCTGTGAATTTCCTCTGCTGCCAAAACCCCACCTGTGTGACTAATACCTGTCCCCCCCCCCCGCCTTCTCTGCCCCCACCAGCAAGTTGTGCAACCGACAGGCTGGTGAAACAGGCGGCCGTCACAACTTCCGTGTGAAAGACAGTACAAATATTTTTGGAGAAAACAGGAACAAGGCAGGTGGAAAAGTGCTTTTTCTTGTTGTTGGAGAGAAGGTATTTTCCTGTGAGCTGCCAGTTGAGTCTAGGCACACCTAGGCCATAAGGGGAGGCCTCTCATTCTAGAGTCACAGATCTCAGCCTCAAACCTTTAATGGCATACAGACAAAATTCCTAAAAGGTTCAGTACAATAAAATCACTAGGACGTCCCTCTTTTCAGGGGAGAAACGTTGGAGGGAATAGAATAGGACGTCCCTCTTTTCAGGGGAAAAACGTTGGAGGGGATGGAATGGGACGTCCCTCTTTTCAGGGGAAAAACGTTGGAGGGGATGGAATAGGACGTCCCTATTTTCAGGGGAGAAACGTTGGAGGGGATGGAATAGGACGTCCCTATTTTCAGGGGAGAAACGTTGGAGGGGATGGAATAGGACGTCCCTATTTTCAGGGGAGAAACGTTGGAGGGGATGGAATAGGACATCCCTCTTTTCAGGGGAGAAACGTTGGAGGGGATGGAATAGGACGTCCCTATTTTCAGGGGAGAAACGTTGGAGGGGATGGAATAGGACGTCCCTATTTTCAGGGGAGAAACGTTGGAGGGGATGGAATAGGACATCCCTCTTTTCATGGGAGAAACGTTGGAGGGGATGGAATAGGACGTCCCTCTTTTCAGGGGAGAAACGTTGGAGGGGATGGAATAGGACGTCCCTATTTTCAGGGGAGAAACGTTGGAGGGGATGGAATAGGACATCCCTCTTTTCAGGGGAGAAACGTTGGAGGGGATGGAATAGGACGTCCCTATTTTCAGGGGAGAAACGTTGGAGGGGATGGAATAGGACGTCCCTATTTTCAGGGGAGAAACGTTGGAGGGGATGGAATAGGACATCCCTCTTTTCAGGGGAGAAACGTTGGAGGGGATGGAATAGGACGTCCCTATTTTCAGGGGAGAAACGTTGGAGGGGATGGAATAGGACGTCCCTATTTTCAGGGGAGAAACGTTGGAGGGGATGGAATAGGACGTCCCTATTTTCAGGGGAGAAACGTTGGAGGGGATGGAATAGGACGTCCCTATTTTCAGGGGAGAAACGTTGGAGGGGATGGAATAGGACGTCCCTATTTTCAGGGGAGAAACGTTGGAGGGGATGGAATAGGACGTCCCTATTTTCAGGGGAGAAACGTTGGAGGGGATGGAATAGGACGTCCCTATTTTCAGGGGAGAAACATTGGAGGGGATGGAATAGGACGTCCCTATTTTCAGGGGAGAAACGTTGGAGGGGATGGAATAGGACGTCCCTATTTTCAGGGGAGAAACGTTGGAGGGGATGGAATAGGACGTCCCTATTTTCAGGGGAGAAACGTTGGAGGGGATGGAATAGGACGTCCCTATTTTCAGGGGAGAAACGTTGGAGGGGATGGAATAGGACGTCCCTATTTTCAGGGGAGAAACGTTGGAGGGGATGGAATAGGACGTCCCTATTTTCACGGGAGAAACGTTGGAGGGGATGGAATAGGACGTCCCTCTTTTCAGGGGAGAAACGTTGGAGGGGACGGAATAGAACGTCCCTAATTTCACAGGAGAAACGTTGGAGGGGATGGAATAGGACGTCCCTATTTTCAGGGGATAAACGTTGGAGGGGATGGAATAGGACGTCCCTATTTTCAGGGGAGAACTGTTAAGGGGTATGCATCCCCTCCAACCTTTCTCCGATGGAAACTGCAAGATTGATTTTGCCCCAAAGAGACTTCTGGCTGTAATGCAAAGTCTGATTTTAACAGCATAATCTGGAGAGAAAGGAAGTTCAGAGTTCAAAGACGGTCGTCCTCTTTTCCAAGAAAGCAGAGCTCAGATATTGCACAGAGAAAAACAAGTTATGGTTTTGTTTTTAGTTTTAAAAATGATATGATGATCTCCTGAAGGTCGCCACCCTGAGAAATTTCGCCTTCCTTTCTGGGAAAAGAAACCTTTTCCCCATTATGGGCTTGTTTACTGCCCTGAGATCCTTCTCAGCCCCAGTCTCCAGTCTCCGTGTGGCCTATGGACAGAGGCTGGGATTTTTTATCTCTATTGAATCTGTCAACAGCCTCTGTTTTCTCCAAAGTCAGATGCTCTGAACTTTTGAGATGTGTTTTTTTTCTCGACAGCGAGACATGGGGGAAAAAATATCCCTGAGGCAGCCAGAGGTTCTGCACAATTATGGGATTTTTGTTGTTGTTATCGCTGGGTTTTAAAGGTGTTATCTTTCTCGGTGGGGTCGGAGGAAGGTCTATTTGCCTTTTGGCCGTATCATAATATCTGGCAGAAGATTCCTGCAAGGTTTGGCATGTGAGTGTTTTGCAGAGGTCACGGCGAAGTCACATTTTTGGGGATAATTCAGGCTTTCTAGGGAAAAGGAACCGAAAAGGGTGCATTCTGCTTTCGCATGAGAACGTAAGAGGTGTTCTTATGTTTAGGTCTGGCGTCACCTTCTCAAAGGGACCAAGGAGATACGGCTAGAAGTCGTGGGCAAAGATGAACATTGGGAGATTCAACAAGGACTGTTTTGGGGGGACAGGAGGTGGGCAGGTGTGGGGGACTCCCTGGTCCTGAATGGGGTGACTGTGCCCCGAAGGACCAGGTATGCAGCCTGGGAGTCATTCTGGTCTCACAGCTGTCCATGGAGGTGCAGGTCAGTTCTGTGTCCAGGGCAGCTCCATCTGGGATGCAGGATGAGACCCTCCCTGCCCGCAGACTGTCTGGCCAGAGTGGTGCATGCTCTAGTTATCTCCCGCTTGGACTACTGCAATGCGCTCTACGTGGGGCTACCTTTGAAGGTGACTCGGAAACTACAACTAATCCAGAATGTGGCAGCCAGGCTGGGGACTGGAAGCGGCTGCTGAGACCATGTAACACCAGTCCTGAAAGATCTACATTGGCTCCCAATACGTTTCCAAGCACAATTCAAAGTGCTGGTGCTGACCTTGAAAGCCCTAAACGGCCCAGTAGACCTGAAGGAGCGTCTCCACCCCCATCGTTCTGCCCGGAGACTGAGGTCCAGCGCCGAGGGCCTTCTGGCGGTTCCCTCCCTGCGAGAAGCGAGGTTACAGGGAACCAGGCAGAGGGCCTTCTCGGTGGTGGCGTCCGCCCTGTGGAACACCCTCCCACAAGATGTCAAGGAGATAAAGAACTACTAGACTTTTAGAAGACATCTGAAGGCAGCCCTGTTCAGGGAAGCTTTTAATGCTTGATGTATCACAGTATTTTAATATTTTTTTGGAAGCCGCACAGAGTGGCTGGGGAAGCCCAGCCAGATGGGCGGGGTATAAATAATAAATTATTATTATTATTATTATTATTATTATTATTATTCAGGGCAGGCGAAAGAAAGTACAGAGTTAACCAACGGAACACCCCGCCACAAGATGCAAATGGGGCCTCCGGCTTTGAAAGGGTTGAACCGATTCCTGGAGGGGGGAGGAAAGGGGACCAGGGGCTGCCAGCCGCAATGGCTACATGGTCCCCCCACTGTTAGAGGCCCCATCTCTCCAAATATCAGGTTTTTGGGGGCGGCAGGGAGGGGGTTGCAAGTGCTTTGGGGATGATAAGGACTCTGAACACCAAGTGAGGAGGGAGCTGCTGCTGCTGCTGTGCTCGGGTCCTGCTTGTGGAGTCCTCCTTTGGCTGGCCGCTGTGAGGAATTGTAGACTTGGAAGGGGAGCCTCAGGGGTCATCCAGCCTGACCCCCTTCCTGCAATGCAGGAATCTCAGCTAAGGCATCCGTAACAGACGGCCATCCGACCTCTGCTTGAAAACCTCCAAGGAAGGAGAGTCCGCCACCCCACGGTCAAACAGCTCTTACTGTCAGAAAGTTCTTCCTGATATTTAGTCGGAATCTCCTTCCTTGGAACTTGGAGCCACGGGTTCGAGTCCTGCCCTCCAGAGCAGGAGCAAACAAGCTTGTTCCCTCTTCCATGTTAGATATTTGAAGGTGGCTCTCCTATCTCCACTCGGTCCCCTCTTTCCCAGGCTCAACATCCCCAGCTGCTTCGACCGTTCCTCATCAGGCTTGGTATCCAGACCCTTGACCATCTTGGTCACCATTGTCTACACATGTTCCAGCTTGTCCATCTCCTTTTTTAAATTGTGGTGCCCAGAACTGGACACAGTGTTCCAGGTGTGGTCTGACCAAGGCAGAATAGAGAGGGACTAGGACTTCCCTAGGCAGTGAGAGATTTTACTTTCTTGGGCTATAGGATGACTACAGATGGTGACAGCAGCTAGGAAATTAAAAGACGCCTGCTTCTTGGGAGAAAGGTGATGGCCGGACTTAAGGCTTTACTATGAGGCAGCAGCTTTCTGCTGGCTGAAACCATGGCTACTTCTTGAGGACACTGATATCTTGGATCTAGAAGGATATGACAATAATCTAGGTTGGCATGCGTATCTATGGTATGACAAGGTGAAAGTTCACAAGGGCTTTAGAAACCATATTGTCAGAAAGGCTCTGTATAATGTTTGGATTAGATATAAGGATCTACTTGAAAGTAAAACCCCTAGATGGTTGTCACCAATGGAAGCAAAGGCAGTCAAAAAACTTAATATGGACTCTGACTGGCTAAAATATTGTGAAATCCTAGAACATGATGGTGAAAAATATAAACTTAAGAGCTATGAGAAGCTAAGGTTTAAGGTTCGAGATTGGTTGCACTATCATCAGATAAATGAAGTATTTAAGCAAGACAGGAAGATAGGATTCCAGAGTGAAAGGTCTAAGCTAGAAACAGAACTATTGGAACCCAATACTAAGAATCTTTCTAGAATGTACAATTTGCTGCTGAAATGGAACGTACAGGATGAAACGGTAAAATCAGCTATGATTAAATGGGCACAGGATGTAGGTCATGATATTATGTTCGCTGACTGGGAACAGTTATGGACCACCGGTACCAAATTTACGGCATGTTCTGCCTTGAAAGAAAATATAATGAAGATGATCTATAGGTGGTACATGACCCCAGTCAAGCTGGCTAAGATTTATCATTTGCCCGAGAATAAATGTTGGAAATGTAAAGAGTCTGAAGGAACCTTCTATCACCTTTGGTGGACCTGCCCAAAGATTAAGGCCTACTGGGAAATGATCTATAATGAAATTTAAAAAGTCCTTAAGTGGACGTTTCCTAAGAAACCAGAGGCCTTTCTCTTGGGTATGGTGGGCCAATTGGTACCGAAGAAGGATAGGACATTCTTTATGTATGCCACTACAGCAGCAAGAATTTTACTAGCAAAGTATTGGAAGATGCAAGAACTACCTACTCTGGAGGAATGGCAGACGAAGGTGATTGAATATATGGGACTGGCAGAGATGACCGGCAGAATCCGCGACCAGAGGAAGGAGGCGGTGGAGGAGGACTGGAGAAAATTTAAAGTGTATCTTGAGAACTGTTGTCAAATAAAGGACTGATAAGATGTCGAGGGGTAAGATATAAAGAATTACAGCTGTAAACTATAAATTGAAGGGAATAAATTTTAAGGAGGAGATATATAGAAACGGACTGAAGGGTTGCTAAAAAAATTGTAAAACAAGGATGCAAAGTAGGAGAGGTATGGGGAAGTCTTTTAGTTTGTAAGGTTCTTTCTTTTTTGTGTATATGTTTTGTCTTTCTCTTTTGTTGTGTTGTATTCTTTCTATGTTTTTTGTTGTGAAAACCCAATAAAAATTATTATAAAAAAAAAAAAGAAAGGTGATGGCAAACCTAGATAGCATCTTAAGATGCAGAGACATCACCTTGCCAACAAAGGTCCGTACAGTTCAAGCTCTGGTTTTCCCCGTAGTGATGTATGGAAGTGAGAGCTGGACCATAAAGAAGGCTGATCGCCGAAGAATGGATGCTTTTGAATTCTGGTGCTGGAGGAGACTCTTGAGAGTCCCATGGACTGCAAGAAGATCCAACCTCTCCATTCGGAAGGAAATCAGCCCTGAGTGCTCACTGGAAGGACAGATCCTGAAGCTGAGGCTCCAAGACTTTGGCCACCTCATGGGAAGAGAAGACTCCCTGGAAAAGACCCTGAAGTTGGGAAAGATGGAGGGCGCAAGGAGAAGGGGACGACAGAGGACGAGATGGTGGGACAGTGTTCTCGAAGCTACCAGCATGAGGGAGGCAGTGGAGGACAGGAGTACCTGGCGTGCTCTGGTCCAGGGGGTCACAAAGAGGCGGACACGACTAAACGACTAAACGACAACAAGAAGGACTTCCCTAAATCTGGAATTAATGGTCATCTGCCAGGGATTCTGGACAGGATGAGCGTTAGGGTCCCAATTCTACAATTCCATTATTTCTTTGTTGCTTTTCTATCTCACCCAACCACTAGGCCGCATTGCCTCCACGCGTGAACATGGGTTGGATTCCCCCCGAGAAGAGACTCCATCCTGATTTGGGGGGGCACGTCTTTCTGCCCTTTTTGCAAATCAATCGGCAGCCCCATATTCCCCGAATCAGGCCAGCCTGTTTTTACAGCCCTAGCAAATCTTTATCCGTTTACACGAGGAATGCAAAACACGGCGTGTGTTTTGCCAGCAGACACGAGAGGAGCGAAAACACTTCTCCCTCGTCACCTGAGACTCTAGGAAATAGAGATAAGGAAACAGCATCCGCCTCCCTCAGGGGGAGTCTCGCCACCCGGGGCTGTTTTTCTGTTTATCCAAAATCACGTTGTTTTTCAGTCCCGGGAGAAAAACTCCTCTTGCTTTGCTCCACTTTGAGAAAAACACCTTTGCGCAAGATCCGGAAAATTTCCACCCTGGGAGGAAATAAGAGGCCTGGAGCCGAATGTCCAAATATGGCTGCCCCATCGCCAAGGGGGAAAACAGACCCTGCAAAGTCCCAATTTTCATGGGAGAAACGTTGGAGGGGACGGAATAGGACGTCCCTATTTCTATGGGAGAAACGTTGGAGGGGACGGAATAGGACGTCCCTATTTTCAGGGGAGAAACGTTGGAGGGGATGGAATAGGACATCCCTATTTTCAGGGGAGAAACGTTGGAGGGGATGGAATAGGACGTCCCTATTTTCAGGGGAGAAACGTTGGAGGGGATGGAATAGGACATCCCTATTTTCAGGGGAGAAACGTTGGAGGGGATGGAATAGGACGTCCCTATTTCTATGGGAGAAACGTTGGAGGGGACGGAATAGGACGTCCCTCTTTCTATGGGAGAAACGTTGGAGGGGATGGGGAAAAACACGCAGGGTTGTTTTCCAGAAACCAGAGCCACTCCTGGAGGCAACTGGGAGAAAGGGGAGATTCCCGCAGGAGACCCCCCAGGGGACGCACATACTGCGCAAACACCCAGCCCAAGTGAAAGGAGATCCTCTGGAGACCTGCCTGTCCAGCAGCCAGGTGTGTTTTTCCATCCAAACAAGGCCTTCTTCTTCCTCCCTCTGGGAATGCCTGGGGGGCCTTTGCCTGACAACACGGGACTGGTGACGAAGTCAGGCGGACTCAGGGTGGGAATCGCCCCCGGGAATAAAGAGTTTGAATGAATAAATGAATGAATGCTCCTTCCAGGAAGCCAGAGGCAGGGGAAAGGTTGCAGAAGGGTGAATTTCCTCCCATTCTGGGCCAGCCTAGCGCTCTGTCTCCGAGGAAGGACAGCGCAGGTACTTGGGGACAAAGGGCCACAGGCATTCCTTCATGACATCTCTTCCCTCGTCTCACAAGCCTTGCAAACACATATTTTCAATGGCCCTGAATCTGCCTCCCTTGGATTTCGTTATAGCTGTGCAATTGGGCCTCATTCATTCATTTTTTATCTGTTGCTCCCTCTGCTTAAATAGGGGACGCTGGTGGTGCTGTGGGTTAAACCACAGAGCCTAGGACTTGCCGATCAGAAGGTCAGCAGTTCGAATCCCCGCGACGGGTTGAGCTCCCGTTGCTTGGTCCCTGCTCCTGCCAACCTAGCAGTTCGAAAGCACATCAAAGTGCAAGTAGATAAATAGGTACCGCTCCGGCAGGAAGGTAAACGGCGTTTCCGTGCGCTGCTCTGGTTTGCCAGAAGCAGCTTAGTCCTGCTGGCCACATGACCCGGAAGCTGGACGCCGGCTCCCTCGGCCACAACCCCAGAGTCGGCCACGACTGGACCTAATGGTCAGGGGGTCCCCTTTAACCTTTTACCCTCTGCTTAATACACGCCAGCCATGTCCAACTTCCCAGAGACTGCGATCTGCTCCCACTATAAAATAACTAGTTACAGGTCGGTAGCCGCGTTGGTCTGCCGAAGTCGAAACAAAACAAAATAAATATAATGAAATGAAATGAAAAAATTCCTTCCAGTAGCACCTTAGAGACCAACTAAGTTAGTTATTGGTATGAGCTTTCGTGTGCATCCATGCACACTTCTTCAGATACCGGCCGTGATCTACCCATCAAAGTTGTTCAGCTTTTTGGCGGGGAGGAAGACCCCAAGTTGTTGAGGTTTTCTTTATTTTTTTTATTTTGGGGGGTGACCGATCAGGATCACACAATCGACCACGATGGGATTCCACACAACTGACCGGAACATCACAGACATCTAGTGCCCTTTTTAAAAAAACCAAAACTCTTTTTAAAATTTATTTATTATTATTTTAAAACAACCTTTATTATCCAACAATTTACATATGACATAGACAATACATAGCCAATACAAATAACAACATAAGGAACATGGACACTAACTAACGATATATATAACAACATAAGGAACATGGACACTAACTAACGATATACACACACACACACACACACACACACTTTTAACTTCCGATTCATCTCAATATGCTTTCTACAATTTGTAGGTCTCTTACGCACTTTGTTATTGTTTTACTTTCCCATTATTCATCAGCACAAATTTTAGTTTATAATTGCTTTATGCTTCGGGGTTCGGCCTGTCAAGAGATTTGCGTTATCACAATAATTTTTGAGATCTTCTCTAAATATCATCCAAACTTTAATTAACTTTCTGATTTGGGCTTCCTCTTGTTCTCCCGGTCATTTTCGCGACCTGTAAATACTCTCATCATTTCTGCTTGCCAATCTAAAAAATAAATAAAAATTCAAAATAATTTTAAAAAGGCATGAGAAACACTTTTGGAAACTTGCAGTTACGCAAAATAAAATCCACATTGCGCACTCGATTTTCCCTGCGTCTGCCTTCGGGTCTCCTTCTGTATCTTTCCATTCTCCTGGGTTCCCTGAAATTGGGCCAAACGGCTTTTCTCTTCCGTCATTCCACCTCCAAAAGCATTTACAAGGGGCTTAATTTAAGAGACAATAGCGTCTCCTTGGCCAGACAGCTCCAAAAGAATATCACGACGCAAAACCGGTAAAACAGGAGCATCCGTGCGCATTGATTTCTTTAAAAAATGGGATTGCAGCATTTCAAAGCACAGTACGAGGCAAAAAAACACGAAATCCCTGCCACAAAAAACTCAGGTTCTTCCCCTGGCGAGAAGTCAAGTCCAAAGCTCTTCCTTGCGCATAAAAGTCGCCGGAAGGGAGTGGACGGGAAAGGGTTGCCTCGAGGACGAGGCCAAAATAAGTTTCCTCCATGAGGTCCGGCGACATAGAATCATAGAATCACAGAACTGTAGAGTTGGAAGGGACCCTGAGGATCATCTAGTCCAACCCCCTGCAAGGCAGGAATATGCAGCTGGTCCATACAGGGATTGAACCTGCAGCCTTGGCGTTATCAGCACCATGACATGCTTGGCCTTTGGAGGGTGTGGCAGGCAAGGCTTGCCAAAAGGGGATCTGGGAGAAGAGGAAAACAGGAAGGCGGCTGTGCTGCCAATGTCATTTTATTGGAATAAATAACTGCAGGCTAGGGAGAATTCCAGAGGTCAAGCAGCTTCTGAAATATATAAGCAGATAATTAAATGTCCTATTCCATCCCCTCCAACGTTTCTCCCCTGAAAAGAGGGACGTCCTATTCCATCCCCTCCAACGTTTCTCCCCTGAAAATAGGGATGTCCTATTCCATCCCCTCCAACATTTCTCCCCTGAAAATAGGGACGTCCTATTCCATCCCCTCCAACGTTTCTCTCCTGAAAATAGGGACGTCCTATTCCATCCCCTCCAGTGTTTCTCCCCTGAAAATAGGGACGTCCTATTCCATCCCCTCCAACGATTCTCCCCTGAAAATAGGGACGTCCTATTCCATCCCCTCCTGCATTCCATGCCCCCCGCCTCTCGCTATCACATGCCTAGTCACACAAACAGTGCCACAAACATGTTCAAATTTGCCTTCTCCTTCCAAGAACAGGATTAGTCCCGGCAGCTGGGAATCTGCTGGTCAGTAAATGGAACCGCTTGCCAAGCTACAGCCTGATTTCAGTGGGCAGAGGGGCGACAAATGCGTAATTCCCCTACATCCCCCTCTCTGCAGAGGCGGGCAAGCAGTTTCCCATTTCCCACAACAGAAATTATAATTTGTCAGAAAGGGTCCCTCAGAGGTCCTCTATCCCAACCCGCAGCCATATAGGAATCACAGCTAATAATCATAACACTAACAAGAACAATTTTATTATTTGCACCCTGGGTTGCCTTAGTCATTCTGGGTGGATTCCAGCAAATATAAAAACAGAATAAAACATCACACCCTAAAAGCCTTGCCCATGCCAACTCTGAGTAGGCTTGGTAAAATGTATAAGTCTGAATCAAATAGGTGCTGGAGGTGCAATTAGATGGAGGGAATGTTCTTTTGTATGTAAAAGGGTATCAGGAAATAATTTATAACGGGTTGGAAAATATGTTTTAAAAGCACCTTTCCAGGAAAAAACAAGAGTCCTTTCTCTTGGGGATAATTCAGACAGAAATCCCCAGGCGTCCAAAAAGGTTATTTTATGTCTGCCACTACTGCGGCCCGAGTTTCGTTAGCCCCAAAATGGAAAACGAGCGAAGAAGAATGGCAACCTAAGCTGACGGAATATGCACATCTTGCAGACTTAATATATAGAATAAGAGAACACGAAGAACATCCATTTATAGAGGAGGCCGGAAAAGGTTTATTGAATATATGGGAAATAATGGTGAACAGCCGAAAACGCTGGCAGCATTAAGATAAATTCAGGGGGGTAAATAAGCTTTTAATGATGGAATAACGGAATACTGAATGGTTTGGTTTTTTTGTAAAATATGCAGGGATTTATGCTATGCGAAATGAACCATGGAAAGAGAAGAAATTGATGTTTTAAGGTTGTTTAAATGAATACTCTAAATTGTGAAATTACACACACACACACACACTTTTCCCTACACAGGGCTGCCTTCAGGTGTCTTAAAAAATAATTAAAGCTACAGAATCATTATATGGTCAGTTGCCACTGCTGGTCAGTAACGCAGTTTCACCAGACTCTCGGACGCCAGCACCAATCTCTCCCCAAGGCACCCAAGGGTGCTTCGCCTTCTCCTCCCGCTGTCTACAAGCGCCCCCTGGTGGCAAGGAGATCAACACAAGGTTTCTTTTTTAAAAAAAGAATATTATTTTTAAAATCAATTTTTAAGATGTTGTCTAGGTTTGTCATTGCTTTTCTCCAAGAAGCAGGCGTCTTTTAATTTTGTGACTGCTGCCACCGTCTGCAGTGATCGTGGACCACCTCTTTCTGTGATGCATATATTATGTTGGGGGGGGAGTCTTAAGCTACAGGGTGTTGTTGTTGTTTAGTCGTTTAGTGGTGTCCGCCTCTTCATGACCCCCTGGACCAGAGCACGCCAGGCCCTCCTGTCCTCCACTGCCTCCCACAGTTTGGTCAAACTCATGCTGGTCTCTTTGAGAACACTGTCCCACCATCTCGTCCTCTGTCGTCCCCTTCTCCTTGTGCCCTCCATCTTTCCCGACATCAGGGTCTTTTCCGGGGAGTCTTCTCTTCTCCTGAGGTGGCCAAAGTCTTGGAGCCTCAGCTTCAGGATCTGTCCTTCCAGTGAGCACTCAGGGCTGATTTCCTTCCGAATGGAGAGGTTGGATCTTCTTGCAGTCCATGGGACTCTCAAGAGTCTCCTCCAGCACCAGAATTCAAAAGCATCCATTCTTTGGCAATCAGCCTTCTTTATGGTCCAGCTCTCACTTCCATACATCACTACTGGGAAAACCAGAGCTTGAACTATACGGACCTTTGTTGGCAAGGTGATGTCTGGGCAGTTTCAGAAGTCTATATAGGGGTTTGCACACCATTTTTCTCCTGCGTGTGGGGAGTGAGGACCCTGTTGCAACAGTTCAATAAAGATTATGCTTACTAGCTGCTTTGCTTCTCAATATTCTCTGCTTGGCCTCTGTTATTTTCTCCTACCGATAGAGAACCTACTTAAGGACTCTATATGGGCTCTTGGATACCCCATAAGGGAAAAGGAGCGGTTTTTTCTTATAACAGTTTCATTACACAAAGTTTCTCAGCTATTGGCACCGACTCCAGAAAGACAGAGGGCCTTTTTGATTTTTCTTCCAGAGGACCAGAGGAAATTGTTCATGTACGCGAGAACGGCCGCTCCGATGACACAAGCCCAGAGATGGAAGGAAGAAATAACCCCGACTAGAGAGGAATGGCAAACCAGGTTGATAGAATACAGTGGTACCTTGGTTTTTTGCTATTTCTTTTGTGTTTTTGTTTGCATGGCTTTTATGTTTTCTTGACTGTGACTTGTTCTTCGCTTTATGGGACTGACTTGTGACTCCGTTTTTGCGGCTTGTTTCTGTGACTGTGTGGAAACCCAGTTCAGCTATTGATTGATTGATTGATTGTGTGACTGCGGAAATGGATAAAAGCCCCCCATCCGAACAATGACCGTCATCAGTGCAGGGAAGAAAAAATACTAATTTTAATTTTTATTATCTGCAATGCTCAGCCCAAGAAGATAATGATCACCTACAACGCTGTCTTATTTATTTTATAGTACAGCACATTGATTATCGCTTTCGTTTTGTGGATCAATGGTCTCGTTAGATCAAGCATAGACAAACTTCGGCCCTCCAGATGTTTTGGGACTACAACTCCCATCATCCCTAGCTAACAGGCTCAGTGGTCAGGGATGATGGGAGCTGTGGTCCCAAAACATCTGGAGGGCCGAGTTTGCCTATGCCTGTGTTAGATAGTAAAAATCATGTTCAATTGCTGTTTTAGGGGTTGTTTTTAAAAGCCTGGAACAGATTAATCCGTTTTGCATTGCTTTCTAAGGGAAAGAGTGCCTTGGTTTTGGAACGCTTTGGTTTTGGAACGGACTTTTGGAATGGATTAAGTTCAGGAACCAAGCTACCACTGTATGCCGAAATGGCAAAATTAACTGGGAAGCTCAGAAACGAAGAGGACAAGAAATTCCAAAAAAAGAAGGGGAAATGTTTATTATGTATGCGCAAAATCACTGTAAGCAGGTTGAAACATTAGCAGGTTTTAAAAAACCCCACACACCCCACGGGCAGCTTAAGATTTGCAAGAGAAACAGGCTCCATTGTTCTGCAAGCCTGCACCAAACCTGCTCCCACCGCCTGCCTCTTAACCCCGAGATGATATCAGGAACGGCGGCTAAATTTAGCTATTTTTGACCAGCACAGTTTAAAAAAAAAAACAAGGCAGGCAGGAGAGATCTTTGTCTCCAAATGTTTGCACACAAAAGCGGACGGGGGAAACGTCAAGCTCAGCACACTCTCAAAAGCCAAGGAAATTCGTCTTCCCACAACTAGGCAGGGTCAAATCAGCCCATTTCATTATTATTATTATTATTATTAGTATTATTATTAATGGAATTTATACACAGCCCAGGGGTCTCACTTTTATCTCAGTTTCTCCTCCCATCACCCCTAGCCTTAAGGTCGATTCTCCACCACGTCGCGATTTATTTATTTATTCATTTTAATTCTCGTGAAAATTCGCCAGTGTTTCCGGGAAGCAGTGAACGTTGACACTGATTAGCAAGAACGTTGGGAATCAAATGTGTGCGCTTGAAAATTCACAATGAAACATTTTATATATATATATATATAAAGGAAAATTCGCCAGCAGGGGAAATTCACGTTGATCAGAAAGGACGGTGGGAATTAAATGTGTTTGAAAATTCTCAATGAAACATTATTTTAAAAATAAATAAAGAATGCGCCAGTGTTTTATTTGCATTTAAGTTGCGCAAGTTATTTATTTGTCTGCCACCCATTCCTCTCGGAGAAACCAGAGGTTGCCTACCTCTGTTGTCCTCGGGTGACTTTTGCCCCTGCCACATAAATGCCGCCCCCTTCCTCCAATTTAACCGGACGAGCGGAAAACAGGTTTGGAGGGCAAACTCCAGGAAAAGGTTCTGGACGAGTTTGGACCGGCAAACATGCCCTCCTTGGGGCAGGTAAGGCCACAGGCCGCCTTGGAGATTCCCAAAGCGGAAAAACAGTCCGCAGGATCAGTGTGCAAAGTCCTCAGTCCCCAGCACCCCGTGTGAAAAACTAAACCCAAGGGGCACCGGGGGGCTTGCAGGCTTCCCCAAGCCGGCGCCCTCAAGATGCTTTCAGATGGCGATGCACTGAGACAAAGGACCAAGTAATAATAATAATAATGATAATAATGTTGTTGTTGTTGAGTCGTTTAGTGGTGTCCGCCTCTTGGTGACCCCCTGGACCAGAGCACGCCAGGCCCTCCTGTCTTCCACTGCCTCCCGCAGTTTGGTCAAACTCATGCTGGTAGCTTCGAGAACACTGTCCCACCATCTCGTCCTCTGTCGTCCCCTTCTCCTTGTGCCCTCCATCTTTCCTAACATCAGGCAGTCTTCTCTTCTCATGAGGTGGCCAAAGTCTTGGAGCCTCAGCTTCAGGATCTGTCCTTCCAGGGAGCACTCAGGGCTGGCTTCCTTCCGAATGGAGAGGTTGGATCTTCTTGCAGTCCATGGGACTCTCAAGAGTCTCCTCCAGCACCAGAATTCAAAAGCACCCATTCTTTGGCGATCAGCCTTCTTGATGGTCCAGGTCTATAACAATAATAATAATAATATATTATTTATACCCCGCCCATCTGGCTGGGCTTCCTGTCCCTGTGGCTCTGGATAAAGGACTAATTTGATCGGGAAGGAGGGGGCTCCTGCTCCAAATCAGAGCCAGCGAAGGTCCTGGGTGAGTGTCTGGAGGCGCTTGGAGGATGGATGGCGGCTAACAGATTGAGGTTGAATCCTGGACAAGACAGAAGGGCTGTTTTGGGGGGACGGGGTGGGCAGGTGTGGGGGGCTCACTGGTCCTGAATGGGGCAACTGTGTCCCTGAAGGACCAGGTGCGCAGCCTGGGGGTCATTCTGGACTCCCGGCTGTCCATGGAGGTGCAGGTCAGTTCTGCGTCCAAGGTGGCTCCATCTGGTCTGCAGGATGAGACCCTCCCTGCCCACAGCCTGTCTGGCCAGAGTTGTGCATGCTCTGGTTATCTCTCGCTTGGACTACTGCAATGTGCTCTATGTGGGGCTCCCTTGGAAGGTGACCCAGAAACTGCAACTAATCCAGAATGTGGCAGCCAGACTGGGGACTGGGAGTGGAGACCATATAACACCAGTCCTGAAAGACCTACATTGGCTCCCAGGACGTTTCCGGGCACAATTCAAAGGGTTGGTGCTGACCTTGAAAGCCCTAAATGACCCAGTAGACCTGAAGGAGCGTCTCCACCCCGGACAACGGGGTCCATCTGGCAGTTCCCTCCGTGCGAGAAGTGAGGTTACAGGGAACCAGGCAGAGGGCCTTCTCAGTGGTGGCACCCGCCCTGTGGAACACCCTCCTACAAGATG
The DNA here is from genome assembly GCF_964234715.1 of Podarcis melisellensis. Lineage (NCBI taxonomy): Eukaryota > Metazoa > Chordata > Lepidosauria > Squamata > Lacertidae > Podarcis > Podarcis melisellensis. The sequence goes on along the minus strand of NC_138536.1, from coordinate 544,222 downwards.
TCAAGGAAATAAAGAATTTTGCATCCGCTAGATAATAAATATAAACACAATAGTAATATTAGGAGGTAGAATGAAAGATGCCATGCGTCAGAAGGGAATACGGGGAAAGGGAATGGTGTATAAATACTTGACGAATGTGCGTATATCATTTGTCATGTTAAAGCTGAAGAACACATGAGGTGTCTTATTTATAATACCTGCAGTATTTGAATATGTAATGTATATGTAAAAAACAATTAAAAAATAAAGATTTTTTAAAATAATAATAATAAATAACTGCAACCAGGAAGGCAGAGAAGCAGAAACTGGGGAGGTAAAAACACCTCCTGGGTTGCTTTGCATCTTGGCAGAGATACCAAGCTGGACGGATCTGGAACCAGGCCAAAGCAATGGGAGTCAGGCAGGTATTTTCTGGCACAGGTTATCTCCCAGGCCGCATTCCTAAGCTTTTTCTCAGTTCAAGGAGGTGGGAAACTCGGTCACCTTACGCATCAGCCTCTGCTTTGCGAAATAAAAATAACTGTGCAGTGAAACAATGGGGTTCCGAGTCACATTGTGCTCAGAGTAGACCCATTGAGGGCTGTGTGTATATATATTCAGGTTCATTGTTGTTGAGTCCTTTAGTGGGGTCCGCCTCTTCATGACCCCCTGGACCAGAGCAGGCCAGGCCCTCCTGTCTTCCACTGCCTCCCCCAGTTTGGTCAGACTCATGTTCGTAGCTTCAAGAACACTGTCCCACCATCTTGTCCTCCGTCGTCCCCTTCTCCTTCTGCCCTCCATCTTTCCCAACATCAGGGCCTTTTCCAGGGAGTCTTCTCTTCTCCTGAGGTGGCCAAAGTCTTGGAGCCTCAGCTTCAGGATCTGTCCTTCCAGTGAGCACTCAGGGCTGATTTCCTTCCGAATGGAGAGGTTGGATCTTCTTGCAGTCCATGGGACTTTCAAGAGTCTCCTCCAGCACCAGAATTCAAAAGCATCCATTCTTTGGCCATCAGCCTTCTTGATGGTCCAGCTCTCACTTCCATACATCACTACTGGGAAAACCAGAGCTTTGACTATACGGACCTTTGTTGGCAAGGTGATGATGTCTCTGCTTTTTAAGATGCTGTATATACTCTATATATAGAAAGGAGCAAACCAGTGGTATTTTAGGGTGCAGGCTAGCAGGCGGGGCCCATGACTTACACCCGAGGAGCCTACACAACACAAAACACGGTTGCAGGATGTAGGTTTTATTTTATTCATTTTTTATCTTAGATTTTGGAATTGTACATCCAGTATATATATTTTTTCTTTACATTTTTTGGGGGGCCCCAAGAGAGTGGGGCCCTAAGCTATAGCCTGTTGATCTTCTACGTGAATCTGGCACTGGCTCAGCAAATGAGTGTCTTGGGAGGGGGGCGAGGAATTGTGCTCTTTGCACCCGCAGCCAAAGCCTTCAAACTGGCCAGGCCAGGGAATGACTTCTATTCTCCATGCGGCGACTGGTCTGGTCTGGCGCCAGCAAGATCCCATAAATGCCCAGCCCCAAGCGGACCAAACTGCTTCCCCAAACTCGCTGGACCTGTTCTTGGCCTCCCTTGATCCTGCCTCCTCCATCAAACAAAGAAACCCCTTTTATTTGCATTTCCCACAAATAGCTTTTGACCCTCTAATTGCCGCTAAGATCATAGGAGCTAAAAAAGATTCCGCATAACTCCTAAAATTTGTGCATAAATACAGCATCTCCTACTATATCCGAATGGGCTGGGGGAATTTGGTCCCTAGGAACTGTGATGAAGCTAACTCTGCATACAGAGCAGTGTGAAAATGCAATTATTCTTATTATTTTGGGTAATGTTTTGGAACAACCCAAAAAACAGCGACCATTTGTTGTGGGCAAAGGACAGCTGGACATAGAAAGGGCCCCATTGCCTTCAGAAGCATCAAACCTGAATCTGGCGCTGGCTGAGACCCAAAGGGGCTCCCCAAGGTGCTGTGGGAAAAGGCGAAGGAAGGAAAGGAAGGGCAATTCAACTGGCAGACAATGGAGTGCACCTCCGAGGGGAGGCCAAACCGAAGCAAGCTCCCCGGGGTGCAAGCCTGGGCAGGGTGCCAGGGGGTTGATGACAAGACCCCCCCCTCCACCTCGCTGATACGGGCCTAAGGAAAGCAGAGATTCCTGCGCTGCAAGGGGTTGGGCTAGATGACCGCCAGGGTCCCAAATTGACTCTTTTCCGATTCTATGAAGTTTGGTAATTGCCGATGTTGCTGGAAGCAGGCGTCCAAGGCGTCCCCCAGCTCTGCTCCCCTGGGACGCGAGAAAACCTCCATGCCAGCAATAAGGGCCAAAATTTGTTCCACGGAGAGGCAGCGGCGGCCTAGTGGTTAGAGCGTCAGAGCAGGACCCGGATTCAAATCCCCCCTCAGCTGGGAATGAATGAATGAATGAACCTGTATTCATCGGCCAACAACAATACAATATGCAAAGAACAGAAATAAAAAGTCGATGAGAGAAAATACATTTTAGGGAAACACCTGCCCTGCCCGCAGACTGGAGCCTTCTGCAAGCCCAGCAGCTGTCCTTCCCTGGGAACTGAGCCAAGCCCTGATAGCCTCTTTACAGGATTTTTGGGGCTGCCCAAGGAGATGGGTTTTATGGGCGCACGCCAAGCCGGCCCGGCCCGGATCCTCGCGCGTCCCGAGCGTTTTACGAGCCCGTGCGGCTGCGGCACGGGGAGGGAATCCCATTGCCAGGAGGGCATCCCTTCTCAGCACATGGCAGCTGTGCCAATCGCCTGCCCAGAGTGGCACGCATGGCAAACAAGGTTTGTGGTGGCAACACCAAGGCACGGGGCCGGATCCGGTGTGGGGCTGGGCCAGGCTAGGTGGGACCAGTGCTGGATTTACGTCTAAGCTCAACAAGCTATAGCTTAGAGCCCCACTTTCTTGGGCCCCCCCCCAAAAAATTAAGATTAAACCTGGATGTGCATTTCCAAAATCTAAGATAAAAAGCAAATAGAATAAAACCTACATCCAGCAACCGTGTTTTGTGCTGCATAGGCTCCTCTGCTATACGTCATGGGTCCCGCCTGCTAGCCTGCTCCCTCAAATATCCCTGGTTTGCTCCTTTCTATATAGAGGGTGCCGACATTCTGCTATTTATAATTATTAGTAGTTTGCATCATATTGTTTTTAATATTCATTTGGAAGCTGCCCAGAGGGGCTGGGGAAACTCAGCCAGATGGGCGGGGTATAAATAATAAATTACTATTATTATTACTATTATTATTATATATTCACACCTCTTATTATTTCATATTATAGCAAGTTTCCTGGGAAAGGTGGCTCCGCGATGGATAGACTAGGGTTCCCAATTTTTTGGGGGGGGAGACGACGACAATACTGGGAATTGTAGTATCGTTCAGGGCGCTGGGAGCTGGACAGCCGTATAAGCGTCCCCATAGCGTTCAATTTGTCGTAACGAGAACCCACAGCCTTTAGCTTTCAAACAGAAAGACACTGGCAGACTAGAATGGGAAGGGCCAGAAGGGACCCCTGAGGGTCATCCAGACCAACCCCCTGAAATGCAGGGATTTCAAGAAACGGAGAGGCCATTTAAAACTCTCTGCCCTTCCTGTTTGCTTTCTCTATTTCCGTCCGCGCATGGGAAGGGCTTCCTGCCAACTTTTCAATCTCTGTGCCCTCGTGGCGCCTGTCAAGGGAGGACAACGCCGGAAGGAATGGACTCTGATCCCCGGAAGCTTGCGCCATTCGTCTCGCTGCCACATTTGCCAAAAGAGCAAAAGGACCGGACCTGGAACCACAGAGGGCACTCCAGTGGTCATCCAGCCCAGCCCCTTGCAAAGCTGTCAGCAAAACCAGTCCAGTTACTGTCTTTATTTTTCCGGATCTGAACTGCAAAATGGTGATTTTTCTCGAGTCAAAATGAGAGTATACCCCTTAACATTTTAAAAGGAAAAAAGCACTGGATAAATGAAATTAACTCAATAGATAGTTGTTATTCTGCCAGGCAGATATTTGCACAAAAGGCGATAAATGGCTTCACAAAGTTTCACAATACGAGGGGAGTTCTCTTGTTTTCGTTTCTGGCCAGCAGTTGCAGCAAAGAACCACAGAATGGCAGAGTTGGAAGGGACCCCCAAAGGTCATCCATGCCAACCCGCCGCCAGGCAGCAATCTGGGCTCCAGCACCCCGCTCTTTACCCGCGTTATATCTATTCTTCCTCCTTCCAATCAACCAACCATCCAACCATTCATTCATTCATCCTTCCTTCCTTTCTTTCTTCCTTCTCTCTCTCTTTAACGACCTTCGCTGTTTCCCTCCGCTCGCGCCCTCTTTTGGCCCCTCCGGCTGCCCGTCCACGCCGCGCAATGCTTCCTGGGGCTCGTAGTTCCCCGCCTCCTCCAGGGCGGCGCGTGATTGGACGGCTTCAGGGGCGGGGCGGGGAACCCGGAAGCGTTGCCATGGCGGCGGGAGCGGAGGGCCTGCTGGGCGCGCTGGTGGCGCTGCTGGAGACGCACCGGGGCAGAGACCGCGCGGTGAGGGGCGAGGGAAGGGGGGAGCCTGTCTGTCAAGAGGCGGGGCGGGGCTTAAGGGAGGCGGGCGCTGGAAAGCAGGCTGCCTGTCTGTCAAAAGCAGCAGGGATGGGCTGGACGGAGGTGGGAGGAGCCTGATGTGGGCGTGGCCCAGGCTGGACTGCCTGTTGAAAGCAGTGGGCGGGGCTTAACTGGAGTGGGAGGAGTCTGGCATGGGCGGAACTTAATGGATAGTGGGCGTGGCCTGGAAAGCAGGCTGGACGGCCTGTTAGTAGTTGGGCGGGGCTTAATTGGAGTGGGAGGAGTCTGGTATGGGCGGGACTTAATTGGAGTGGGAGGAGTCTGATATGGGCGGGACTTAATGGATAGTGGGCGTGGCCTGGAAAGCAGGCTGGACTGCCTGCTAGTAGTTGGGCGGGGCTTAATTGGAGTGGGAGGAGTCTGGTGTGGGCGGGACTTAATAGATAGTGGGCGTGGCCTGGAAAGCGGACAGTGCTGCCTGTTAAGAGCAGTTGGGGCGGGGCTTGATTGGAGTGGGAGGAGCCTGATGTGGGCGTGACTTAGTGGGCAATGGGCGTGGCCTGGACAGCAGCCTTGGCTGCCTGTTAAGAGCAGTGGGGCGGGGCTTGATTGGAGTGGGAGGAGCCTGATACAGGCGGGGCTTAAGGCGTAGTGGGCGGGGCTTGATAAAGGATGAGACGGTTAAGAGGCAGGGCGGGGCTTAATAGAGGCAGGGCGTGGCCTAGTGGGTAGTGGGCGTGGCCTGGAAAGCAAACTAGATTTTCAGAATCACCTAATAAGAAAAGTGACGCTTAGAAATAAATCTTCTATTTCTTCCCTTAGAAATAAATCAAGCTCCCAGTCCTCATGGTTCAGATTTAACTTGTGTCCAGTCGGACCGCTGATCCGCCGCCTCAGTGTTGCGTGCTCTGACTGGCAGCCGTTCCCCCCTGCTTCTTAACAGAGCATAGAGAAAATCTGAAATTGTCGTAATGTCCGAAAGCGTGAAGAGGCATAAAATAAAAAACCCATTTCCTCGTCCGACTTTAAATTTTGACCTTGTGCCTCGCCTGCTAAAAATAAATGAATGCGATGGTTGTTAATAAATAAATGCCATTGTTCCTTTCTTATCTCGCAGCGGCCTTAAAAAAAGAAACGCAAGCGGCACATTTTGTTCTATTTAAAACCGAAGCAAACCGGATGGAGGAAGGGGAAACCCAAATTTCTGGCGCTCCCACGCCTTCCTCCTCCAGATTTGCAAAAGATGTTGGCTAAACATAAGTGAACCTTCCAGGAAAGTGTGGGGCCACGAAGGGATCTCTGCAAGCTGACTGGATCAGTAGATTTATTCGGACCAGGGTTTCCCCGCAAATTTGGGCTTATTTTGTTTGGAATTGAGCGGCGGAAATGAGCAGCAAGAGATGAACCTATGCAAAGTTGGAGCCTTCCAGGGGTTGGGCTGGATGACCCCTGGGTCCCTTTCGGCCCCGTAGTTCAAGGATGCCAGCATTTGAAAGGTCTGGACAGGCTCATCCAGACAGAAAGGTTTGTTGGCAGGTGGCAGAAGCGCCTTGCCTGGCACCATCCACTGGCAGGGAGTTCCAACGGGCCACAGAGAAAAAGGTCGATTCCTTACAAAGTGCAGAACGGGGGTCCGGAAGGAAAACGCTAACATAATTGCGTCGGAGGTGATTTTGTGATAGATGGGAGGTTGAGACATGAGGCAGCAGGAAAAAGGGGATTGGAGAAGTCAGTTTAGGAAACCAAGACGTTCTGTGAATACTTGATTTGAGTTTAAATCCGTGGCATTTTGGAAATCTAATAAAAATGAATTTTTATTCTATTTTTTAAAGAAGAAGCTGGGTTCGTCCGTCCGTCGTAGGGGGGGACCTAAAAGTCACCCACTCCAAAAAGTCACCCCAATGCAGTGAGCACGACATTGCCTCGCTTACTTTTCCATAAGCGTAGCGTCCATTAACGGAAAGCTGATTCCCAGACAGGTTTCGATCTTTTCCCTGGAGGTTTCGAAGCAGCCCTTGTCCTGGGTGCTTTAGCCGAGATTCCTGCATTGCAGGGGGTCAGACTGGATGACCCCTGGGGAACCCCTTCCGTTTAAACACGTCTCTTATTCCCAGTTGTGATGCTTTTTAAATAAGAAGCCCCCGGTGACAATGGAAGCAACGTATCAATGTTCCAAAGCACAGAGGTAACCACAATCTCGTCTCCCTCCCTTCCGCCAGGTCCGCACCCTCGGTTATGGCTGCCAGCTGACAGGGGGGGCCTTGGCCGCCAGGAGCCACCCCGCGGAGTCCCCGCTCGGCCAGAGCCTCCTGGCGATATCGGCGCAGCTCAGCCACTGCCGGACTGTCCTCCGCCTCTTCGACGACCTCTCCATGCTCGCCTACAGCCGGCAGTACGGCCTGGGGCCGAAGGTGGGTCACCCTGGGGCAGTGGGGAGGTGTGGGAGGGCCTGAATTTGAGGAAGGAGGCCCAGCCTGAAACCCAGGAGAGCTGCCAGCCAGTGCGGGCGACACTGAGCTAGCTGTGGATGACCTCTGGGGATCCCGACTCGGCACAAGCGCTGTGCTCGGAAGCACGGGTACCAGGAAATATCACTTTATTTTTGTGAGAAAGGAGCACAACTCAGGGGGTCAAAAAACAGATTCCCGCATTGCCAGGGGTTGGGCTGGATGACCCTTGGGGTCCCTCCCAGCTGTACGATTCTCCAGCTGGCCCGATTCTGCTGCTGCTGCTGCAGGGCTCTCAGCATTAACAGGGGGTCGGAGGAATGGTTGGGGACCTACGAGGGCGATGCTGTCCTTCCCGTCGGCGGCAGTGTACTGGGGAGAGTCGCAGCTATGGCACAGCTGGCCTGCTTATATATATATATATTATTAATAATTTTCAATTACAACCCAGTGGTAGCCTCGTTATGACAACGCCAAATTGCGGTGCAGCTGTCAATACCAATTTTACAAATGCAGTCAACGTTTTGGAATGCTTTGGCTCCCGAAGGCCGGAAACCCAGAAACAACCGCTCTGGTTTCCGAACCATTTTCGGAAGCCGAATGTGCCACGCAGATTCCGTTTTTGAGTTTCCCTATTGTATTGAAGCTTTCGGTTTTTTGTTGTCAAACAGTCTCCCGGAACGGGTTTGACAATTTAGGTGGGGCCCGCCTGCGTGCTAGAATGGTTTTCTTTATACCTGCGTTCCAAAAATCTTACTAGTTTCCATTACGTTCCATTCAAGATGATAATCCCATATTCTACAACAGCTGCAATAACCTCTGTCCGTGTTAATAACTTCTATTCCAACACGAACAGCTGACCTGTTAATAATAATAATAATAATAATAATGAGATTTTTATTATTTGTTCCCCTGCCCACCGGACCGGGTTTCCCCAGCTGCACTGCTCCACCCATCGCCTATCAGAGGGATATTTTCGGACAGCAAAAACACCCCCGCCCTCTGGCCCCTGGTTAAGATCCTGCTCACGCCGGTTCCCCCTGCTTCCTAGAAGGAGCAAAGTGACTTTTGACTTTCCCCATGTGATTTCAGAGCAAACACTCCTCATTTTTCGGTTGCGCAAACACGGGAGGAGCACGGGATTGAAGTATGCGTCACACAAACAAGGTGTTTGCAGCTGCAGAAGGCGTGGGGTGCCCGGCGCCCTTTGGCCGCCCGTGGCGCGAGGGGGGTGGCTGAAGGGCGAACCTTCGCCCCCACCCAGGAAGAGCGGCAAGGGGTGGCCGGTACCCAAGGGCGAGGAACCCCATCTAGGCGATGCCACCAAAGGGAATCAGCAATTCCTAGAAGTGGCGAAGACTCACATGGGCGGCTGGGCACTCTGCCCGCGCTCAGAGACACCCAATGCCTCTGAACTGTTGGGAGTCACAAGAGGGGAGAGGATGAATCCTGACAAGACAGAAGCAGGGGGCAGGCAGGTGCGGGGGACTCCCTGGTCCTGAATGGGGCGACTGTGCCCCCAAAGGACCAGGTGCGCAGCCTGGGAGTCATTCTGGTCTCACCGCTGTCCATGGAGGCGCAGGTCAGTTCTGTGTCCAGGGCAGCTCCATCTGGGACGCAGGATGAGACCCTCCCTGCTCGCAGACTGTCTGGCCGGAGTGGTGCATGCTCTGGTTATCTCCTGCTTGGACTCGAAGCTGCCAGCCTGTGACAGAGGTCCCAATCCTGGGAATAGCTTTGGCTGAACTGGGCGAGGGGAGCCAAGGGGTCTCGACCCCAAAGGGAGTTAGGGGCTTCCCCTGCAGGCGAAGACAGGGCTGGAGCGGACCAGGGCTGGAGGTCAAGAAGGCTGGTTTTGCCCAGGCCAGAGAGGGAAGTGGGGGGCCGGGGGGCTCATCCACCTGGGAAGGGATCCCACTGGGGAGACGGGATGCCTGGTGGAATACTTTGGGAAAAGAACAGGCTCAGGGAGGAACCCTACATAAATCCAGAGCGGAGTCCCTAAGGCAGTTGGGTGGCACCTTCTGGCAACCCTTGCAGCCAAGAAAAGAAAAATAGAGTTGGGACCCCCGCGGTCATCTAGCCCAACCCCCTATCATGCAGGGATCTCTGCTTTCCTTTGCCCCCCCATCAGCGAGGGGGTCTTGTCTGGGCAGCCCAGGACCCCCAGACCAGGCTTGGGCCTCACGGAGCTCAATTCCATTGTTTCCCTGAGGCAGGGAGGTGCCCACAATGGGGACTAGCACCTTGCGTCATAGTATCTCCAGGGAAGACGTCCAAAGTCTGCTGCCGGCCCGTGCGGGCAGCGCTGACCCCGGTCTTCCTCGCGAGGGACCCAACCTTCTCCCCCTTTCCCAGGAGGAGGACCCCGCCGTCCGCTGGCTCTCGGTGGCCAGCAACGTGGCTGACCAGCTCTACTACCCCTGCGAACACCTGGCCTGGGCAGCGGACGCCAAGGTCATCCGGGGCGACTCGAGGAAGTGGTGGGTGCTCAGCACCTTGCTGTGGGCCACCTCCCTGCTGCTGGGAATCGCAAGGTAAGGAACGCCAGGGGGGCAGGTGGGGGGGGGGGAGAAGGGACCCTTGGCGCAACAGCTCCTTGCCTCCAGCTGGCTGGTGGAGCCTTGCAAGTTGTGGGTTCGAGGGGGTTGGTCTAGATGACCCTCGGGTCCCTTCTGCAAAAGGCTCATTTTCAACCCTCCCAATTCCAGATCCCTGAGGATTTTGTGCCAGCTGAGAAGCCGGCGGCCGAAGCAGGCCAGGTAGGAGCTGTTTCTCACGGCAAATATTTCGGAATCGGCCCCCTATTCCTGCGGCAGGCAAGAGGCCCCCCTCCCTCCATCCTGGTTATGGGATAGGTAAAGGTAAAGGGACCCCTGACCATTAGGTCCAGTCGTGGCCGACTCTGGGGTTGCGGCGCTCATCTCGCTTTATTGGCCGAGGGAGCCGGCGTACAGCTTCCGGGTCATGTGGCCAGCGGGACTGAGCCGCATCTGGCGAACCAGAGCTGCACACGGAAACGCCGTTGACCTTCGCGCCGGAGCATTACCTATTTATCTACTTGCACTTTGACGTGCTTTTGAACTGCTAGGTGGGCAGGAGCAGGGACCAAGCAATGGGAGCTCACCCCGTCATTGCGGGGATTTGAACCGCCGACCTTCTGATCGGCAAGTCCTAGGCTCTGTGGTTCAACCCACAGCACCACCTGCGTCCCAGTTATGGGATACCCCCCCAAAAAAACCACACACTGTCTTCTGCTCAGTCCAGGCTAACCTTAAGCCCCTTAAGTCCAGCTCTACACTTCCATGCTTCGGAGGGGCTGGTCTGAATGGGCTTTGGGAGACCCTTTCCAACTGATCCTCCTTCCCTCCGTCTCCCCGCAGCAAGGACTCCCTTCGGAGGGCGAGGGCGAGAGCCCGGGCCGAAGCCCTGACCGTCGCTGGCAACCTGGCGGACCTCTGCAACGCCGTCCACTGGCTGCCCCCGGGGGTGCTGTGGGCCGGGAGCTTCCCCCCGTGGCTCGTGGGGCTGCTGGGGACGACGTCGTCCCTCATCGGAGTCTACCAGACCTACGCGGGGGGAGCCGCGTGAGAGGAAGCAGCGTGAGACCAGACAGCCCCCTGCCACGAAACGGGGAGCCAGATTCCTTCGCGGCGCTTTCTGCCCTCGGAAACCCGGAGCCAGCCCCCCCATGGCCATGGGGCAAGAAGAGCCCCTCGCAGGCACGGATCAGAAGCCCGTCCGATGCACACCGTGTAAACCGGTCGCGGGCAAGCTAATAAAATGCAGAGAGGAAGTATCCTGCAAACCGGGGTCAGAGGGGAGCCTCCTTTATTGCTTGCGACCCCCGCAAACGCCTCCCCCCTTGACCCACAGATCCTGCACGGGTTGGGGGCTGGCTTTGCAAGCCAGGCACGGGCTCCGACTCCGGACGCAGCAAAGAGGTCCTTCGGTCAGGATCCCACCCCCCCTTAAGATCTCTTGTTCCTGCACTCTTAATCCCTAGAACCGGGACAGGATTAGGGGTTTGGGGGTCCCCCCTTCAGCCAGTGGGGAGTTTCAGAGGGTCTGCAGCCTCTTCCCTGGGGGGTGGGGGGGATTCCTTGGCTGCTATTCCTTCCTGCTCAAGTCGTAGCAACCAGGCAAAAGGCAATATATATCTATATTTATTCATTTATTTATGCACGGGCCACCTCTCGCACTCAAGGGGGTCTCAAGGGGGCGTACACATAGTAAACAAATAAATATTCAAAACACAGAGCAATTTTTCTCCTGGGGGGGCAGCGGCGTCAGAGGGAAATGTTTGCCTTTAGGGGACCTTTCTCCCCCTGACCCCAGTTGGTGAGTCGCCTGCCCACGGCCGCATGTCGACTGTGCCTGCCCCCACCCCGTCCGTGAAAGGCAGGGGGGGGCCTTGAAATTGCCACTGGTCCCGTCCCCGAAGGGAGCTCCCCCGAGGGAGAAATCTAATAGGCAAGCAGAGCATGGACAGGGTGCAGAAAGAGGGCTTCCCTTTCAAGAAACGCGGAGGAAATGCGTAGTTATTACCAGAAACGGCCCTGCCACGATGGAAGGGCAGTCGGGAGCCTCTTGCGACAGGGGGGCTCGCCCTTCCGACGCCCCCCGAGGACCGAGCGCAGCAGCCGCAACTTTTGGGAGAGCGCAGGTATCTGGGTAGGAGCAAAGAGCCCATCTCGCATCTCTGCGAGGCTGCAATCCAAAACACCCCCCCAAAAAAATGTTAAGATAAGCGACCTTTCAGGAGGTGAGCGTTTGGGGGAAGCAGGGGAAGAGAGTGGCAGGGTCCGTTCCGAAAAGATCCCTCGGTGGCAGAGAGGTTTGAAGCTGGAGCAAATAAAAAAATCAATTGGGGAGGGGGGATTCCTGCAAAGGAAGCGGATGAGCGTTTGGCAGCGAGGGGACCGTTGGGTCGGACGCAGAACACGCCGGCCTGCGAGAAGCCAGATTTGGGGGGGAACACAAGAGTCGTTTGCCACAAAGCCGGACGCCCCTGTGCGGCTCCCGGCAGATTAAGGAAGGCACCCCTTTGCCCAAGACAAAGGGGCATCGCCACAAAGTTTCTCTGTGCCCGCCGAGCCCTGTCTTCGGAGGAAGTGGGGTCCACCCTTTCAGCTGGCACCTCTGTTGGCAAACTCTGCTTTCTCTCGCCCCGCTGGGAAGGTGCTTAAAAAACGACAGCGGTGCCACGGCCCTGGAGAGCGAGGCGGGTGAAATGGGGGCATCCGTGTGCAGCCGAACGACTGTCCAGAGAAAGACGCCTTCTCCCCCAAAAAACTCAGCGTCCTTGCTGCTGTTTCCTGGCCTCTGTCCTGGCAAGCGAAAGGGGCCCGGTCCCTTGGAGGCTGTCAGAAGAAAATGACGTCCTCCTTGGCCAGATCGTCCGGGGTTGGCGGGAGGGCGTGGACGCTGTTGGGCTTGAACAGGTTGGCGGCAGGGGGCAGGGGGTCCGGGTGGGCGCCCTCAGCTGGCAGCTCTGTGGGCAGAAGAGTGAGAGTGGGCCACGGGCGAACGGCGGGCATGGTGGGGCCCCCTCCCTCGCCTGCTGCCCGACTTACCTGGCAGGAAGGCCACGTTCTGGCTGTGCTGAAAGACGGGGCTCATGGAGTTGCGGCTGCGGGAGGGAGGCTCGTCTTTGCCTGCCGACCGGGGAAGGAGCTGCCTCAGGTCGACCGACGCTGGAAGGAGAAATAATAATAATAATTTCTTATTTATACCCTGCCCATCTGGCTGAGTTTCCCCAGCCACTCTGGGCGGCTCCCAATCAAGTATTAAAAACAATACAGCGTTAAATGTTAAAAACTTCCCTAAACAGAGCTGCCTTCAGATGTCTTTTGAAGATAGGATAGCTACTTATTTCCTTCACATCTGAAGGGAGGGTGTTCCACAGGGTGGGCGCCACCACCAAGAAGGCCCTCTGTCTGGTTCCCTGTAACCTCACTTCTTGCAATGAGGGAACCGCCAGAAGGCCCTCAGAGCTGGATCTCAGTGTCCGGGCTGAACGATGGGGGTGGAGACGCTCCTTCAGGTCTACTGGGCTGAGGCCGTTTAGGGCTTTCAAGGTCAGCACCAACACTTTGAATTGTGCTGGGAAAAGCACTGGGAGCCAATGCAGATCTCTCAGAACTGGTGTTATGTTGTCCCAGCAGCCGCCCCCAGTCACCACTCTGGCTGCCGCATTCTGGATTAATTGTGGTTTCCGGGTCACCTTCAAAGGTAGCCCCACGTAGAGCGCATTGCAGTAGTCCAAGCGGGAGATAACCAGAGCATGCACCACTCTGGAGAGACTGTCCGCGGGCAGGGAGGGTCTCAGCCTGCGTACCAGGTGGAGCTGGGAGATAGCTGCCCTGGACACAGAATTAACCTGCGCCTCCATGGCCAGCTGTGAGTCCAGAATGACTTACAGAAAGGAGACCCTCAGAGAAAATTATGGCGGGTCCTTGGAGCTTTCTTGGGTTCCTGCACTGCAGGGGGCTGGGGCAAGAGAGGACCCCCAGGGTCCCTGCCAACGGTGACTCCGTTAATAGAAGCCAGGGGAAATGCCTGCATTCTGGGACTGCAGAACGTCAGCAGCTTTTGTGGGTGCCAGTTAGGTGCTCTAACAAGGGTGTCTCTATGAGATCCATACAGCAAAAACCATACAGTGGGACCTTGGTTCTCAAATGCAGAAAACCCGGGAGTAAGTGTTCCAGTTTGCGAACTTTTTTTGGAAGCCGAATGCGCTCCGTTTTGAATGTTACGCTGAGGCCTGTCTGTTTTCGCTGTTTAATTTGTTTTTGAGGCTCTTTTTGTTTTTTTGTGATTGTGTAAACTTAGTTCAGCTACTGATTGATTGTGTGACTGCAGTACAGTGGGTGTACCTCGGGTTAAGAACTTAATTCGTTCCGGAGGTCCGTTCCTAACCTCAAACTGTTCTTAACCTGAAGCACCAGTTTAGCTAATGGGGCCTCCCGCTGCCGTGCCACCGGAGCACGATTTCTGTTCTCATCCTGAAGCAAAGTTCTTAACCCGAGGTACTATTTCTGGGTTAGCGGAGTCTGTAACCTGAAGCATCTGTAACCTGAAGCGTCTGTAATCCGAGGTACCACTGTACATTGTTTATTGCTTTCATTTTATGGATCAGTAGTCTCATTAGATAGTAAAATTGATGCTAAATTCTTGTTTTAGGGGTTGATTTTAAAAGTCTGGAACGGATTAATCCGTTTTGCATGACTTCCTACGGGAAAGCAGGGCGCCTTGGATTTGGAACGCTTTGCTTTTGGAACGGATGAAGTTTGAGAACCAAGGCACCACTGTATTATAACCCTCACTTTGCACCTTCATTCACCCTGTGTGCTTACCGTGATGCCTCTTCATCCTGGGGCGGCAACCTCCGCCCCCAGCGGCCCCCATGCCCCCTCCTGCGGCCCCCGCGCCACTCACCCGAGCTCTCCGTCCGGTGGGAGGCCTTGGCGGAGCCCTTGCCCGCCTTCTCCTTGCTGCCCTTGGTGAAGGCGGCCAGCTTGGTGGGGATCTGCTGCTGGACGGCTGCCGGCTTCTGGATCTGGTTGGTGGCGCTGAGGAGGTGCAGGGGCACCTCGGTCTTGAGGGGCAGCACTGGGCGGACCCCCTCCAGGGCGGGCGAGGCGGCGCTGTCTCGGCGGGCCAGCTCCCCCCGCTCCAGGTAGTCCGTTGCGGAGACGACGCTCCCTCGCCCGCCCGGCTTGCCCTCCAGGCCTTCTCCGTTGAAGCTGGCCGAGTGGCTCAAGGGGCCCTGCGGAAACAACAAAAAGGCTGGATCCTCCCACACAGCGGTACCTCGGCTTAAGTACTTCATTCGTTCCGGAGGTCCGTTCTTAACCTGAAACTGTTCTTAACCTGAAGCACCACTTTAGCTAATGGGGCCTCCTGCTGCTGCCGCACTGCTGAAGCACGATTTCTGCTCTCATCCTGAAGCAAAGTTCTTAACCTGAAGCGCTATTTCTGGGTTAGCGGAGTCTGTAACCTGAAGCGTCTGTAACCCAATGTAAGGGTAAAGGTAAAGGGACCCCTGACCATTAGGTCCAGTGGTGGCCGACTCTGGGGTTGTGGCGCTCATCTCATTTTACTGGCCGAGGGAGCTTCCGGGTCTTGTGGCCAGCAGGACTAAGCCGCTTCTGGCGAACCAGAGCAGCGCATGGAAACGCTGTTTACCTTCCCGCCGGAGCAGTACCTATTTTTCTACTTGCACTTTGACGTACTTTTAAACTGCTAGGTGGGCAGGAGCAGGGACCGAGCAATGGGAGCTCACCCCATCATTGCGGGGATTCGAACCGCCAACCTTCTGATCAGCAAGCCCTGGGCTCTTTGGTTTAACCCACAGTGCCACCTGCGTCCCTTAAGGTCCACGGTATTATTCATGCCCCCCTGCCCAATTCCTCTGCATGCAACCGGTCTGCCCCACTTTGTGCCCCTGCCACTGTTGGCAGCAGTCGGGTGGCGAGGCATCTCACCCACCCTCTCACCCGCCCAGGAGCTCACCTGCCCTGCCTCCGGAGGCGAGAAGGCACTGGCACTCTGCTTCTTCAGCCTGCGCTGCTGCTCCAGCCGCTCCCTCTCCCTCTCGACGGCTCGCTGGGCCTCGCGCAGGCGCTCCAGGTCGTGCTGGTAGGCCTCTCGCTGGCGCTCCAGCTCCTGGCGCTCCTGGCCCAGCCGCTCCTTCAGCTGGCGGGCCTCCTCCTCCCGCAGGCGCAGCCGGGCCTCCGCCGCCTCCGCCTCCCTGCGCTGGCGCTCCCGCTCTCGCTCCCAGCGCCGCTGCTCCGCCTTCAGCTGGCCCTGCAGTTTCTGGACGTGGGCCAGCTCCTCCCGCTGCTTCTCAAAGTTGCGCTGGCGCTCCTGCTCCAGCAGAAGGTTGCCCCGCGTCGACTGCAGGCGGAACTGGCGCTCCCGGTCCAGCAGGGCGCTCCGCTGGACCTCCAGGTAGCTGTCTTGCTGGGCCAGGACGGCCTGCCGGGGGGAGAAAGGGGGGAGTGAGAAGGAAGGAAGGAAGGAAGGAAGGAAGGAAGGAAGGAAGGAAGGAAGGAAGGAAGGGGGACTCGCCAAAACAGAACACAGGAGACGGAGAGGAAAGCCGGGGGCCTCGATGTCAGGGACTGGCTGGATGATGATGATAAGCTAGGGAAACCCAGCCTGATATAAAGGGATATAAATAATAATATTATAATTATTATTTCACCTGTCTTGCTGGGCCATGACGGCTTGCTGGGGGGAGAAAGGGGTGAGTGAGGAAGGAAGGAAGGAAGGAGGGGAAATTTTCTGACAAAGTGTATTTAGGGAGATACAGTGGTACCTCAGTTTTCGAGCATCTCGGAAGCCAAACATTTCGGGGAAAGCCAGCCAGATGGGCGGGGTATAAATAATAACATTATAAGTATTATTTCAGCTGTCTTGCTGGGCCATGATGGCCTGCCAGGGGGAGAAAGGGGGGAGAGAGAGAGAGAGAGAGAAAGAAAGAAAGGGAGGGAGGGAGGGACTCGACAAAGCAGAGCGCAAGAGACGGAGAGGAAAGCCAGGGGCCTCGATTTCAGGGACTGGCTGGATGATGATGATAATAATAATAAATTTTATTTATACCCTGCCCTACCCAGCCAAGACTGGGCTCAGGGCGGCTAACACCAGGTATAAAAACAATTGATTGAAATACAACTTAAAAAAACGAGATTAAAATACAACAAAAAATACAGCCTCATTTCAGCAGAAACTCAAAAACTTTTTTGGGGATGAAAACGTCAAGTCTTCACCAAGGGCTAACTATCCAGACTGGTCTTAACGTGGGCCAGAAAAAAGCCAAGGAAGTCCCCAAGTAGGAGTTCCATCACAGAAGGAAAAAGGAATGATGATGATGATAAGCCGGGGAAACCCAGCCAGATGGGCAGGGTATAAATAATAATATTATAATTATTATTTCAGCTGTTTTGCTGGGCCATGACGGCCTCCCAGGGGGAGAAAGGGGTGGGTGGGTGAGTGAGTGAGTGAGTGAGTGAGAAAGAAAGAAATTTTCTGGCCAAGTGTGTTTAAAGAGATACAGTGGTACCTCGGTTTTCGAGCTTCTCAGAAGCCAAACATTTCGGTTTTCGAATCACGCAAACCCAGAATTGCTTCCATTTTCAAATGTGCCTCAGAAGTCAAACGGCTTCCACCGAGGTTCTTTCCCCCTTCAATTTTCTCAATGGAAATCACAGACGGCCCTTTGCGACTCAGTTTTCAAATGTTTTGGAAGCTGAATGGTCTTCCGGAATGGATTACGTTCGAAAACCGAGGTCCGACTGTGACAGAAATCACTGGGTCAAAGCTGACCGAGGTAGCGTTATTATCGATTTACGACGGGGCGGAGGGTTCACAGGCTATGAAGGACTGGCTCACAAATTCATTGACAGCGGCACGAAGTATGGTAGCTAGGAAGCGGAAGGGGCAAGCAGAATAGAAAATGGAAGAATGGTACACAGAGGTGTGGGATATGGCTATTAATGATAAATTAACGTGTGCCGTTAAGGTGAGACGGGGAATATGCAGGAGAAATGATTTCAAGGAGATAAGGATGGTGTTTGCAGAATTTGTGCTGTTAAAAAGGGGTCAAACCATCGCAAGAGGTGTTGAACAGAGTAGAAGAGAGAGGGTCCCTTGGGACTCCGCGAAGACAGAGGGAGGGGTCTGATGCACAGAAAACAGTCAAGAAGGGGCAGGAGGGGGTATCCTTCTCCGTGGGCTTCTAGCTGCAGGGCCTTATTTCTCTCTGCTAAGTGTGCTCCCTGTGACCCTGTCTGCTGCCCTAAATCTGGGGGGCGCAGAGGGAGAAATGGGGGTCCCCTTACCTGGAGGCTGAGAAGCAACTGGGAGAGGGTCTGTATCCTTTGGACGAGCTGAAGGAAGAAACAAAAAGGCTGTCAAGCAGTGGAACGGCTTGGCTCTCAAACGTCGCAAACCCGGAAGTGGGTGTTCCAGTTTGTGAACGTTTTTTGGAAGCTGAATGTCCGGCGTGGCCATCAGCTATCGTTTCTGGGCGCCTACAGTAATCAGAAACTGCGCCTCAGTTTCTGAACCGTTTTGGGAGTCAAATGGACTCCCGGAACGGATTAAGTTTGAGAAGCAAGGCACCACAGCACCGATAGATCACGATGTCTGAATCAAGGATGGAGCTATGGGGAGGCACAGTTTTCCCTGTATTGAGATTTTTGTCGGTGACTGCTCTTGCGATTGGCTGTCCCCTGCAAGGCTGAGCCAGCAGAGTCAACAGGGGCTGCAGGAATCGAGAGAAAACATGGCTGGCTTCCCGGTTTTTCCCCCATTGTGATTTTTGCACAGCACACAAACACCGCGATATATTGCCAGGTCAAAAATTACGAAACCGGTATCACAATATGGACTTCCAACTGGTTTGGGGAGATCTGTCTTTCAAGGGAAAAATCTCCTTGTTGGTTCAGGCCCACCAGAGCTTCCCTCTCCAATTTGAATATCTGCCTGCCCTTCGCCCAGACCCCAAACCGCTCTGCACATGCCCTTGCGCTAGGAAGCGGCTAGGAATCCCCAAGGGCAGGAGGGCAGCGCCCGGGATCCTGCCCGCATGCTTACCTCCGACTCTGTTTCCAGGGAGCCGCCGGGATGTTCCTGCCTTACACTGTCACCCTGCAGAAATAATAATAATAATAATAATAATAATAATAATAATAATAATAATAATAATACATTTTATTTATATCCCGCCCTCCCCAGCTGAAGCTGGGCTCAGGGCGGCTAACAACAATAAAATAATACAACACTCTAAAATCATTCATTGTAAAATTGATTCAAATCAAGCCACTGGCAACCATTGGGCTAGAGTTCTGTGAAGATTGCCAGAGGAGGGAGTCAGGCTGTGCCCTGGCCAAAGGCCTGGTGGAACAGCTCCATCTTGCAGGTCCTGCGGAAAGATGTCAGGTCCCGCAGGGCCCTAGTCTCTTGTGACAGAGCATTCCACCAGATTGGAGCCACAGCCGAGAAAGCCCTGGCTCTAGTTGAGGCCAGCCTAACCTCTCTGAGGCCTGGGACCTCCGAGATGTTTTTGTTTGAAGATCGAAAGTTCCTCTGTGGGACATACCAGGAGAGGCAGTCCCATAGGTACAAGGGTCCTAGGCAGTATAGGGCTTGAAAGGTTAAAGCCAGCACCTTGAACCTGACCCTGTACTCCACCGGGAGCCAGTGCAGCTGGTATAGCACCGGGTGAATGTGATCTTGCAGCGATGACCCCGTGAGGAGCCTCGCTGCGGCATTCTGCACCCGCTGGAGTTTCTGGGTCAGTCTCAAGGGCAGCCCCATGTAGAGCGAGTTACAATAATCCAGTCTGGAGGTGACCGTCGCGTGGAGCACAGTGGCTAGGTCAGGGCGAGAGAGATAAGGAGCCAACTGCTTGGCTTGGTGGAGATGAAAAAGAAAGGCAGGAGAGGGGGCATTTAAAAAAACAAGAAACCCAGCTTGTTTTAGACTTTGTTCCCAAATACGGACCTCTTCCGGCCTCTGGTCCTCCCTACTTGTGTCTTGCCAAGGGTGCCTGCCCCCCACCCTCTTACCAATCGCAGCCCTTCCTCTCCTCCAGCTGAGGGGGGGTCCTCCGGGTTGGCAGGGGGGGCTCGGCGGTCCCGCAGGCGCTGCTCCCCGCCGTAGACCTTCCTCTTGAAACTGCCCACTGCGGAAGAGAAGGCAGGGAGTGGGGTAAGAGGGGGTGCCCTGCTTCGGACGGCTAGACAAGGGTGCTGTCAAAGGAGCAGCACTGTTCAGAAACAGGTGGTTACTCTTCGTTGGCAAAAACACAATCTGTCCAGGAGCGCCAGTCCTGATGAGCACAGCAACTCATCTCTGGCAGCTCTCGAAATCAGTGGCCAAGTCTGGAAATCCTTGCCTGCCCCCAGCTGCCCAGGTCCCCTTCCCTCTCTCCAGGGTTTCCCCCAAGCAATCGGAGACTATGTCTGCAGGCAGCCAACCTCTCCCCCGCCCTTTTCATGCCACTCTTGGTTCTGGGAGACCAGCAGAGAGGGAGCTTGTCGCAGAAGGGGGAGACCCCTGTGACTTCATCTCTGCCTCTTGGCCCCCCTCCTCTCTCCCGCTTCCGCTTCTGCCTCTGATTCTGGACTGCTCTGCCACAGAATCTCCCCGCTCATGAAGCCCTGTTGCCTCTTTTGCTCCCAACACCTCCTCCTTCCAGGTTTCTCCCTCCCACCCCCACTTCCTGGGCTCTGGGCCTCCTTCCCCTGGGGGTTCCCTAGCTGCTTCCTCCCACCATCCCTCTGCCTCCAACCAGTCCATGACAATTAAGCCTTTCTCTCTCCCCCATTTTAAGGGGGCCACTTACTTTTGGCCAGGCCGGCCGTGGCGCTGTCGTACCCCCCAAAGGTCTCAGCGCGCCTCAGCAGGCTCGACCCGCCGGTGGTGTCCTCGGAGCGGGCGGGGGCCGCGGACCCCCCTAGCTGGGTGAAGATCAGACTCTGCAGGCCTTCCACTGCAAACGCAAAAACTTGTTTCGGCGGGGAGGCTGAGGAGAGGAGGCCAGCGCCCAGCTGAGCCTCTGCCCGCCAGGCGCTCCCCAGACACTTGGGAGTCGCAGTCCCGAGCACCCGGGGCGTCACGCGAGCACGGCACCCACCTTCCGCCACCGCCTTCTTGAGGATCGCCTCCCCCTGAAGGCTCTCCGGGGAGTCCGCCCTGCCAATGAGCCGGGGCCGGGAACCGGGCACCGGGTCCTCGAAGCCGTTCATCTCCGCCATCTCTAGGTAGATCTGTTGCTTGTCACTCAGGCTCTGCAAGATCTGCTCGTCCTTTTGGCTCAGGCGGTCTAGAGGCGGGAGGCAGAGTTCAGGGCAGCTCAGCACCCAGGACCCAAGAACAACAGGAAAACAGAGAGCGTAGGACCACCTCCCCTTCCTGGGGAGACAGACTGGCAAATTCTCCCTTCTGGGCGACCTTCCTTGCAGCCCCTGAAGAGCTCGGACGTAGGAATCAGGCCAGGCCTCCCCCCGGCCGAAGGGTCACCTAGTCCAAGCCTTCCTACCTTGGAATTCCTTCAGCTTCACTGCCCTCGCCTCGGCCTGCCTCCGCTCCTCTTCAGGGTCAGCGAGAAGCTCCTCCTCCTCGTCGGGACAGCTGAGCGGACAAGACAGAAGCACCCCCAATAAACTCTTTAGGACGGCTTTGTTTCCTAAGACCTGCATTGGCTCCCAGGACATTTCAAAGCACAATTCAAAGGGTTGTGGCTGGCCTTGAAAGCCCCAAACGGTCTCCAAGGCCCAGCAGACCTGGAGGAGCATCTCCACCCCGGACACCGGGGTCCCTCTCCCAAAGGTCTTCTGGCGGTACCCTCACTGCAAAAAGTGAGGCTACAGGGAACCAGGCAGAGGGCCTTCTCGGTGGTGGCGCCCTCCCACCAGATGTCAAGGAAATAAACAACTATCTGGCTTTTAGAAGACATCTGAGGGCAGCCCTCTTCAGGGAAGTTTTCTGATGTTTTATTCTGTTTTTAGTTCTCTGTTGGGAGTTGCACAGAGTGGCTGGGTACAAATAATAAGTTATTAATATTCCATTCCCAGCAGGAGTCAGGGCCAGGGAGCTCCCCCTGCTCACCTCTCCACCGCCCGGCGGATCTGTGCCATCCAGAAATTCCTCTCCTCCTTGGAGGCGGTGTGAATCTCGTACATCTCTGGCCCCTTGAGGGAGGCGCTGATCAGAAACATGGCCTTCTCTTCGTTGGCCACTTCCCGGACGATCAGCTTCTGCAGAGAGATCACCGGCGGCTTTGCGTCCTGCGGAGCAATAACAACAATAATTTTATTATTTATATCCTGCCCATCCTGCTGGAGTTTCTGGGTCAGCTTCAAGGGCAGCCTCGCGTAGCGCAAATTACAGTAGTCAAGCCTGGAGATGACCGTCGCGTGGATCACTGTGGCATTCTGGTGGGTTTGATTTTGTATGGCACCTGGCTATTGTTGGGGTGAGCCAGCGATCGGCGACCCCGGGGATCCACGTTTGCTGTGCCATGTGTGCCACCCACCCAGCCTTGCCAGGAAACGGCAGATAATAATAATAATAAATTTTATTTATACCCCGCGCTCCCCAGGCTCAGGGCGGCTAACACCAATAAAATCATAGATACTGCGCATAGTGGCGCTGCTCATCTGCGGGGCTTCCAACTGCCTCCTCCCTCCCTCCCAATATCATAAGATAATCAGGTTATTGCGAGGTTTAGCTGGCGATATATATGGGGATATACATGGTTTTCCCAGTGAGAGCTGGACCATCAAGAAGGCTGATCGCAGGAGAATGGATGCTTTTGAATTCTGGTGCTGGAGGAGACTCTGGAGAGTCCCATGGACTGCAAGAAGATCAAACCTCTCCATTCGGAAGGAAATCAGCCCTGAGTGCTCACTGGAAGGACAGATCCTGAAGCTGAGGCTCCAGTACTTTGGCCACCTCATGAGAGGAGAAGACTCCCTGGAAAAGACCCTGATGTTGGGAAAGATGGAGGGCACAAGGAGAAGGGGACGACGGAGGACGAGATGGTGGGACAGTGTTCTCAAAGCGGCCAACATGAGATTGACCAAACTGCGGGAGGCAGACCAGTGCTCTGGTCCAGGGGGGTCACAAAGAGGCGAACACCACTAAACGACTCAACATCAACAATACATGGGGAAGCAGGTATCGCCCAGCCCTGATGCCCGGCGGTGGGCTGGGCCACCTACCACAGAGGCGAATGTGTACTTCTGGTCTTTCTCCTGCAGCAGCAACAGCACGTCGGTCAGCAGCACGGCCAGGATCTCTGCCAAAAGAGTCGACAGAAAGGGAGTGAGACCAAGACGCTTTAGCAGAGATGGGGGGAAATCTGTGGGTGGTTTGAAAAATCGTCGCTCCCGTACAAGTTTATTCAGCAGGGTCGACTTAAAACCAAACCGTCAAAATGTGCTTTATGGGAAAACTAATTAATAATGGGGACACAGCGCCAGCCGCGTCCTGCTTGCCTGCAAATCCCGTCCTCTGTCCCAGCAAACTTTGGGGGGAAGCCGAAACGACCCACCTTTGAGGCGCCCAGAAGCCGCCTTCCAGCACAGAACGCCGTCCACAAGGAGCCGCCTCTGGAGCATGTCCTCCTTGCGGAAGACCAGGCCGTTCTTGAACTTCCCCGACGACTTCACCTCCATCTTGGTCGCCATCTCGCGCAGGCGCTGCCCCTTCTCGTTCTCGTTGACCTTGGCATCGACGGCCGTGATGACCTCCTTGATCAGCGCCAGCGCCCGCGTCAGGTTCTCGTACTCCTGGGTGCCGGCTGCGGGGAAGAAAGCGGGGGACGATGGAGGAAGGAATTCGCTCCTCGTTCTAAGGGAGGCGGGGGCTCTGTCCGTTCAGGGACTGCAAGGAGCTAAGGAGAGCCCGGCTGCAGGATCAGGCCATCGGGGGGCCCTTCTGGGTTGGCATCCTATCCTCAAAGTGGGCAAACGGAGCCCCCCCCCCGCAGGGAAGCCCCCAAGCTTCTAAGGATTTTCTATTTAAGTTACGTTATAGCCCAAAGACTATTCGTCAGGAATTAAGGATTTGTTTTAAGTTTTTCATGTGTGCTAAAACTCAGCCTAAGTTTTATTTTTTTACTGTTTAACCACATCAGTTAACAAACAAGGATAGATACGCTACAATGTCATTGTTTTAGTTAAATAAATTGTTTAAACTGTTATTAAGGAAATGACTGTTTTTCTCCTTCCAATAAAGCACAGCAGAAAAGTTGTCCAAGTATAAACAGTTAACTTATTAAACCTCACGATAATTTCATAATTATCTGTCTTATGTATTTCTACTAGCAGAACCAAATCGGTAATTCTTGGTATAGCTGTAAAAACTACTCTGGGAATTTATTATTCCAAAACCAAAACCTTCATCTGGTTGTAAATATTAAGAGTATACGCGCGATAATGAGTCTTTCTGTAAAAAAAAAGTGATTTTAAACAAGCCTTACTGACTAGTGATTTAAATCAATTTAAATCAAATGCACCCTGGTGGAAACCTTGCGACTTTTTTAGCTTCCAGGACCCAGGGGGAGGAATTAAAGCCATCACTCCCCCCACCTTCCCCTTTAGCAACACCCACTACCTAAATGCAGGGGGGCTCCCAACAAGGCAGCCCCCCTGAGGCTGGAAAGGGTTCTCCCCACACCCGAATGGACCTCGAAGTTCAGTCAAGAGGGGGAAAGGGATAGAGCCATTGAGCCGGGAGGGACCTCTAGAGGTCCTCTATCCCAACCCACAAGCCGCACCTTCCGTGTTCTGAATGATGCGCTCCACCAGGACGGGGTATTTCATGATGCGCTGCGTCACCAGCAGGTTGCACTCCTGGACCCCGAGCCGCCGCACGATGGAAGAGTTGCTGATTCTCTAGAGGGCAAGGGAGAAGACGAGAGATCTGGGCGGGGAGGGCTTCACTTCGTGGGAAAGGCTTTGCAGCCCCCAACCTGCCCAATTCAGACCCCCAAAGTCTCGCTCTCCCGAGACAGACTGCCACTGAACGCAGAGCGGAACCTGGGTTCTCGCACTTAATCCATTCCGGGAGTCCATTCGACTCCCGGAACGGTTCCAAAACCAAGTCGCGGCTTCTGATTGGCAGCAGGAGCTTCCTGCAGCCAATCAGAAGCCGTGTTGGACGTTCGGCTTCCGAAAAACGTTCACAAACTGGAACACTCACGTCCGGGTTTGTGGCGTTCAGGAGCCGATTTGTTCAGGAGCCAAGCGGTTCGGGATCCTAGGTAGCCCTGTAATTTCCTTTTATTCTTTTATTTATACGCTCCTTTTTTTCTTCCAAGGTTCTCCTCCTATCCCCCCCCTTTTCCATCCTCACAACGACCCTGCAAGTGGGGATTCGAACCCAGGTCTCCCACGGCCATAATCTGTTCTTCACCGTTATGCCCCGCTGGCTGAAGGTTCCCCCCCCCCCAGCTCTCCTTTCCTGGCCCCCTTACCTTGATCAGGTTCTGGAACTTTTTGCTCTGTTGCAGGAGCTCTTTGTAGTGGGCGACCGCCTCTCCGTGGCTGCTGCAGAAGACGCCGTACTTCTCCTTGACCAGCTCGCCCGTCTCCCCCGAGAACTGGAAACCGGGGAGGCAGGGGAAAAGGGGGGGGATTGCATCTCAGGACCGCAATACCTCTTGACATATGAACCCTGCCAGACCCTGAGATCACCTTCCGAGGCCCTCCTTCGTGTGCCTCCTCCTCAAGAGGTGCGGAGGGTGGCAACACAAGAACAGGGCCTTCTCGGCAGTGCCTCCCCATCTGTGGGAATGCTCTCCCCAGGGAAGTTCACTATACATCTTTAGGCGCCAGGCAAAAACATTCCTTTTAAACCAGGCCTTTGGTTGACATCCTATGCCCTTTTAAATGTGTTTTTTTAATTTGGGGTGGGCTAGTGGGTTGTTGCTCTGCAGGCGGGGGTGAGGGGATGAGGCGCCCCCCCCGGACCCACCTGCTGCACCAGGAGGGCCCCGATCCGCTGGACGACGTAGTTCCTCTCGCTGCCTTCCTCCAGCGCCTCCTGCCGCAGCTCCTTCAGCTGCGAGAGGAAGGCTCCGTGCAGCTCCAGCAGCTCGTCCGCACAGGGGAAGAGGCGGAGGATGGCGGCCTGGCCAAACTGCAGCTCCTCCCGCATGGCTCGCGAGTAGACCTTCAGCATGATCTTCAGCGTCCGGACGTGGTGCATCTCGGTCTGCATCAGCTCTGCAGGGGGAAGCACATCACCCTCGTTTGATTCCCGACTTTACACCCCTCCCGACTCCCCCAAAATTGTACATTTATTTACACTTCCACCACGTGTGAATGTAATTCCTGGTTTCCTGGCACACCCTCCAACATAACTCCGAATATCCTTTGTTTATTTGATTTAATCTGACTGGTGTTAAGTGCCATCTCCAAGCTAACTTATAGTAATTTTCTTTTATTCTTATAGATGACAGTTTCAACGCACGATTCTCCCGTTTCCCCCTAGCTTGGACTATCTCCCCTGTTGTCTCCTTTTCCCACGCCTCTTTTAACTGATCTTTTTGATCAGTTAAACAAATTAACAATTTCTTGTCTTATCCTTATTTTTCCTAAGCATTGTTAGGTGAGCTTCCCCAAGACCAAATCTTCTTGATCTACTTATTTCTACTAATATTCTATTTCACCGGTTTCCCCCTTTTATAACTGTATTAGGCAGCTCCATTTGTGTGAATGGGGACCTGCCCTCCCAGCTAGCTTAGGGGTCTGGAGTCGGGGTCCTGACTGCCAGCTGCCTCCTCCTGTCTCTGTTGTTCCCCTTGCAGAACTCCGCACAGGCAGGCAGAAGGCAGAGACAAAGCTGGGACTCCTCCATGCCTCTGGCGCCCCCTGCTGTCGGGCTCCCTGCTCCCCCCCCAACCGAGCGCAAGGGGCCCCGGCCAGAGCCGCCGCAGAGAAGGCCCCGCGGAGGCAATTCCAGGCTCCTCACCGTAGATGACGTCTTGCCTCTTGGCGACCTCCCTCTCCTGCTGCTTGGCGTAGGCTGGCTCCACCGCGAGGCTCCACGACGGGGCCTCAAACTCCCGGGCGTCCGTCTCCAGCTCGTTCCGCAAAGAGGTGTACTGAGCATCTGCGGGGAAGAAGAGGCTGCTGCAGACAAAGTGCTCGACGGGCGGTTTCCCCCCCATCGTCCGACGCAGAGCTCTGGCCACGGAAAGGCCTTTTTGCAAGCAAAACCCTGCTAATTCTGCCGCTCGCTTGTCTCTTAACTGTGGCTCCTGCATTGCAGGGGGGGGCACTAGAAATTTGGGGGCTTTTTTCTGACTACACAATTCTGATTCTCCACACGCAAACACACACGCACACTCTCTCTCTCTCTCGCACACACACATGAACATCCCCTGTCCCAGCGCACTGTCACCACAACCCCCACATCTACAGCACAGGATTAGGCCCCCACTTACCTTCCACAAAGACTGATTCCGCCGTGGAGGGGGCCACGGAGACAACGTCCTCGGAGGCCGCTTTGGGCTTCAGGAAACCCGAATCCCCCTCGTCCATCTCTGCCCCCGTGAGCCTGAACAGGGGAAAATGCAGAGCTGGTGTCAGAGGAGCTGCCACCCCCATTTGACTGCCTAGCCAGGTGTCACACAGTATGGGGGAGCCCTCACACCTTTGGGAATGGGACGGCGGAGGTCACGAAAGAGGAAGAAGCAGCATCGTAGATTGTAGAGTCGGAGGGCCATCTAGCCCAGCCCCCTAAATTTTTGAGCCTGGGGGGGAGGCTGGGACCCACAACCCAGAGATGAAGAGTCACATGCTCCACTAACTGTAAGAACTGGGGGAGGCAGGGGGCTGCTTCAGTTTAAGAGCATCGAGGAAGGGATCTAAAAACACCAAGTCCGGGGAGAACATTCAGTGCTGCAAAAAGCAAACAAAAACTCTGAAAGGTGGTAAAACCACACGTCTCCCTCTGTCGCTGGAGGCCTGAAGCAGGTCCAGAGCTCAATGACTTAAGGCGCGTTTGCTGGATCAGGCCATCATCTGCTCCAGTCTCCTGTTGTCACAGCAGCCAGCCAAAAGCCTCAGTGGCAAACTGGCAATCAGGATTCGAACCCAAGAGCCCTCCTGTGGTTTCCAGCAAGCAGAACTCAGAAGCATCGCTTCCTCAGACGGTGGAGGCAGAGGCAGAGCTGTCCTGGGCTAGGAGCCCTCGAAAGCCCCCTCCTCTTGCAAAGCCATCCAAGTTGGGGCCCCCCTCCCTGCCTCTTGTGGAAGGAAGTTCCGCAGATTAACTCCATGCCGAGTGAAGGAGGGCCTTCTTTTATCTGTTGCAGGGGACAGGGGAAAATCTTTCCCACTGCCCAGCTCGCCTTTTCTCTAAACCAAAAATTAAGAAAAGCTCTCTGGGGCTGTAAGGGGGTGGGACGGGGTGGGACCCCGCAAGCCCGTCCCAGCAGAAAGATTTACAAAAACAGGACAGAGAAAACCATCCGTTCGAAATCTGCGTGCCGAGATTTGCTAGCATGTCGAGAACAGATTTTGCTGTGTGCCAATGAGTTTTGAAGAGCCGGCGTTTCGGTTATGTAATAAACCTCCTTTCTGTGCCTCCTCGCTCCCTCCAGTGGCAATACCACTGCCCACCCTCCTTGCTGTCCCCGACGGCAAACTCGGGCTGATCCCTGCCCTCACCCACCCCTCTCCCTCGCAAATTCTTGCAAATTCCAGCCCCCCGGAAATCTCACTCCCCACACTCGAGGGCTGGCCCTCAGCCTGCCAGCATCAGGAGACGTTTGCAAGCCCAAAGGGAGAGCCGTTCCTTCGCTAGGAAAGCGGAGCAGAGGGGGACCAAGACCCACACCAGCTCAATGGGAAGCAGCCCTGAACCGGACGAGGGGCGCTTGGTCCCCCCCCCCCCGGAACAAAGGATGCACAACTTGAGATTCTGACAAGGACATCCAAGCGCTTTCTATACGACTTGGAGGTCCTCTATCACACGTGCATTTTCAAGGCAACTCTCATCTTAAGCCGGGGGAAAATATTGAACTAGACTCGACAACGAGATACGGCTGGTATCCTTCAACCGGGGCTCTGCGGTTTTAACGCCCCGTGCAACTGGACTCAGCCAACATGCCTGACGGATAGTTTTGCTTCCCACCTGATTTCTAAATGTTCTCTATTTTACCCCGAGGGTGCTCTAGTCCAACCCCCTGCAATGCAGGAATCAGAACTAAAGAATCATACAGTTGTTCGGTCGGAAGGGACCCCTGAGGGTCATCCAGCTCAACCCCGGCAGTGCAAGGATCTTTTTGCCCTACGTGGGGCTTGAACCCAGGGCCCTGAGTCGCGTGCTGAGCGAAGAAATAAAGCCAAGGAAGGAAGGATTTCATACTGACAGCAGCCTC
Source organism: Podarcis melisellensis (assembly GCF_964234715.1). Taxonomy (NCBI): domain Eukaryota; kingdom Metazoa; phylum Chordata; class Lepidosauria; order Squamata; family Lacertidae; genus Podarcis; species Podarcis melisellensis. The sequence continues at coordinate 515,308 of NC_138536.1, read as the reverse complement.
GTGCTATAAAACACCAGGTGGCAATCTCCTGATGCTGTATCCCTCCCGCTCCAAATGAACCAGAAATATTCCAATTTAAAATCATGCTTGCATCTGCCACAAGTCCGGGGTTTGGGGGGAAGGGTCTCCCCGCTTTGGGGGGTCCCTTGGACCCATGTTTTTCTGCAAAAGGGAGGCTAACCAGGTTGGGACGGCTTGTTGGGTTTTGAATGCCTTATGCAGATTTTCCAATTTCGTTGTTCTGCATGGAACGACGACAATAAAGATGATTGTATCGCAGGAGGAGAGAAAGACAGGAGGGCTGTGCCAAAGGAGGGGACGCTCTTTCTCGCTGCCTCCCCCCCCCCCGGAGCCCCCAGGGCAGACTCACCCGGGCTTAGCGGCAGCCCTGACGGAAGCTGCGTCGGCCAGCGGCGTGGGCGAGCTCCCCCTCTGCGCGATCGTCATCCCGAGGGCGCCGCCATCCGGGCCCAGGAGGGATCCGTGCGGGTGCTCCCGGAAGGCGGAGGCTACGGAGGCAAAGGCAGAGTTGGTGCTCAGGAAGCGGGCGGCGAAGGGCGGTCCGGCCGCCCGCAGGAGCCCCCGGCCGTCCGAGTGGGGCCGGAGGACGGAGAGGATCCGGGAGGTCAGCAGCTCGTTCTCCAGGAAGACGCTCTCGTTCCAGCGGTTGGAGAAGGAGCCGCAGAAGAGCAGCTCGGAGGGCGCCGTCGTGGCCCCGTTGCCACCCTTGGACGTGGCATTGCCCATGCCTGCAAAGCGGCAGTGTGGCCCGGGGGGCACGACACGCTTTTATGCTGCCCGGCCGGCCCTTCTAGAAGTGTCCAGAGAGGCAAGCGCGGCCGCTCAGCAGCAGGGGGCGTATTGGCGGAACCAGCAGGCAAGTCTGGAGGGGAGGAAATTGGGCCCCCACTGCGTGCTCTGGAAATTGCTAAGTCCCTCGTTTGGCGGCCGGAGCCCGCAATTATTTACACCTCGGCTCCCAAAGGCAGAACATGCTCCCATGTGTCAAAGAATAGAATTATCTTACAACCGCGAGGGAGGGGGGAATGGTGAGAGGGAATTGCCGCCGCACCAAACTGAGGAGCTGGAAGACGAGCCGAGTCGGCTACGGACAAGGCGCATTCACCCTCCGAGGCGTTTGATGCACAAAACGGCCCGGTGTAAAATAAATATAATTAGGGGGAGGCTGTGTTTTGTCGGCTGGAGACATTGGCAATTAAGGGGGGGGGGAAGGAATCGAATTAAGAATTGCACGCTGCTGTGGCCGAGGAAAGGGGGAGAGAAGACACACACACACACACCCCTACACGCAGCCAGGAGGGGAAGGGCCAGAGGTAGGCAGCGTTAGAAACTCACAATATATAAGCTGGCTGCCGAACGGCCCCTTAAACCACGGTGACAGTTGTCAAAACGGAACGCCCAGGTATCATTTTTGGGCAAGACGGCTCTAAAGTCTTATTTTCCAAAGGATGGACTGCCTGGGATGGATTCTCAGTTAAACACCGGGTTAGTTCAGAGGACTACCTTGAGCTGGCTTAAGAGCTCTGAGATCCAGGGACAGTCCACCAATATACTGGTCTATTCCAGGCTTCCTCAAACTCAGCCCTCCAGATGTTTTGAGACTACAATTCCCATCATCCCTGACCACTGGTCCTGCTAGCTAGGGATCATGGGAGTTGTGGGCCAAAAACATCTGGAGGGCCGAGAGTGAGGAAGCCTGGTCTATTCCGACCTCTTTTCAAGAGGATATCCTTCCCAACGGCGAGCGGCAAAAATCTGCTAGAACATCATTTGCTGCTCCTGCTTGGGCTACCCAGAAAAAGCATTTGGGTCCCCAAATTTCATTCCCCCTGTGCAGATGAAACACCACGGACAGAATTGAACAGGGTGGGGTCTGAGCGGGTGGGAACAGGAGGGACCCAAGGATTCCCAGACGGAGACGTCAGCGGGTCGCGAGAGGTTGAAAGCCAGGTGCAAAATGTGCTGGGCAAATTTTGCACAGCGGAGGTACAGCTGGCTCCGAAACCTTGGGGAGCTGCTGCCGAGCCCATGCAAGAGACCAAGGGCCTAACTTGGAACTGCAAGGACTTTGGGGGGTGGGTTTGCTTCATTCGTACGGCAAGCACTGCAGCTGAGCAGAGAAGCGCCGCCCTTGTCTGCAGACTCCCAGCTGAAGCCCCGAGAACAGCTGCTGCCAGACAGTGCTGGCGGCACTGGGGATATTGGGCTTCTGGGAATATTGGGCTGGAAGAAGACAGCAAGGCCGGCCGGCCTCTCCCCACGGGGGTCTGTTTACTCCTGACAAGCCTGTTTTGCTGGAACGGAGCTCTAGGAAAACCGCACGGGGCCGGAGGAGGGAAAAATCTCTCCCAGGAACCAACATCGCTTCAGTCGCCCAGCGCGGAAGAACAGGCCGTTCTCGTCCGCACAGCAGCCTGGAGGTGCTATGGGGAAAGCAGCAGGCAGAATGCGGTGCGGATCAGGCCAGGGTAGAAGCTCTGCCAACCTTTTCTCCCAAACCAGACACTGGGAAGATCCACACAGCATGTGGGGAGCTTACGTTTTTGCTCTTCCGGGCGAAAAAACCGGAAGGAGGAAAGCAGCTTTAAGTAGCCAAAGGGAAGGGCTTGCTCGCGTAGTGCAAGATCTGAACTGCAGAACGCACTGCTGCAGGCGGCCACGGCGGACACTGACCTTAGACGGCTTTCAAAGAGACAAATCCTTGGAGGAGGAGAGGGCTGCCGAAGGCTGCCGGCCACAGCGGCTCGGCTTCTGAATCCCGGTTGCTACGAACCACAGGAGGACAGAGGATTCTCGCACTCAAATCTGGCTTGCGGGTTTCCCATTGAGTCGTCCGGTTGGCCACTGTGAGGAGGCTGGGCTGGTCCGATGCTGCGGCAGCCGGACTCGGCTTGAGTTTTTATAGAGCCTCCATCTCGGGGGCAGTCTACCTCGGTTCCTGGGTTCTCGGGGGTATTTCTCCGCCGTGAGACGAGGAAGCTGGCCTGGAGGGGCCTGATAAGGCAGGCTCTTCCCACATCCGTCACGGAAACGATTCTCGCCGCACAGGCCCATGGCCATGCAGAGGGGGCTGCCGAAATGAAGTCGTCCCCCTGGGCACTTCCATCCCCCATTCCAAGCTGAAAGCCATGCAAACTCCACAGCCCTGGAGCCGTCCAACGGATGCCCCCCTCCATCTCATTTTCTGCCCTCCGCTGGCTTGGGGGGGGGCCACGAGGGAGAACTGCTGGCCCCCGAAACGGTTTCTTGTCCGGCCATCTCTCTCTCCCCCCCCCACAAGCCAGGCTCCCCGAAAAGCAAGCAAGCCATTTTCTGAGTTCAATTAGCACAGCCTGCAGGCTGCCGAGGGAAGACATTGATTCCCCGGCCGCTTCTCTTGACAGACCAGACTGCGCACCGCAGAGATGTTTCAACCGCTAAGCAGAGAGGGGAAAAGGCCTGCTCCCCCCCCAAAAAAACCCCGCCTCCAATCCCTTACCCAGCTCCTTCTTCTTCTTTTTTAGCCCCACTCAGTGCCGGGAGCCAAGAAAACCGGCACAATTTAACACGCCTGCACAAACAGCCAACCTGATAATATAGATAGATATCTATTTTTCCCCGTTTCACAGCTGCCAAGCAAGCAATCGATGGGGGGAAAACAGCTTATCGATTTTCTCAGGGCTCTGTGATATTTTTCGTTCCCTTTTTTTGTCGAGGTTTCACAATGAGGTGAGATGAAAGGGGGGGGAGAAGCATTAAAAGGCGCACAAGGGGCGATTTTAGGCCACTCAGGAGCGTTCTAGAGCTTTCCCGAGCGAGGAAAAGGGGGAGCCGCTTTCTGGGCTGCCGAGCGCCCCCCACTTTTGTAGCATTCCATCAGGCCAATGGACCATCTAGTAGCGTTCCTGACCTCACAGCGGCCGACCAGTTGCCTATTATGGGATACCCGCAAGCAGGACGTGAGCACAAGAGCACATTCTCCCTACTGGTTCCAGTGGTTTCCATAAACTGGGATTCAGGAGCATTCCTGGATAGGTGCAGAAGGGCGCAGCCATCATAGCCCAATTCTCCTCCACCAAGTTGTCCAGTCTCTTTTTAAAAAGTTGGTGGCCGTCACTGTGGCAGGGAGTTCCACAGTCTAACCATGTGCTGCAGGCAATATTTCCTCCTGCCGGTTCCAGGTCTTCCAACATTTGGGTGCCTGCGAGCTCCTGTGCCCACTTGCTATGCGCCAGGCGTGATTTTACTTCACCCAGGTGGCCTCTTCCTTGCCTCTCCTCTGAACTGAAAAGGCCCAAACGCCGCCGCCTTTCCTGGTAGGGGGAAAAGCCACAGCCCCGTCTGCAAGGGAAGCCAGAGCCGCAGAAACAGATTACTTTGGGGGTACGAACCTGGGCTGTAGCTCCGGAGCGAACTGGGTGGAGAGCTCGGAGGGCGGAGGAACAAATCTCTTTGCTGCAAGATAGAAAAGGGGAGGGGAGGCAGGAGAGACAAAACACAATGAGAACAGGAGACTGGACTTGAAGGGCTTCAACGTGGCAAGATATCATGAATCGTGACATTTGCACGCTATGCAAAAATCACAATACAGTTGTACCTTAGATTCCGAACACCTTGCAGGTCGAATGTTTTGGCTCCCGAACGCCGCAAACCTTGAAGTGAGTGTTCAGGTTTGCGAACGTTCTTTGGAAGATGAACGTCCGACGCGGCTTCTGATTGGCTGCGGGGGCTTCCTGCAGCCAATCGGAAGCCGTGCCCCGGTTTCTGAATGTTTTGGAAGTCGAATGGAATTATGGAACGGGTTCCGTTCGACTTCCGAGGTACCACTGTTTGGGGAAAAGCATGAAGCTGGCCAAAACTTCTCTCGATTCCTGCAGCTCCTGTTAACTCAGCCGGCTCAGCGAATTGCAACAACAACAACAACAACAATTTATTTATACCACACCCATCTGGCTGGGTTTCCCCAGCCACTTTGGGCAGCTCCCAACAGAATATTAATAAGAATGATGATAAAAAAGCGATAAAACACCACACGTTAAAAACTTCCCTAAGCAAGAACAGAGGGACACGGGTGGCGCAGTGGGTTAAACCACAGAGTCTAGGACTTGCTGATCAGAAGGTTGGCGGTTTGAATCCCCGCAATGATGGGGTGAGCTCCCGTTGCTCGGTCCCTGCTCCTGCCCACCTAGCAGTTCAAAAGCACGTCAAAGTGCAAGTAGATAAATAGGAACCGGCGGGAAGGTGAACGGCATTTCCGTGCGCTGCTCTGGTTCGCCAGAAGCGGCTTAGTCCTGCTGGCCACATGACCCAGAAGCTGTCTGTGGACAAATGCTGGCTCCCTCGGCCCATAGAGCGAGATGAGCGCCGCAGCCCCAGAGTCGGCCACGACTGGACCTAATGGTCAGGGGTCCCTTTACCTTTACAAGCAAGAACAGGCAAGGCAAAAATCAGGGTGCGGGGAAAACCACGAAACCAGCCGACGCCTTTGCATAGCCCGGTCCTTATTTCAGCTGTCATGATCTATCATTGCTGTATCACAATGTTTAGCTGGTGATGAAGGGGGCCAAGAGCTCCTTCGGTGTCTCCCCGCCCTCCCCCGGTCCGAGATTTAGAAGGAGGAAGGTGGCTTACCTTGGCCTTGGCCCCACTGCATTCAGGCAAGAGGGTCTTGCAGTTTTTGTGGACGTTCACTGCACAATCTAAGGAAGGGAAGAAGAAAAAGAAGCGTGGGTCTTCCTTCTTGCCAGGCCGATCCCATGAGTCACAAGCCGACGCCAAGTGCCACAGAGATGACATGCAGCGCTCAGCCCAACCTGCAGAAAGCCCTGTGGTTCACCTGTGGAACTCCTCCTGTCGCAGGAGGGAACAGCAACTGCCAAACTGTCCCAGGAGAAAGGGACTTTTCTTTTAAGTTCTCAAAACTCTGAACACAGCTCAAGGTCCTCTGAACTAGCCAGATCTTTCGATGAGAATCAATCACGGCAAGTCCATCCTTTGAAAAATAAAGACTTTTTAATAAATAAATGGCAACTGGACATTCCATTGTGGGAACTGCAACCTTGGTTTATGGACCCATTTGGCGCCTGGCTCATATATCTGAGTTTCTGATTCCTGGGATAGCTCAGTGGAGCACGCGACTCTTCATCTCGGGGTTGTGGGTTCGAGCACAGGGCGAGCAAAATATTTCTGCGTTGCCGTGGGTTGGGCTAGATGACCCTCAAGATCCCTTCCCACTCATATGATTCTATGACCCCATGCTAATAATAATATTTATTGTTCGTAAAAAGAGAGAGGGGTGGCGCTGTGGTCTAAACCACTGAGCCTCTTGGGCTTGCCGATCGGAAGGTCGGCGGTTTGAATCCCCACGATGGAATAAGCTCCCATTGCTCTGTCCCAGCTCCTGCCAACCTAGCAGTTCGAAAGCACACCAGCGGAAGTAGGTAAATAGGTACAGCTGCGGCGGGAAGGTAAACGGCGTTTCCGTGAGCTCTGGCTTCCGTCACGGTGTCCCGTTGCTCCAGAAGCGGTTTAGTCCTGCCGGCCACATGACCCAGAAAAGCTGTATGTGGACAAACCCCGGCTCCCTCGGCCTGAAAGCGAGATGAGCGCCGCAACCCCAGAGTCGCCTTGGACAGGGCTTAACCGCCCACGGGGCCTTGACCTTTTTTTTCATTATTTATACCCCGCTGGGTTTCCCTGGGCAGCCCCAACAGAATATTAAAAACATGATAAAACATCAAACGTTGAAAACTTTAAAAGCTAAGCCACGGGTCCATCATCCAGGCCTGTGCTCAGTCTGGCTCTCAGGCCGAGATGCCAAATCCTTAGGCCTGCAGGGAGCAGAGGATGACCCTGGGAACCTCCAGAGACAGTTTGGCTGCTCCGACAAGGTTCCTCGGATAAAGAGGCTCTTGCTTAAAACACACCCACCCTTGTAAGCTCTTTCTGAACCGGCAACCACCAGCTTCGTTGCTGCCTTCGTCCTGCCGCTGCCAGAAACACAGAAGACGTCAGGAGTCGGAGGCTACCGTCTCCAAGACAAGCTGAACTGGCTTCAGCAATTCACGCAAGACAGAGGCCGGTGGGAAGGGGGTGGGGAGCCCACAGCAGGGTGTTCCCAGCCTGACCCTTCTGCAGACTGGGTGGGGCAACCGCCCCACATGAGAATGAGGGCAACGAACATTCAGAGCTGCTTAGAAAGCAGTGTGTGGGGTTGTCTGCTTCAAAGGCCCCTAAAAACAACCCCAAGTGCCAGAGGTGCGTAGTCAGGGGGTAACTGGCTTTGCAAACCCATGGGCACCGGGAAATTAAGCCCCCTTGGAAGATAAAAACAGAACTTCCATGTGTGCCTGGGCACTCGGGGCCCAGGAAACGGGAGCCTTCTGATCATTCCCCAAGCCTGTTCACCTGGAGAAGATCTCCACTCGCCACAGGGGAGCGGCTGTTTATGAGCCTGGCGGCAGCGTTCCTGACCCTGAAGGCCACGTAGTCTGACCCCCTGCAATGCCAGAAACCTTTGCCCAACGGGGAACTCGAACTCGCAGCCCAGAGAATTAAAGGGTCTCGTGCGCTACTGACCGAGCGGGCCAGATGTTTCCCACCTTTTAATTTTCATCCGTTATAACTGCTCTGTTTTATATGCATTGCTAAAAGGGGATGGGGTCTGGAAAGAGCGAGGGGGAGACAAGTGAGAGCCACTGAGCTAATCTCTAAATGGCCCCCACTCCACAAAAAGGCATCTCTTTCTACCTGCAAAGGCTCCTTCGCCTCCTTTCAAGGCCGACAGTCCCAAGGTGAAACACATTTCAGCCCCAAAACTAGCTATATCAGAACGTGTTTTTTTTTTTAAGCAGCAAGGAAAGGGTGAAGGAAACCAGGAACTCCTGTGCCTAGGATGACCTCACCCCGAAAGGTATTCCGAGCATCTAGGAAGTGGGAAAGGGCAAAAATAAACAGAAACCCGAACAGGCCGGGCTGAAGAGATCCCCTCCTGCCTGCCTTGTTTAAAAACACAAACTCCTGCAGGGGCTTTTGGGGGCGAAATCTGGGGAGGATTCACGGAGTGCAGTTAGTGGCTTGGGGTGGGGAGGGGACCGGCCCCAGGGGACGGGCCCCAGGACACGTGTCCGGACAGGTGGGGCAAAGAAAGCGAGACCCGGCTGAGGCCTGCAAGTGCAGAAGGGACCCCCTGCAAGGCAGAAGTCACAGCTGAGGAATCCTTGGCCCCCAATATCTGTTTGAAAACCTCCAACAGAGGAGAGTTCACCTACTGGGGGAGTCCAGCCCCCTGTCGAAACCCCTCTTAACACTCAGAAACAGCTTCCTGCTATAGTGGGACCTCGGTTTTCGAACGTAATACGTTCCAAAAGACCGTTCGGCTTCCAAAACATTCAAAAACTGAAAGCGGAAGCCTCAGCAGGAGGAGTACCAAGAAGAATGGATGGAATTTAAAGACTGTTTAGCTAAATATGTTAAGATAACTTAATTGGAAAAGCTTGCAAATATCAGATAGCCTTAGGATTTAAATATGTAAGGATAGGATTTAAGATGCTTAAAGCTAAATTAGAAAGAATGAAAGATGTTAAGTGATCAAGTTAATTTTTTTTGTGAAAATTGATTTTGGAAAACTTAAAATGATATATAATGAAATCACTTAATAATGTTACCAAGATTCAAACAGGATGTATGTACCCGGTATGTTTGGTTTAAATTTTTGGAAAATTAATTTTTAAAAATGAAAACAAACAAACAAAACATTTGAAAACTGAAAGCGGAAGCCTCAGCACAAGAGGGAAACTCAAAACGAAAGGCACATGGCACGTTCAGCTTCCGAAAACCATTCAAAAACCGAATCATTTACTTCCAGGTTTCACTGGAGCGGCAAAAATAAAAATATGTATAAAAATGTGACAGCCCTTCCGATGTTTGAAGATGGCTATTGCGTCTGGCCTCTTCTCCAGGCTAAGCATGCTCAGCTTCTTCAACGGCTGCTCATAAGGTTTGGTTTCTACTAGGGCAATATCTGGTTTTCAACATCGTGATGCATCATCAGCTAAGCTTATGCCAATCTATTTCCCCCGAACTTTAAACTGGTTTTGGGTGATATATCGATATATGGCCCTGCCTAGTTCCCCTTGACCTGGACGCTAGACTTTCGTGGATGCAGCCAGGAACTGTGTCGGCCTTGCCTGCTGCTGCATCACAGGGCTGAGCTTGGAGTGCAGGAGCATCTGGAGGGAACAACACGAGCTGCTGGTTAGGGAACCTCTGGCCATGCCCTGCTTGCGGAAGAAAACTCCAAGAGCGGGGGAAATGTGCAGCCAGAGATACACAGGAGGAAGGTCTTTCCTCCAGTGTGGCGCTGGTAACGCCAAGGTTTGGGGTTTGATTTGAACAGTCTCCTTTCCACCTTGACAATTCCATCCTCCCATTTTATTATTATAATAAGCATTATGTTTACTTTGATTAAAAATAATGCATGCAATACATTAGGAGTTTTGCCTGGGGTGTCAATGAGACGATAAGGATGATAAATGGGATTATCATAAATTTTTAAAAAATCACATTTTGCCACATGCATGCATGTATGGCCCCTGGGGCCAGGGACCTAATCTTTATGCTGCTTAATAAAGAACCATGCATTCTAATGGAGCTATGAAAATGAGGGAGGGTATGTTTAGGAAAAGGGATTAACAGAGCCCCAAATTTCCCAGCCAAAGGGAGGTGGTGAAGGGAGGGCGACCGCCGTCAGGAATGTATCTGTTTGCTGATGACCTGAGAGTTAATTTTATTGTGTACTATTATATTCTAACAGATCAGTGAATATTACTTTATTTGATACAAGCTGTTCTGTTTTGAAGTTCTGCTTCCTTATGACTTGTGTGTAGTAATTCAGTCGTACCTTGGTTGTCGTACCTTGGTACTCATCTGTTTTGGCTCTCGAACACCACAAGCCCGCAAAACAAGAGGATTCCAGTCCTCCTGGCAATTATTATTATTATTATTATCCCCCTTTAAGGTCCACTGGCAGGATAGAGTCATTTAAAAACGCAGTTTTAAAAAGTGTTCTTATAGGGTGGCTCCTAATGTGTCAAAAGTCCAAGTTAAAAGAGGTGTGTCTTAAACACACAAAGGAAACTATATAATTAAGGCGTTGGGTGAACCTGCAGGGAACAGTAAAGTCATGACAACTGCAACTAGTTACGGGCCTAACTCTAAAACTGAGAAATTGTTGCTTTCCTTTAACCTATTACAATTGTTATATTATAGCACTGTCATGCCGATAATGGACCACATTGTGTCCAAAATTAAAGCTGTAGGAATAATCTAAATCTGATGCCTAGAGAGCTCAGTTGGTTTTTGTACCTATACAGCTTTTAGAAGACATTTCTAATGTCTGATTTTTCATTATGCTTTTATATTTGTTGGAAGCCACCCAGAGTGGCTGGGGCGAACCAGCCAGATAGGCGAGGTGCAAATAATAAAATTGTTATTATTATTATCATTGTGGCAGGTGGTTTGGGGTGGAATTTGCAGAAGCCTCTGGGCGACACGGCCCTCAGCCACAAACCCTCAGCCACGGATGCTCCAGCGAGGACTTTAGACTTTGGAGCAGAACTGCAAATCGTCCGCTGCGTTTGTCCTTCGCAAGGTCGGCGTTCGCTCCCTTCTTCCCCTTCACCCAAAACGCTCTTGGCCAAAACATCCGTTGAAAGGTAACCAGAAGCGGCCGGAGGGAATCGATCAGAGGCAAGATGCCAAACCATGCCTACGGAAGCCGCTGTCGAGAGAGGCGGCCACCTCAGTCAACCCAGCCAGCGGTCAGAGACAGTGGGAGGGTCCTTCACGCAGCACGGTGTTAAACGGTGGAACTCCCCCCCACTGCTTGCTGCAAACTACAGAAGGGGCGTTGATCTTGCATTCGAATCCTGGTCAGTCACTGTGAGAACAGGATGCTGGACTAGATGGGCCTGATGGATCCGGCAGACTCCTCGGTCGTCCTCCTGTCCCCACAGTAACCTGATGCCCCAAAGCCCCCAAACAGGATCTGAGCGACATGGTAGCCGCTCTCCCCACCTGTGACTCCCAGGCAACTGGCCTTATTCAGACATGTTTGCTGCGACTGCCTGCACACATCTTGCAGGATCTCCTCCATCCCGGGTGTTCTGAGGGTCCCCCATGTGTGGGAGGGGTTGCCAGGGATCCCCTTTCTCTGTCCCAGGGGGAAGAGGGAGAGGGGGCTGGACGCCACTAGGACCCAGTGCCCTCTTGCCATGCTCTGCGGGCGCACGTCCTGAGGACAGCGAGGGGGGGCAGGCCTCTCCGAGGACCGCAGGAGCCCCTTCCTCCCTTCCCGGGGGTGGGGCGGGGCTTGCACTCTGGATTTGAACCAGGGACCAACGTCCTTCCACCTGGCCAGAGATCTTCCTCCAGCATCCCCATCCTGACATACATACTCTGCGGTCTGGAGGCCCCATGGTCATGGAGCGGGCAGTTTCTTCTTGCTACAATGGCTCCCCAATCCTCGTTTTAGACGCATGAGGACTAGCAACTTGATTTTCTGCAAGAGGACTAGGAACTTGACTTTCTGCATCTGGGAGGGCCATAGGCTCCCCCTCCTTGTTTTAGATGCAGGAGGACTAGGAACTTGTTTCCTCAAGAGGACTAGGAACTTGACTTCCCACCTCTGCAAGAGCCACAGGCTCCCCCTCCTTGTTTTAGATGCAGGAGGACTAGGACCTTGTTTCCTCAAGAGGACTAGGAACTTGACTTTCTGCATTTGGGAGGGCCATAGGCTCCCCCATCCTCATTTTAGATACAAGAGGACTAGGATCGTGACTTCCTACCTCTGCAAGAGCCACAGTCTCCCCCCATCCTCGTTTTAGGTACAAAAGGACTAGGAACTTGACTTTTCCCATCTGGGAGGGCCCATAGGCTCCCCCTCCTTGTTTTAGATGCAGGAGGACTAGGAGCTTGTTTCCTCAAGAGGACTAGGATCTTGACTTTCCCTATCTGGGAGAGCCATAGGCTTTCCAATCTTCATTTTAGACGCATGAGGACTAGGAACTTGACTTTCTGCATTTGGGAAGGCCACAGGCTCCTCATCCTCATTTTAGATACAAGAGGACTAGAAACTTGACTTTCCCCATCTGGGGAGCCACAGGCTTTCCAATCCTCGTTTCAGATGCATGAGGACTAGCAACTTGACGTTCAAGACACCCACCTCCATGCAGCTCTACACACACACAATAACACCCCCCCCCCCCGCTTTGGGGGCGCGCCTCGCTTGGCATAACAGGTTGGCAACCACTGACCTCTGACGTCATCAGAAGGGGCCAGACGTCATCGGGAGGGGCCCGGCCGTTCAGGCCCGCGTCGCCTGCCCGGCTCTCTCTCAGCGGCGGAGGCGGAGGCGAGTTCTCCTGGCGCCCCGAGGAAGCCCGACCGGCGCAGCCTCCTCCTCTTCGTCTTCCTCCTCCTCCTCCTCGCTAAGCCACTTCCCCCTCGGCCCGCCATCTCGCGAGACTTCCCCGCCCATTCCCGCAGGCTCTCGCGAGGCGCGCCTCCCCTCAGGCCACCGAGAGCAGGTATAGGTCGGCCACGCCCCCCCGAGATCTCGCGAGATCCCACGGCTGTCCTTTCGAAAGCTCCCGCGGCTCGGGAGAGAGAGGAGCAGAGGCGGCGGCTCAAGGTATCGCGAGACCTCGCCTCTGCTCCTCCTCTCGCGACGGTTGGTCGCTATGGCAACCGCGTCGGCCCTTCGAGGTCTTCTTATTTTGGCGGGGAAAATAATACCGGCAAATCACATAATAATATCGTGATAAAACAACACACGCTCCTTTTTCTCACTACTTTATAGGTTTTTTTACATTTCCCCCTTCATTTTATTTTATTTTATTTTAATTAATTCGCATTTTTTTTCGTCAGTGCAAAATAAAGGGGGGGGGGAGAATACGTTTCATTTATTTGTGTTTCAATTTCAGTTTATTTCAATTTCAATTTCATTTATTTTTATTTTTATTCGATTTTTCTACTTTCAACCGACTATTTATTTATTTATTTATTTATTGAATTTATATATCTCTCCTTCAATTTTTATTAATTATTTCCTCACACCGCCCCTTTGGAATTCGTGGGAATTCGTGGGCTGTGATAATTCACTATTTAATATTAAAGTTAAAGGCAGTTTGAGAGGCTGCCTTTGAGGAAAAAAGAAAAGCTGAGGTAATTTTAAAGCAGGGTTGCGAATTTCCCTCAGTGTCGTCTTTTTATCTCCTCACAAAATGCTTTGAGGGATTTTTTATTATCATTTTTAACAATCAGGCCGTGTCTAAATTTTATGAAATTTATATATTAAAAAAACACCCCGCACAGAGCTTGGTTTTAACGAAGGAGGAGGAGAATGCAGACGTGTTTTATATCAATTTAATATACGCGAAATCATTTTTAACCACACAAAATTCAAATTTTATTACATTGATTAAGTTTAAAGGTGGTTTGACAGGCCGCTTTGAAACCCTTAAGCTGAGGTGATTTTAATGTTTTAGTGTTTTAACATTAAAATCACCTCAGCTTTAAAGTCAAACCGCCTTTAAACTTAATGTAATAAAATTTGAATTGAATGTCTGCCTTCGGCTGGCCTCTTTGTCCATCAAAGTCCTGAGGAAATAAATTAGCGTTTTAGCAGATCCATCTCAATTCTACTCTGAAATTAATAGTCATGATCTTTCATTGCTCTGAGTATAAAACCTATTTCCCCTCGGATTTAAATTAAATTCTACGATGTTTGGTGTTTTCTGCTTGAACTGTTCGGTTCACAAAGTCTGGTCAAACATTTAAAAAACCCGCTCAATTTAAAAAAAATGTCTGGCTTGGCTAACAAATATTTGATTTTTCTATTAATATTTTAATCAGTATTAGTAATTGTATTAGAAATTGGTATTGTTATAATGAGGATATTATTGGATGGTAATTGAAAACTAATAATGTTTTTTTCTATTATTATTAATTTTATTTTTAAATTAGATTTTGCAATTTAATATTCGACACATTTAACATATAAAAGAGCAAAATAAATAGAAAAATAAAGCAGAACTCCCCCACCCCATAACTTCCCTCGGCTTCCCCTTCTGGTTCTTTAACTATTTGCTACTTCTGCTTAATTTTTGTCTTATTTTCCATCTTTGAACTTAATGCTCTTCTTACCATTTTTATACCCAATTTTCTTCCAGTTACATCTTGCATTTAATTAATTCCCAGATTGTTATTTATTAACCTTTACTCTTGTTTCCTTAGCTGTACATGTTTACAAAAATAATAATATTCTTTTAATTTTTATTTAAATTGCCGTTAATTTGCATTCAAAATATATGTTTACAGCCATTGGTTTCATTGAGCTGTTTCATTTTTTTTAATGGCTTTTTATTAAATTTTTCACAAACAAAAATAAAACAAAATAAAACAATCTTTTAGTCATCATTTTATATCAACTTATTTACACTGCGTAAATAAGCTGCATAAATAAGCTCATTGAGCTGTTTCAAATTGTTTCCAATGCTGCAACCTTCGGGCAAACAAACAAATAATATTTTTTATGTGTCGCAATGTTGGCGGGTTGGACTAGATGACCGACAGGGGTCCCTTTCTCCCAACCCTAGTTGGGAGCTCAGTCATTCAATTAATTTGCTCTTATTTGTCTCCCTAGCTGCCATTCCCACGCCTAGAAGTCGCCCGGATGAAGGACAGATACCAACAGAAAGGCTTTAAGATGTGGATTCGTGGTGGATGGTAAGTAGGGTGAATAAAAATCAATGATTTTTTAAAATAACAATTTAAAATTCAGTTTTTTCTGGGTTAAATCTGGGTTTTTTTCATTTAAATCGAATTTTAAAAATAAAATGCTTTCGGAGGAAAAATCTTTTCTATTTAAGTTACATTACAAACCAAAGGCTATTCATCAGGAAATGATGATTTGTTTTAAGTTTTTCATGTGCGCTAAAACTCAGTCTAAGCTTTTTTTTTAAAAAAAATCCATTTAACCACATCAGTTAACAAACATGGATACAGTTAACAAAAATGGATACAACATGTTTGAATTGTTACTAAGGAAATAAAGTACAGCAGAAAAGTTGTCCAAATATAAACAGTTATCCTATTAAAACTCACCGTAATTTCATAATTATCTGTCAATGTATTTCTAAAAGTATAACCAAATCTGCAATTTTTGATACAACTGTAAAAACTACTCTGAAAATTTATTATTCCAAAAATGAAACCTGCATCTGGTTGTAAATATTAAGATTATACCAGCAAGGCTGAGTCTTTCTGTAAAAAAAAAGTGATTTGAATCAACTCTTACTGACTAGTGCTTTAAATCGTGAATCAAATCAAATCCACCCTGATGGTAAGGCAATATTTCAACGGCTGCCAGCTCCGTTAACGGGCGACCCCGAAATGCGCCTGTTTTGTGCTGAAAACCTTGCATTTCTCGTGCTTCCCCTCCGAGTGGAGAAATTGGCGCAGCAAATCAGGGTCACAAGTTAATTAATGCCGGTCCTCGGATGGACTCCAAAGAGGCACCAAATTTTTGTGCCGGTTTTATACTGCCAACCCCACATTTTGTGCCGCCTCCTCTTCAAAAACCGAGCGATCGACACTCAAACTGGGGCAACAAGCAAATGGCCCCCAAACCAGTGCCAGGGTTGTGTGTGCTGGGTTTGGCGCTGTTTTGTGCCGCTTTCCATGCCACCCTGCAAAACAGAGCAATCGATACCCAAACCGAACCTATTTCCGATTGGCCACAAAACTTGCAGCTTTGTCTGAAAGCAGTTCTGCCCGTGGCTGGGAATCGCATGTGAAGAGGGAGAGGAGTTTGCAGGGAGCAGGTGCCAAGCCAGGGTGCAACGGTGCCCGGGACCCACCCACCCCGCAAAGCAGGCGTGCCAGGGCCAGGGGAGCCCCTGGTGACCTCGGGGGGCCGCTACTCACTCAAGCACTGCAGCCCCGCTTTGTTCAACAAGCTCTTGCCACAGAGGGTGCAGCAGGCAGCGGCCGAGAAGGCGCCCGGCGTCAGCTCATGCCCATGCAGTGCCCGCGGCCGCTCCTTCACCTCCACCACCTCCTTCTCGCGGCCTTTGCTCTTACCCTGAAAAGAAGAGCAGAAAATTCAGACCGTGGGAACCACCGGGGCCAAATGCAGGCAAGCTCAGGTACAGGGGCCGGAGGGGGCCCTCCGCACCTCTCAGCCTGCCCCCCACTTGTCCGCCTCCTTGCTTACAACCGGTCAAGGGGGTGACCCTCCTACTCCAGCTCATTGCTGCCCCTTGCAGAACTCAAGAAGGGGGGGGGCAAAGCTAGAACTAGCTGGCTCCACCTTTCATTGCCTCTGGCTCTGCCTCCTTCCCGGGCTCCAGTGGGCACCAGCCGCCACTGCCCTTTGGGAAAGCCTTAGCTCCACCTCTTGTTGTTTCTAGCTCCGCCTCCCTTTGGAGCTCCCTGCTTTCCCAGTGGGCACCTGCCACCACTGCCTTTCAGGGAAGCCTTGGCTCCGCCTCTCCTTGCCTCTGGCTCTTCCTCCTTCATGGGCTCCAATGGGCACCAACCACCACTGCCCTTTGGGAAAGTCTTAGCTCCGCCTCTCCTTGCCTCTGGCTCCGCCTGCTTCATGGGCTCCAATGGGCACCAATCACCACTGCCCTTTGGGGAAGCCTTGGCTCCGCCTCTCCCTGCCTCTGGCTCCGCCTCCTTTCTGGGCACCAGCCACCACTGGCCTTGGGAGAAGTTTCAGCCCTGCCTCTCGTTGCTTCTGGCTCCGCCTCCTTTCCAGGCTCCCTGCTTCCCACCCTGCAAATCTCCCGTGGGCACCCACCTCCACTGGTTGGGGTGGAGCAGGAGAGAGCTCTCCCTCCCAAGCCAACCAGCAAAGACCACCCAAACCTCCGCCCGGCTCTGCCCCTCACCTTCTCCTTCTGCCACGATCCGGTGACCCGGTTGCGGAGGTTGCTCAAGCGGCGCCTCACCTTGGTCCCTCTCTCGGCCTTGTCGCTCTTCCCACTGTCTTCAGTCCTGGGTCAGGAAAGAAAGGGCGGAGGGTGCTTCAGGGGCCTCTTGTGAGCTTTATTAAATTCATTTCTTACACCTTCGGAGTACGCTGCCCCCCCCCCGCAAGAGTGGATCACTCACTCGTTAGACAGGAACTCGAACCAGGTCAGGTTCTGCGGGGCTTCGCCGTTACCTTCGGGGGAGCACAGCCCGTGTTTTGCCCTGGAACGGGAACCAGGCGTGGAAATATGTCAGGAGGAGGGGGGGTGGCTCCTCTGAGCTGAGCGTCAAAATGGTGGCTACGAAACAGAGATGCTTCAGGGAACAGGCTCAGCCCTGGGGCTCAGAAGCTGGGGCCTTCTGCATTCAAAGCACATGCTCTGCCGCCACCATTTTCCAGCCACCCCCCTGTCCCACTCTGAGATGATGATTCATTCCCACAACCACCAAGACTCACCCGTGGTACTGAGTCAGCTCCTTCAGCACCTGTTGCACCATCAGCCTGTTGTTGAGAGAAGGGATAACGTCAGAGACAGGGCTGAGGTGAGAATTGATGCCCGTGTCATGTCCATCTGCCCCCCTCCCCCCCTTCGTCAGGGGTGCAGCTATGTCCACAGCCCTGGATCTTTTCCTGGGACCCATGGACAGCTCAGTCCATGGTAGAGCACAAGACCCTTCATCTCAGGGTTGTGGGTTCAAGTGCAAATGAAGATCCCTGCACTGCAGGAGGTTGTATTAAATGACCCCCATGGTCCCTTTTCAACTCTGCAATTCTATCGTGTAAAGAAAACACCCAGCTGACCATTAGGTCCAGTCGTGAACGACTCTGGGGTTGCGGTGCTCATCTCACTTTACTGGCCGAGGGAGCCGGTGTACAGCTTCCGGGTCATGTGGCCAGCAGGACTAAGCCGCTTCTGGCGAACCAGAGCAGCGCACGGAAACGCCGTTTACCTTCCCGCCGGAGCAGTACCTATTTATCTACTTGCACTTTGTGCTTTTGAACTGCTAGGTGGGCAGGAGCAGGGACCAAGCAACGGGAGCCCACCCCGTCATTGCAGGGATTTGAACCGCCGACCTTCTGATCAGCAACTCCTAGGCTCTGTGGTTTAACCCACAGCGCCACCCGCATCCCTAAAGAAAATACATCAGGCCAATTTTCCCGGAGGGAGATTCCTCACAGCTCCGTTTCAAACGGACCTGGGTCCTTGCGGGAGGGGGCTCTCCAGTTCTGCACTATGCAGCGCTTCAGAGCAGACGGTGGTGGAAGTGTTTGGGGGGCATCCTCAGAGTCTGTGGGGTGTGTGAACTGGGGGCAAAGGGCAGAGGCCACTTACACTTGCTCCGGGGCTACCTGCTCCTTTTCAATCAGCTCCAGCACCGGGGGCGCTATCCCTGAAATGCAACACCAGAAGCAGCAACATTTGTTCACTGTACTTTCCCATGTATATTTGGGGGGGGGGGTTGCTGAAAATCACTCACCCGCACGTGTTTAAAAATCCGCCTCTCATCTGCCCCCTTGCCAGCAGAAGCTGCCAATAACACGCCCAATAGCCGCTTACAGCCGCGGCAGCAGCCAATTAATTATCCACCCTATGCACTACCCACGTATAAGATGACCCCCACTTTTTAGCTTAGTTTTAAAAGAAAAAAACCTAGTCTTGTACATGGAAAAGTACCATACTTATTATTTGAAAAGATGGATAAATTGATCACATTGTAAAACAATCAGCCTTTGTGATTTAAAAAAACAAAACCACAACAGCCCCACATCCTGATTTGTCTGCTTGAAAGTTTGCGGCCGGGGGGGGGGGGCGGGGGGAGGCATGTGGATTAGACGACGTCTCACGCTTCTTGAGCATCTGTTCCGACTTACTTGCATTGCACAGGGAAGTTAAAACAACACGGCATCAGAGCAAAGTGCCATCACCCCCACATTTTCCTGTGCATCTTCTTGGCAAAAGAGAAAGGGAGGCTGATACTGTATATTTTTGGGGTGGGATAGGTGCGGGAATGGGGTCATTGCGCCAGATGGCCAAAGTAGCTTTGTTCAAGTAAGCCAACTTTGCAGCTGTGTGATTTGCATCCCCATCCACAAACACGGTTTATTGTTTTCATACTGCAAACGGCCCTGTGGCCCTTGGATAGAGATGCATTATATAAATGAAATGAATGGAATGAAATAGCAGCAGTCTCCTGAAGGGCCCAAGAATTCCAGCTCAAGGCCTATAGACTCCCTTGGATGGTTTTGCCGCAGGGAGAAGCCTGGGAGAACCTCTCTTCCAAAAACAACTTCTAAGGAAAAACGGAGAGTTCCCTTTTCTTTGGGTCTGGACCCATCAGCCTGCATAAATGAGTCCCACCAAATTTGGGGCTGGACAAGAAGCCCCCTCCCCCTCCTGTCACTGTGCCTGCATGCAATAAAGACCATGTCCCACGAGGACCACTGACCCATGGTGACCGGAAGCGAGACCTCCAGGCTGCGGGACATGCGCAAGGAGGAGGCGCCATCGCAGGGGGCTGGGACAGACTTGGACCTCAGCCGCTTCCCTCCAGCACTGCTGAAACCCTGGGAAAAGCAAAGGAAGAGGAGGAGGAAGGAAGGAAGGAGATTCTGTTAGCATGAAGGGCTTTGAATCCTATTCCAAAACCATCCCCAAACCACAAATCTGGTTGAATCCCTTTCCACAGAAAACTTCATGCTGCAAAATAGTATTATTATTCTCATTTAATACCCGGAATCTCGTCTCGTACGCCAGATAAGTCTCTGCGTTATCGCTACCACCTAAGGCGACTCACGTCTTTGCCGGGCTTCTGGACGAGGCCCAGGTCCAGGCGCAAGGGCTCGATCTCCACTTTGAGCACTGTGCTGCTGCTGCCGACGCCGCTCCAAGCTGCTAGTCCTGCTAGAGGCGCGTGTGGTGGATCGGGAGGCGGCTTCTCCTTTTCGTCCTCCTCCTGCTCCGCGTCGCTTCCCATTTCGGAGGCGTCCAGGCTGAACCTGGTTGTTTTGGGGAAGGAAAGAGAGGTTTGGTGGCAATGAGAGAAACTCTGCAGTTAGGAGTCACCAATGTCCTCCTTGGGTTCGTCTCATCATCTGTTTCTGAAGCCATCCTGGTCAGAGGTTCCCTGGGGGAAGTGACGAGTCCTAAGACAAGACTCTCCCCACCCCTTACAGCTCCTTGCTCAAGTTTCCCCCTCGAAATTTCAGACTCGACAGCCAGGGAGGCAAAGCCCTCTTTGAAATCAATGGGCATGGTCAATTTCAGTTGTTCTCTAATGCTGGAGAGGAAGTGGTGGTGAGGGATGGGGGAGGAATTCGACCTGGTTCACATTTAAAGCCGGGATGATCAAATCCACTCTTTCCAGGACGCCGTGAGGACCAAAATGCAGGACTCCCTCCACAGTCCACGCTCCTCTGAAAGCTGCAAGGCCGTTTTCCAAGCAGAGAACCTTTTGTGGAAAATGGGCATATTGGAGAGGGAAGCGGGCATGGAAATGAAGATGTTGTTCGTGGAAAATAATACACAACAATTCATGAGAGGAAGAGGGATTGCTTGTACAGTCACCAAAGAAAGTGCGTATTGGCAGAATTTGCCCTAAAATGAGGATTTATAAAGAAATGCAGGGAGCTTGACAGAAACTGACAGAAGGAAATGTACAGATACTTCTACCCCTTTGTGCTCGCTGGTGAGGGCTGGTCAGATGTGGGGCAGGGAGGGGTTCCAGCCCCTTTGCAAAAAAATAATAAAAAAATCATCTATGTGCAAGTTTGGCTCAGGTTGCCACCAGTGTTGCCCCGTCCGCCAGGCCTCAGACACAAGCAGCGCAGCTCCTGCCCCTTTTTGACAAGAGAGCCCTGCCAAGATCGCCAACGGAGATTGTTTCCCCCACCCCCACCCTGCCCTGGCACCTTATAAGGAGGGGAGAGTTAAAAATAGCCCCTCTCTCTCCTGGCCGATCAATAGTGCCCCTTCGGAGCCGCAGGGGAGGGACATCTCCCCGCGAGAGATCTGCTCAGCCGCAGCCTTAAAAAGGGTGGCCGCCTGGCATCAGTTCCGTAGCCCCGTGGAACAAAATGTATTTTTAATTCTCCTTTGCAGGCCCTGCCAACGTTTCCACTCTGCAGAAGTGGCAGGGCAGGTTTGAAAGCCCAAAAGCTGTCTCTGTCGCTGGTGCTTGGCGCCCTAAATGAAATGGCTTTCGAGCGGCGTCAATTTGGGAACAAGAAACAGGAGCCAAGCCGGCTTTGCGAGGCCTGGGGTCACCGGAGCAAACTGGGGGCACTTGGCAGAATATTCAGGCATTCGCCCAAGGCAGCTGAATCAAGGGCACATTCCGTGGCAAGGCAAGAGCTGAGTAACGGCTTAGGCAGGGGTGGCCAACTGGAGCATCAGGGAAGCTGCCGGATCAGGCCAGGGGCCCCTCTAGCCCACAATGGCTGACCAGATGCCCCCATTCCCAGCTAAAGCGCAAGAGCAGCTCTCCCCTCCAGCTGATATTCAGAGCCGCCCTGGCTAGCAGCCATCGCTAGCCCTCTCCTCCTCCAGGAATTTGTCCCATCCTTTTTAAAAAGCCAAGTTGCTGGCCTTCCTTGCATTCCTGTGGCAGGGAGTTCCGTGGTTTGGCTCTGCGCTGCATGAAGAAGAACCTTCCAAAATTCACCTTCACAAGTGTTATGAGAGAGGGAACAAAGGCTGTACTGGAGGTTGAACAGGATGCCCCCTTCCCCCAGCACGCAGGCCCGGGGTGCGGCACAAAAACCTCTCCTCTCCACTCCGAGGACAGATACAAGGAAGTCAGGCAGATGGACCAACAGTGGAGGAGGAGGAGGAGGAGGAGGAGGAGGAGGAGGAGGAGGAGGAGGAGGAGAGCAGGCCTGACTCCGATGGCTGTGGAGGAAGTCACTGGCAGAGTGCAAAAGGCTCCTGGTCTCTCTCAGCTACGGAGGTGCCATTACAACTCCTTGCTTAAGGAGCCCAGGTACGCCTCTGAGAGGGAGGAGACGTACCTGTCTCCACTTTCTGCATGCCTCGCATAATTTTATAAGCTCCTGCCATGTCGCCTTTTCTCAGATGGCTTTAAGAGGAAGGGACGCGTTCGTGGCAATCACTCTGCCTTCCGCAGCTTCTGGATAACAAACTCTGGAAGCCACAGGAGGGGAGGTTTCACAGAGGCTCTCCTGGCCTCCTTGCGGGCTTCGTGTCAAGGCATCAACCGCTGTGAGAGCAGGAGGATGCGCAAGGTGGGTCATTGCCCTCCTTATGCTCACAGATGGGGAGATCAAGAGGGGCTCGGCCGCCATCAGGGATCCCCATTTCCCAGCTGCAAGCTCAGCACCCCACCAGGATGCAGGAGCTGTCCAGCCTCCCCTCCTCCTTCAAGTCAACTGCCTTAGGTTAAAAGAGTCGAGCCCAGA
Source organism: Podarcis melisellensis (assembly GCF_964234715.1). Classification (NCBI taxonomy): domain Eukaryota; kingdom Metazoa; phylum Chordata; class Lepidosauria; order Squamata; family Lacertidae; genus Podarcis; species Podarcis melisellensis. The sequence continues at coordinate 492,852 of NC_138536.1, read as the reverse complement.
AAGGGCCAAACCGCCTCCCAGGGTCGTGGGTTTGATCCCCACGTCGGGCAAAAGATCCCTGCATTGCCCAGGACTGGACGGCCCTCGCGGTCCCTTTCCAATTCTGCAATACTGTGATTCCCCACGTTCTTCTGCCTTGCCGTTCTCCACCAGAAGGAAGCCTGGATGAGGGCTTGCTTGCACCAGCCTGGCTGCGAGGCCAGGGAGATGGGGCTGTAGACCCAGTGACACAGAGCAGACCCATTGACTTCCATGGAGAGATGACTAACTTAGGCCCGTTAACTTCAGCGGGCCTGTTTCCAAGTAGATGCAAAACCATGGAAGGAGGAGGCTTCTTCCCGCCCCCCTTCCACTGTTTATTTTTTGTCTGAGTGGAGCTATTTTCCCACAACCGCACAGCGTCCGCAAGGCTCTTAAGGGTGATGAGAAGCAGCAACTTGACAGCCGGTCAGAGAGAAAGAACAGAGACCGTCTCCTTTGTCAAGGCTGCCCCAGAAAATCTCATGGAAAAAAGAAACACCCGACAGAGCCAAAGGCTCAGCCCAGGCAAGCCTATTCATCTGAACACACGCAGAGTGTGTCCCTGAGCAGAAGGCTCAATTAGGGGTGGCTTTCCCCCAACTCTTCCGACCCGCTGAATGGCTCCTTCAGGCCTCGCTGTAGAGGACGATTTAACACTTGCGGAGCCACTACCAAAAAGGCCCTGTTGCAAGTCAACTGGGCTGCCCCTCGCGGTGCCACCCCCAGCAAGGCCTCACCAGCTGGTATGGAGAAGGGGCTCTTTGGAATGACCCTAGCCAGACTCACCTGCGCTGGCCGTCCGTCGGAGACAAGGGCGCCTCCCAGCTGTGCCTCCGAGAGGTGGACATGGACCGGGCCAAAATGGGAAATGCTTCCGTGCCCTCCAGGGCGGCTCCCGACTCCTCCCCGGAGAAGACCCCCCGGCCCCCAGCTCCGCACGAGCAGGCACAGTCCGCATCCAGGTAGTGAGGCGTCGTGTCCAAACTGGCCTGCCCCTCGGGGCCACAGGGACAAGGGACCTGGGGAAGCACCCCACCGTGGCCCCTGGGCCTCTCAGCCAATGTGCAACAGCCGGCGGCTCCTCGGGATGTCCGTTCGAGGGACAAGGCCGCTGCGGAAGCCACACCACCAGCAACAGCAGCCTCCATGGGCGGCCAGGAGAGTCCCAAGTCCTTGTAATACTCTGAGCCCTGCAGAGCCGAGTCTATCGAGAGGAGGTCCTCCGCACTGCTGTGGATCGTGCCCGGGGAGGCATCCTGTTCTGGAGAGGAGGCGTCCTCCTGCCGAGAGAGAGGGAGAAAGGTGTCAGAGTTGCAAAAGGTCTAGCCTACCTCGCAGGGGTGCTGCCACCCTCAAGCTCCCTGGAGGGATAGAAAGGCAACAGATAACATTTCGGGAGACTGGGGCACAGTAAATATTATATTTATTACAATTATTTGCCACCTTCTTCACTTGGGAGTTCCCCAGCTGGTGCCTCTCATCATTCCTCTGCCTGCAATGAGTCCATGATGTTGACTGAGGGCTGCTTTCTGCACACACACATCGCTCTGCCCTCCATCCGGACAAATGAGAGAAATCACTGGAGCCCAGAGGCACATCTCAGACAGGCAGAAACTCAAGGAGGGCTGGCAAGAGGCATGGCCGGGAGGGGAGGCCGAAGGATCCGGCAGAGGGGGTTTCGAGGGCCGCATCCTGCTCCCTGGCCCAAGGCTCCTCACCCATGCAACGCAGCCCACTACTGGGACGGATCCCATGGCTCTTCCTTACCCTCTCTTCCGCCATGCTGCCGAAGAAGACCTCATCCTCAGCGGTCAAGGACGGGGACAAGGTGTCTGGACTGCTGCAACCCGAGGCCGGGATGGTCCGGCTGCCGGGGAAATCCTGCGCTGCCGGCTTGCACTCAGACCCTGAAGAGGAAGGAGGGAGTTAACTGCGGCCCCCATGAAAAAGAATCTCCCACGTCCGACCGAACGAGGAGTTTGTGTCCTCCATCTGGGCCAGAAAGAGACATTCTCGATGTTCAAGGGCACTTTCCAACCGGACAGAAACACTCCAGGAAGATGGGGGAAAGGTGTGTGGCCTCAGGAAGGTTCTGTGGGCCAGAAAAAGGAGCCTGGGGCCCGCATTCAGCCCCTGTAACTGATGTTTGCCACCCCTGGATTAAGAAAAGCACGGCAGTTCATACATCCTACGAAGTGTGCTCGCAAACCTTTGTTCCAGACTCTCTCTCTCTCTACATATTTTCTTCTTTCTGAGCTTCAACTGTACTCCATTGCCGTGCCAAGCAGGCATGACAGGAGGCAGGGCCGAGGGCCACGTTTTCTGATGCAGAGGGGCCGCTTCCCAGTGCCAACCTCTTCCCTACACCCCCCTCCTCTCTGTCCGGCTTCCTCCCCACCTAGCGAGCCTCCAAGGGGCTCTATTGCTTTCCCACTTACAGGGAACCTTCTGGCCATCCTCTTCCCCTCTGCCCACCTGAGAGGAGGGGCAAACAGCTCTTGTCTGAACTGAGGCCTTTGGAGAAACAAGGTGCGACACTAACTGTAGGCAGGACCTGACCCCTTCTCCCCTACTATCCGTTGCCAGTAGCCACTGACAGCCCTTGTCCCCCGTGACTCGCAGTAGAGAGGAAACAGAAGCGGGGGCAAGAACCACCACCCCGGAACTCTTGCGGCGTGGGAAGTTGCTGGATTTCAGCAGGAAGGTGCAGGGCATGAGATCCACCGTGAATTTGCCCTCTCCTCTTTAGAGCTTCCTGTGGGAGGGAGTTCCACAGCTCAACTCTGTTCACAGAAGAGCAGCTGTGCTTGCAACTGCTGCTGTTCCAAGTGAGAGGTGGGGAAAAGAGAAACACCCGGACGTTTTGCAGCCCCAGATGTGCTGTCCTAGGCTCACCCAGGGCCTCTCTAACATTGATCCATAAACCCGAACCTCTCCCCCCGCCACCCGAGAGATGGGAGATGCTCCAGCCTCAGCAGGCGATAAATCAGGCCCTGTGGGCTCCGGGACATGCCGTGCGCAGGAGGGGCGGCTGCTTCGAGGGGAGAGGAAGCGCCCGAGGCTGCAGGGAGACCATTTTAGGCAATGTGCGGGCTGCCATGGATGAGAACACCAGGCGCTCTCGTTGGCTCGCTCTCACACGCAGCACCAACAACAGACACAAGGCCCTCTGCGCGTCTGGTCTGCTTGGCAATCCCCAGTTAGTACCATGGAGAGAGGCAGTGAAGGAGCACCAGAGGCAGGAGGGGATGGGGAGACCCCCCCTCCATCAAGGAAGGCCAGGCAGTTCACCTCTGGCCTCACCCGTCCCTCCAGCCCAGGTGGAGGAAGGAGCTGTCAAACTCCAGCTTTTCCCTTTTCCACATTTCTGCAACAAAATCCTTGTGAAGATGCATTAGCATTTTAGTGCTAAATTCTCCCAATAAGCACCTTTTTTGGGCAAACATCACAGGACTGTAGAGTTGAAAGGGAGCCGCCAAAGGTCATCAGGTCCAACCCCTGGCAAGGCAGGATTCACAGCTAAAGCATCCTTTGACAGGTGGCCACCCCAACCTCTTAAAAACCTCCAAGAAGCAGACCCCACCACCTTCCGAGGGAGCCTGTTCCACTTTCGAATGGCTCTAGGAGACACCATCACCGAGAAGACCCTCTGCCTGGTTCCCTGTAGCTTCACTTTTTGCAATGTGGGAGAACCTTGCAAGGTGGGAGAACCTTTTGAGAGAACCGCCAGAAGGCCCTTGGAGCTGGACCCCGGTGTCCAGGGTGGAGACGCTCCTTCAGGGTTACAGGGCTAAGTCCGTTTAGGGCTTTCAGGGTCAGCACTAAGACTTTAAATCGTTCTTGGAAAAGCACTGGGAGCCAGTGAAGATCCTTCAGGACTGGTGTTGTGTGGTCCCGGCGGCTACTCCCAGTCACCAGTCTGGCAGCCACGTTCTGGATTAGCTGTCGTTTCCAAGTCACCTTCAAGGATAGCCCCATGTAGAGCACATGACAGTACAAGCAGGAGATAACCAGAATACGTACCACCCTGGCTAGACAGGGAGCAAGCAGGTGGGGTCTCAAATGGAGCTGGTAGACAGCCGCTCTGGACACAGAATTGACCTGCACCTCCATGGACAGCTGTGAGTCCATAATGTCCCCCAGGCTGTACACCTCGTCCTTTAGGGCACAGTTACCCCTTTCAGGATCAGGGAGTCCCCCACCCCCTGTTCCCCATAAGCAGTACTTCTGTCTTGTCAGGATTCAACCTCAGTCCATTAAGTTGCCATCCATCCTTCAATCGCCTCCAGATACTCACACCGGATCTTCACCGCCTTCACTGGTTCCAATTTAAAAGAGATGTAGAGCTGTGTATCATCCGCATGCTGATGAACACCCAGCCCAAACCCCCTGATGATCTCTCCTAGTGGCTTCATCAAGATGTTAAAAAACATGGGGGAGAGGATGGAGCCCTGAAGCACTCCACAAATGAGAGCCCAGGGGTCTGAACACTCATCTTCCAACACCACTTTCTGGACACAGCCCAGGAGGAAGGAGTGGAGCCACTGCACCACAGTGTCCACCCCAGTTCCTGCTCCAGACTGCAATTGTTTCTCAGGAGGTAGTCAGGAAGAAACCAGAACCTCGGGGCTGCACATTTCCAGCAGATTGTGGCAGCAGATCCACTCTGTTTAAAAACAGGCGCGCACAAAGAAGCAAAGCCTTTGCAACTGAGAAAGAGACAGGGAAGTAAATGCATCGAAAAGCGTCCGGCGGATCGACAGGAAGAGCTCTAGGCAGCCTGCAAGGCAATCAGGATGAAATGCTCCTGTCTGGTGACCCCTCCCGCAAGCCAGCCACAGCCTGCAGGGCGTTAGGGTGGAGGGCAGGTAATAAATGGCAACGTTGGTAAAAAAATAAGGACAACAACAAAGGCTGGATCAAGACCAGACACGGGAGGAGGCCCTTATTGGATCTTTCACTTCACAGGCCAGCAGCAAGCTCAGGTTGCGCAATCAGGGGTGACGTGGGGACGCCTTGCACAGCGAAAACCCACTTCCTCCAAAGGTCCTTCGGAGGGTGGGGGTTGTGACAAGGAGGGCGGTGGGGAAGTCGCTCCAGGGCAGCAGCCACTGCCCCGTCATCTCGCCTCCCTGTTACATCCTCTAAGTTCCCCCAAAACAAATGGAAGGCAGGGAAACGCTCCTTAAACGAGTGGACATCGTCCTGAAAACAAATCCTGCTCAGCAGCCTATTCAACAGAAGTGTGCACCGCCCCCCCCCCATAAGGCAACCCTTCCCACCCAACTTTCAGTACCATGTTGTCCAGGGCCGGATTTAGGTTGGATGAGGCCCTCAGCTCCTGAAGGTAATGGGGCCTTTTCAGTGTCCAGGTGTCCTTTGTCAACAACAAATTGTCACTGTTTTTTGTGTTGAACATATGCTATATGGTAATTTATGGACCTACTAAGTATCTCAAGCCATTTGCGCATGTTGCCCTGCAACCAGTCCATGCAGAATGTCGGCACCCTATATATAGAAAGGAGCAAAGCAGTGGTATTTAGGGAGCAGGCTAGCAGGCGGGGCCCATGACTCACATCCTTGGAGCCTACACAACACAAAACACTGTTGCTGGGTGTAGGTTTTATTTTATTTGTGTTTTTTTATCTTACGTTTTGGAAATGTACATCCAGTCTTTCTTTTCCCTTAAAAATTTTTTTTGGGGGCCCTAAGAGAGTGGGGGGGACGCGGGTGGTGCTGTGGGTTAAATCACAGAGCCCAGGACTTGCCGATCAGAAGGTCAGCGGTTTGAATTATCGCAATGACTGGGTGAGCTCCCATTGCTCGGTCCCTGCTCCTGCCAACCTAGCAGTTCGAAAGCATGTCAAGTGCAAGTAGATAAATAGGTACAGCTCTGGTGGGAAGGTAAACGGTGTTTCTGTGCACTGCTCTGGTTCGCCAGAAGCGGCTTAGTCCCGCTGGCCACACGACCCGGAAGCTGTACGCCGGCTCCCTCGGCCAGTAAAGCGAGATGAGCGCCACAACCCCAGAGTCGGTCATGACAGGACCTAATGGTCAGCGGTCCTTTTACCTTTTTTAAGAGAGTGGGGCCCTAAGCTAGAGCTTGTTGAGCTTATACGTAAATCCGGCACTGGTGTTGTCTCCTGCAAATGTTTTGGGGCAGATGTGCTCCTGCACTTGGCTCTGTCCTGCCTTCGTGTTTTGAGGTTTCTGAACGCCACTTGCTGGGAACTTCAGAAGGGGGAGAGATGCTCTTGCGCTCCGGGTTCTGCTTCTGGGCTTCATCCCTTTGGGGCCTCTGGGCGGCCACTGCGAGGATGGATGGGGGGGGGGGCATTTGGCCTGATCCCACGGGCTCTTCTGACTTTCATTCCCTATCGCTGCTGACTTCCAGAAACTTCCCACACCACAAGAGTTCCAGTTAACCTGAATTTAATTTTGTGCCCCGCTTCCTTTGCTGTGTAGCACAAGAGTTGACCCCTCCCCGGATAGCAATAGGGTGGCAACCTTGGAGAAGCAAACTCACAAAGCGGAACAGCTGTGTGGACGGCCCACAGTTATTTCATCAGTGAGACAATGCAGAATGCGGAGGATCTGGAGGGGAGAGAAGAAGGGAGGCGCAAGGGGCGTCTGCCCACCTCCCCTCTCAATGGAGAGTTCTCCCTCTTTCCCAGATTCCTGCCACCTTGTCCCCGGGCTGCCAAGAGGGTTGCCCTCCTGGCCGAGATACGAGCACCGGGCAAAGCTCTCCCAGCGCAGAGCCCTTTGCCTCCCGAGATGCGGCCTGCATACCCAGGAAAACAACACCCTCCCAGGGCCGCTCGTTGGTTTACTTCGGTTTATGAGTCACTTCCCATAAAAGACATCCCAAAGCAATTAGCAATAAAAAACCTTAACAACAGATGCATCTATATCAACAGTATAAAACCGGGCATAAAAACAACCTGAACCAGACAGAAACCAGGACGAGAGCCTCAGCTTTTGAAGCCTTCTTGGAAAAAGGACAGTCTCAAAAGTGCAGGAGGGGATCCTCAGCACACACACCCCGAGGCAGAATGTGGCCCTCCAAGGCTTGCTGTGCGGCCCCCGGAAAGGGAAGGGAATGCAGCCCACAGACTGGAAAAAGACCCATTCTCCTCCCGTCCACAACCCGACTGAGCAATGGCTGGGGATGGGTGTGCGTGCTCAGGTCAGCGTTCGAATTCAGCCAGGAGCCCCAGTGAACAACGTTCAGCCCCTCTCCTCAGCTTGGCCTTCCTTCACAGGTCTGTTGTGAGAATAAAACTAACGGGGGGAGAGGCCCCTTTGGAGGAAAATGTGGGCTGCGAATCTATCAGGGCACCTTGAGCCTCTCTAGAGAAGCGGGGCACGTGAATCGAGAAGGTGAAAGGGACAGGCCGGATGGCTTCTCCCTGAAGGAGCTGTGGTCCTCTGACCACCAGCCCCACCCAGCTGCGTACTGTCCACACTGGCTGGCAGCAGCTCTCCAGTCTAGCCTACCCAGAGAGGACTGAACCCAGGAGAAGCATGCGGCTGAGACATGGTCCTCCCCTTCACAATGAAGCAAGTTCTCATGACTCTGAGCAAAAGTCTGCTTTAAATGCAGGAACTTAGCAAACACCTCTGAATAATACCAGTTGCAGGGAACCTCAAAAGGAGAGAGCTCCTGCTGTTGTATTCAGGCCCTGCTCATGGGCTGCTTCCCATTGGGACACCTGGTCGGCCACTGTGAGAACAGGGTGCTGGGTCAGGCCAGACCCAGCTGCTGAAGGACTCTTCCTAGTTTCTTCTAGGAAGACCATTTCTGGGCGCCACAATTTAAGGAGGACGTTGACAAGCTGGAAGGTGTGCAGAGGGCGGCGACCAGGAGGATCAAGGGTCTGGACACCTGATGAGGAACGGTTGAAGGAGCTGGGTATGTTTAGCATGGAAAAGAGGAGACTGAGAAGAGATATGAGAGCCATCTTCCAATTTCTGAAGGGCTGTGTCACATGGAAGAGGGAGCCAGCTTGTTTTCTCCTGCTCCAGAGAATAGGACTCGAACCCATGGCTTCAAGTGACAAGGAAGGAGATTCCAACTAAACCTCAGGAAGGACTTTCTGACAGTCAGAGCTGTTGGACAGGGGAATGGTCTCCCTCGAGAGGTTATGGGTTGGATGGTCATCTGTCATGGAAGCATTAACTGAGATTCCTGCATGCAGAGGGTCTCTACAATTCTGTGATTCTGATTCCTCCACGGAGCCTCCATGGGCAGAGCCAGCCTACCTTAGAACAGGGGAGAGCCAGAGTGGGAAGAGGCTGTTGCTCTCAGGCCCTGGCTTAGGGGGGCTTCCCTTTGGGGGCATGTGAGGACAGGGTGCTGGACTAGGCAGGGGCCCCCGTGGCCTGTTCCAGCCGCAGGGCTTTTCGGAAAGGTATTAGAGAAATTCACAGAGGACAAGACCAGCTATGGCGGTCGGAATCGCAAGCAGTGAGAGCTGCTGCTGCTGCGCTCAGTCCTCCTTGGGGACATTCTTCCCCTGGGGACTCATGTCTGGCCATCACGAGGACAGCAGGCCGGACCCCATGGGCCCCCTTTGGCATGACAAACATCCTGCTTCAGGACGCTTCCGATGTTCTTAATAAGCTCCTGGGGACATGAAGCAGATCCTGCAAATTGCCCATCTCCAACGGTGAACCATAAAAGGCTATGGCTGCAGCACGGAAGCAGAACGGCCTCTGCCCCAGGGCCCAGGCGCCGGGTAGCAGCTCTCCAGGATTTGGGGCAGGGGACACCCGTGAAAAAGGTGCTGGTTTAAATAGGGCCGTGGGGAGCTGCCTCCTGTGGATTCAGAGCCTTGGTCTGCACTGACTCGCAGCAAAGGGGCAGGCAGGGGGTGGAGATGCCGCCATCAGAAACTGAGCCTGGGACCTTCTTCCTGAAAAACAGCGCCTCTTGCCAGCCAGTGATGGGCCTTTCCCTGGAGGTTTCAGCCCCCGTGGCTGCGACAAAAGGATCGGTTCTCTCAGGAACAGAGGAAGCTGCCCTGAACCGGTGCCAGAGCGCAGGGCCGCCAACACTGACTGGCAGCACCGGCTCCCCAGGGAGAGAGCCTTGAGCTACAACACCTCCCTTTGCAAAAGACAGAGTCAAGATTTGGGGGCGTCACAGTAAAACGGGGTCCAGGAAAAGGAGTTGAGGCACAGGAGGGATTCCTGGCTACCTGGAGAGGTTGGCCCCTGCCTCAGAAGCAGCTGGTCCTTTGAACAGGGCTGGTGGAGGTTCAACAGGCACAGCCCAATCCTGCCAGGTACATCCAACCCACATTTTATGCACCGGCTATTTATTATTGCAATTTCCAGCCTGAAATACCAAACCCACTACCCCCGGGGTTACGGCATACTGTAGAACTCCGGGCACAATGTAAAAACCACACAGCATGCATGTCAAACCAACCTCGCCCCTAATTAAAACCGTGCAGGCAGAAATAGCAGAGCAGGTCAACAGTTGATTGATGGGGTTGCATCAATTCATTCAACGGAACCCACTTCAAAGAGAAGTCTCCTGAGGCCGGAGGACCCTCGCTGTGCCGCCCCTTTCTCCTCCTTGGAAGCAGGAAGCCCCGGGTGCTGGCGGGGGTCAAAGCAAATCCTAGCGCGTGCACCCCCCTGCCCCACTCTGCCACCCTTTGCAAAGGCAGCCTCCACCCCCCACCCCGCTTGGCGCTGCCCTTTGGCCAGGTTACCTCGCTTGAAGGACCACCTTTTCATCCATCGCCTGGAGAAAGACGGCCAGGAGTGGTTGAGGAGGGAGTCGGCCATGGGGGGGGGCTTTGCAGGGGAGAAGCTGTGAAAGGAAGAAAGAAAGAAAGAAAGAAAGAAAGAAAGAAAGAAAGAAAGAAAGAAAGAAAGAGAGAGAAAGAGGGAGGCAGCTTCTTCCCGGGGAAGGCAGTGAGGAGGACTGGGAGAGAGGAGACAGGCAAGGACTTTGTCAAAGGCATCAGCTGATGATGGAGGAGGAGGAGCACCGGAGTAGAGGCAAGCCGGCCGCCTTGGCACCTGCTCGGGCGCGCCCACCGGAGCGCACAGGCAGCTCTGGAGAGGCAAATCGGGACGCCCGCTGCCTTGGCATTTTGCTTAACGCCCTCCAGTGAAATCCTGAGTCTTTCGCCCTTTGTGCACGGTCCTCGCATTGTGAGGATGGGATCTCCAGCCTTAACTCGGAACCCCCGTTTTCCTCCTGGCATGAAAGTGGCTCAGAGCGACTTGGCGAAGCCTCGGGGATCAGCGCACAGCACAAGAAATACCTGAACACACACACACACGCGACGCACACACCTCGAGCCTGAATAAAAGGCAGGCTTTGTAGTGGCTGCCCAGCTTAAAGGGGGCACTTTGAAAGCCAGAGGGTGTCGCTGTCACTTTGGAAGCGGGGCCGGAGGGGTCAGGCGATTACTCTGGGGCACAGAAGGGACAGGTCTCTCTTCACCCATTTCATCCATTTGTTAAATTCGTGTCCCGCTGTCTTCCTTCCCCAGAGCTCGAGGTGGCCTGAGCAATTCCACTCCTTTCCATTTTACCCCCCCAACAACCTTGCGAGGTAGGTCAGGCAGAGGCTGAGCAACTGCCCCCCCTCAGCGCCAGGCTACCACCCAGTGGGGATGTTGTTCTGTCTTGTGGAATAGAGCCTCCCTCCCTCTTCCAAAACTTGGGTTTGGGGGTTTTATGGACTTTCCTTGAGACCGAGGCACTTGGTGAAGGGTGCTGGGAGGTCTGCTGGGGCGAAAGGGGACCCTGCCCCTGCCCCACCCGACCTCCTTCTGCCCCCAGCCTGTTCCCTGCATCGCCTTCTTCCTCCTGCTGACCTTCCTCCCTTTAAGACTGTGGCAAAACTTGCAGGAGGCCAGAAGCATCTTCGCTCTCTCCTCCTCTCTCTCTCAACCCCGCTTCCCTCTGCTGAAGAAGCATTCTGCTGAGCTCAGAAGCTTGCTTTCTCTGTTGGGGGGACTTACCCAGATTCTATTTCTCTTGCTTCCTGACGCCTCTTCTCTCGCTGGGCACTCAGAGCAGCCAAAAATAAAATGAAATAAAGGCAGTTGGCTCGCTAGGGTAACCAGTTCGAAACCAACCACTTCCTTTTCTCTTAAGAAACCTCCTCCCATCTCCGGAAGGTGAGACTGACTCACCCCTTCTTCATGCCACTCGCTTTCTGCTAATGGTCCTCCCTCCTTTTGTGGGGGACACAAAATATACAGACAGCACCTTGTACGGCGTCCTTGGCACCCACCTTGCTCAGTATTGCCTGCACGGACTGGCAGCAGCTCTGCAGGCTTTCCGAGCGACTTTGTTACCAGGTTTGTTAACCAGGAGAGCCGCTGCCGGCCTGTGCTGACAATCCTGAGCTCGATGAAGAGGGGGGGGGTCTGCCATGGTTTAAGGCAGATTCCGATATGGTTTGGTTTCAGTTAACAAAGTCTACATACCGCTCAATTGCAATGGAACTGCTAGGTGGTTTTTCAGGGAATATTAAAACCATCAATAAAAACCAGCCAGTTAACATTAACAGGCACTTATGGGGTACTAATAGTAACACCTTGAGTAGCTCAGTCCAGGGGAGGATGAGGCTATTGATCTCAGGGTTGTGGGTTTGAGTCTTACCGTTCTACGATTCTATGAACTTGACCCGGCAGCAAATGTGCAGATCTCTGAGCCACAGGCGTTACAGGCCGGCAGGGCCTCACTCTTGCCAGCAGCAGAGCTGCATCTAACTACCGTTTGTGGGAAACATAGCACAGGGCCACGTCAGGACTCGTCAAGGCGCCTGGCAGCCGCCACAAACGTATCTGGGCACACAGAGCAACTGCTAATGTACCTCCTCTCCCCCCTTGTGCTAAAACTCACAGAAACAGCCTTTCTTCAATGGGACACCCTCCTGAGCTTTGGAGCTCCAATACTACACAGGCTGTGGGGGCCAATGGGAGTTGTAGTCCCAAGGCGCTTGGTTGGGGGAAGAGTCGCCGAGGAGGCCAAAAAGCAGGGGGGTTATATGTGCCACATTTCCGAAGGGCGTCCAGAGACACACTCCTGAAACTAAACACAGGCAGGGCTGGGAGTTCCTCTGGCTCATCTCAGGCACCCGGTACTTGCGAAGGAAGTTGGGCAACCTGACTGCGCTCAGCAAGATAAGCAGCCGCTTCTCAGCCTCAAAGCCACAGGCCGATTCAGCCTGAGGGACGCATGCAGGGCAGGTTCCTGAGAACCAGTGCGGACAGTCCTTAGCAAGATGGACCGACAAGCTGTTAAGGCAGCTTCTATCTTGAAGAACCACAGAGTTGGAAGGGACCCCAAGGGCCATCTAGTCCACCCCGCTGCAGTGCAGGAATCCAGAATGCTGCTTCGGGGAGAAGGGTCCCTGGCAGAGCGCCTGCTTGGTGTGCAGAAAGAACCCCGCTTCCAAATGCAGGTGGGGCTGGCAGAGACCCCGAGGTCCTCGCCTCGTGCCGCGGTGGACCTGCGTTGACAATACTGGTCTAGGCGGAGCGAGGGCCGGACTCTGGACAAAGAAGGCAGGTCCTGCACCCTAGACTCTTGTCAGCACGGGCAACAGGAGCTGGGAGTCCAGAATCGATCGCCAGCTGCCCCTTGCCAGGCTTTGAAAGAAGAGGCTTTTAAACTAAGGTGCGGCCCAGCTGTTTATGGGAACATGAACTGGTTTGCTATTCAGAGTTTGCGGGAGCAACTTTAAGAAATCATGGGCTTCACAGAATCCTAGAAACAGAGTTGGAAGGGAACCCTGGGGTCATCTAGCCCAACTCCCAGGAACTAAAGCACCCACGACAGGTGGCCGCCCAACCTCTGCTTGAAACCGCCCCCAAGGAAGGAGAGCCCGCCACCTTCCGACCTGCCAAACCGCCAGGAAGCTCTTCCTACTGTGGTCAGAATCTCCTGTCCTGCCATTTAAATCCACCGAGTTGGCAGTGGGTTGCCTCCAGCGAAGTCCTACTCACCAAAATTAAGGGCTTAAATGACTCTTGAGTAGGACAGCAGCACTGGACACAAGCCTGCATTTCTTTATTACAGTATTGTCATTATTATCATCAGTAATCCATTTTTATCTTGGTCTAACGCAACACCCCCTGGTAGCTTCAGACTGGGAAGAGATTTTGTGAGCCTGCAAAGGGGCTCAGAAACAGCGAAGAAGGAGGAGGCAGCAGGCTGGGGTTTGCAAGGCCGGAGAACAAAGCAGCGTTTAGCAGCGCAGACCAGGACCCTCGGGAGTCAGAGGCATTCTTGGATAATTTATTCAGAATTTTGTTTTTGTTGTTTTTTTAATATAAACAGTTAATTGTTCAATATTTTACACACAGCAAAGAAAAATCCGTTTGATATTCAAAGATACTCTCTGTACACATCACTGCCTGGGCTCCGATATGAAAAGCACTGACAAAAGAAATAAAAATCAAGTGGGCCTACTCTTTTTCTATGAATTCTTCTCAAAACCATGGCACATATTGATATTGATCCTTTTATTTTAAAAACAAGAGGTATTTTCTTTCCTTTCTCTCTCTCTCCAATGCCGCCCCTTCTCAGTGTTTGGGGACCATCGTCTGCACGTGTGGGGAAAGTGGGGCAGCGGGGTTGGGGGGGGGCTGGCTTCTCAGGCACTCCACGGCGGGCTTGGGGAACCCGGCGAGGCCTTTGCTTGGACCTCGGGGGGTCCCAGGAGGCGGCCCCCCTGCCTGCCCGCCTCGCAAGGGGGAAGCCAGCCCAGCTTTCTCCGTGCAGAGATCCGTTAACCTTTCCGACGTTCCGGCAATGGGGCAATTCAAAACGTCCCTAGAAAACGCTTGCATTGTGATTCTTTTATATATTTATATATATATAATAAAAAAACAAAACACGTTTTAAGACAGCTGGACCAGTCCTGAACAGCAGCAGCAGCAGCAGCAACAAAAATCAACAAAAAGCAGTGTGTGTTGGTGGCGGGGTGATTTTACCAACAGGCAAGGCGGTGGGAAAATCCCCCTTCTGCTTCCGGGACAGGGCTGAGAAGCGCTTGACGGATTTCCACAGAAATAAACCGGGGCGAAGGAGCACACACAAGAGAGATGGCTGCGTCCAGCAAAAGTCCTAGAGAACACGCAGAGCTCACAGAATCGTAAGGGACCCCCGGGGGTCATCCAGCCCAACCCCCTGCAACACGAGCAAGGGAACTCCGAAGCAAGCTGGAGTCGCCTCTGTGGGTCTCGCTTGGCAAAACGGAGAGGGGTGCTTCTTCCACCCTGCAGGATCCTCCACAGGGTTCGGACAGAACGAAAGGCTGGCGAGTCAAGAGTTCTCAAGGCAGGCCGGAACGCAAAAACCGGAGTTTGTGACCTTAATGGGAAACAACCTAAACGAAACCCCACGGTGACTTAAGTCTTGCCAGTTGCTTGCAACTATTCCGAAGGGAGGCAAGGCACAACGGAAACTCCCCTCCGTCCTGGCAGGAGAAACCGTGCTGGAGGGCAGCTACTGGATGGTGGCTGCGGGCAGAAGGGGCAATTGGGAAGGCGAGGGAGGGAGAGCAGGCGGAGGACACACAAGCCGAGCAGCCGGCTCGGTTCACTTCCAGCTCACAGTGCCTCATCCGCAATCCCGGCACAAAGAGGTCCGAAGGCCGCGCCCGGCCCTTCCGTTAGACAGTGCGAGTCCCTTGCCTCAGGGGGCAGCAGTGGGATGGCAGCATCAGTTAAGGTACAGCGGCCGTGCAAGAGGAGGACCCTGACCGCCTAGCACCCCACTGGGTCAGCCTCCACCCTCACCCCTCGGCCAAAGTCTAGGGAGCTGCTTCCCTACCCCACGAGACTCGTCTACGCAGCTCTGCGCCCAACGTAGAGCAGACCCACTGATGCCATCGAGGAACTGGACTCCGTTGGAGATGACCCAGTTTGCCCAGGGCACAAAGAGAGCTTTTTGAAAGCCCTACTGCCAAGGAGAGGTTGCTGGGGATTGCAGGAGGACAAGCTCCCTTCTCCCCCCCGCGAAGCAAGTGCTCAACCACTGAGCTGAGGTTCTCAGGAGAGGAATCTTTTCGAAAAGGGTTTTTTCTATGTGCCTTTCTGCTCTCCCTTCCGGCACCAGCCCCCCCGGCTCCCCTCAAACGGACAGGCACTCTGGGCCCTTCTCCCCTAAGTGCAAGAGGCTCCGCAATATGGATAGCACCAAAAACTTTTGAACGGCAAAGTGACACATCTCTACCCAGGCCGGCAGATGTGAGGCCTTCTCTCTCTCTCTCTCTCTCTCTCTCTCTCTCTCTCTCTCTCTCTCTCTCTCTCTCTGCAAACCAGGGCCAGAGGCGTCAGGAGGGACTGGAAAGGTCTGGGGCACTCGAGGCTCGCTAATCTTTCAAACGGGCGCAAAACAAAATTGCAGACTGGCAGGAGAGACTAAGGACCCCCCCCTTCTAGGCATCATTACACGATGGCCTTAGGGGTGGGCTGATGCCACCCTGCAAAGGTTTCGGGGCTGCTTCATTCCCAAACATCACACTTCCTGCTCTGTCCCACCAAGAGATGCCCCTCCAGGCGGCAATAAGGCGGCAACATTGAGGAAGCGTCGCAGGAACGCTGCCTGGAAGGCCCAGGAGGAGCCCACCATGAATGTGCTATTAATTGTGAGCATGGCGCCCACGAAAAACCCCACCGCTCTGAGAGGGGGGGCCCTTGAGGCAGCTCCCTGCTTTCCTGGGAGAGGCACACAACCCCAAACAAGCTCCCTCTCTCCCCAGCACCCCCCCATCAAATTCAAACCTCCATCCTCCTTGTGCTCAGCATAAAAAAAGAAGATAAATCAAGGTGCATTTTCAATGAAGGCAAGCAGAGTGGATTTTTGGGGGGGGGGGGCACAGAACCACCTATGTGCAATTAGTCTGTCCAGTACCCACAAGGCCTACAGATCCGCTTATTCCGTCGACTCGACAAGATCCACATCGGTTTCTTTTTCTCAGAACGATTCACATTATAAGGAAATACGAATTTTTTTCTTCCTTTTTTCTCTTTTTTTAAAGAAAAAGCTTATTTCAAATGACACTGAGGTAAGAGAGAGGTTTTGGCGATGCAAATTTCAGCAGGCGAGCAATCGCCTGGGACTGAAGAGGAAATCTGAACTGGGGGGGGGAGGAGGAGGAGCAGAGGGCAGACCCCACAAATTCTGTGGGGCCCACTGACTGGAGCAGAAAAGCTCTAAAGTGCAACACTGGGGAGGTTAGCCGGGGGGGGGGGGGGGAGAAACCCTAAAAAAAAGAAAACCCCAAGGGTTGAAGAGGTGAAGTTCTTGCCCCCACCTCACAGGCGGGAGACACACAGGCAGATTGCACAACTGACCAGGTTTAGCAGGGCAGAAACATTTTCCCAGCCGCCGCCTCCTCCTCCTCCTCCATCTCTGCCTCCCTGGCAAATAATCACAGCGTTTGGGCTTATTCCCCCCAAAAAAAGGGGGGCTGAGGCAAAGGCACAGGGGGCACAAGGCCAGAGCAAGACCGTTTGCCTACCTAGGCTAGTGTTGTCTGCACGGACCGGCAGCATGCTCTCCAGGCGGGGAGCCCTTTTGCCAGTCCTGCCTGGAGACGCTGCCAGCAGGGCGCGCTCCAGGGACCTTCTGTGTGCCAAGCAGGAGCTCTGACGCCGGGGCTGCCTTCCTTCCGGCAAGATGCCAGGCCTCACTATGGCCCTCCACCCGCTGGCAGGCGGCCCCTCAAGAGGGGGGTGTCTCCACCCCCCCCCGTCTAACCGGACGTCCTGCCTGCAGACCAGCGGCTTGGCCAAGGGGCTGCGGGACCCTAGGAGGCTGTGATGGATCCTGCGGGAACTTCCCACCAAAATTCCCTAGCGCCGCCTGCCAACTTTGCCAAAACAGAAACACAAACACTTAGCGAGTCTCCCTGTCATGTCCGCCACCAACCAAGGCTGCCCCCCCACCCTAGAAGGTTTTGGGGTGGGGGGGGATCAACAAAGGCAACAATAATTTATAAGGAGGTTGGCTACCTCAGACTTAAATATGTCACAACAAACATATATATATATTTATGTACACACACGCACACACACGGGACGCTAACCGGACAGGGCCCAAAGGGAGGTGGCTCACTGTGCTATTTTTAAGCCGCCAAAAAGCACTCAGGGGGGGGATCCTAAAGGGGGGGTTGGCTACTGCTTTGGCTACCTCGCTTTGCTGGGGGAGGGGGGAAGCGACGACAGGGTGGGGAACCCCTCACCCCCAAAAGTTCTTCAGTATAAAAATAATCTCTTGAGAATCCATTCACTCCGGGGCGGGGGCTGGCTCTCACCCCCTCCGTGGCTGGAGAGAACGGTTCTGTACAAAAAGACTCGCTTGCTCCCCCCATCTAGCTCTGCGCACACACACGCACACCGATTAACCCATTGAGAAAAGCAGCAGCAGTTGGTCAAATCGGGGCAGAAAGACAGATCTGGGTGGGACACGCCTTAAGAGATCCTTCAGATCCTAATTCTTTTAAATAAAAAAAAAAGGAGAGAAAAAAATGGCAAAGGAATCCCCTCCGAAAGAGGGGGACAGGCAAGAAGAGAGGGAACACGTTTCTGGGGTCTGCTTGGGAAGGTGGTTCTGGGCTGTGGGCGCATTAAAGAGCCCCCCCACCACCACCGTGGGACTGGAGGCAGGCAGAGGGCTCTCCCCTCTCCCTCCTACTCGCGAGAAGCCCCTTCCCGTCTCAAAGCCACAGCGTTGTGCAAGGGGATCCGGGCCGTGTGGAAATGCAGCAAAACGGCCGCTTGCGTCTTTCACAGATGAAGGCTGCTGGCGGCGAGTCAATGTTTGCACACCCCTAACCCCCCCCCCAAAAAAACCACCCCGACCCAGAAATACGACATGATTTGCCCTCCTGGGGGGAGAAAAGTCACTGTCCTAGTAGTAGTAATAAGAATAATCTTCCACGACGATTAAAAAGTCCGTCTTTTCGGTAGAAAGCGAGTCCGCGGTGTGTCTGCAAAAATACTGCCAGTCCTGAGATTTGTGTGGGAGAGGAACTGCCGGGGCAGGGGGGGCGGGAACCAAAGGAGATAAAAGCCGGGTGCGCCCCCACCCCTGCCATTAGGAGGGGCTGGAGCGGGGCATGGAGAGGATGCGCCCGTTCTTCTTGCTGCCGTTCATGTGTGTGTAGGGGACGTGCTCCTCGTAGCTGCCCTTGAGCGCCACCGAGAGGCCGTTGTCCCTGCCCAGGACGTCATCCCGCTGGGAGTAGGAGGAGGCCGGGTCCAGGGGGATGCTCTCCATGTTCTCAAAGTCCATCTCAAAGTCCTCCGTCTCGGGGGGCTTGTTCTCCTCGCTGTAGAAGAAGGAGACGTCCCGGAAGGAGGGGTGCAGCTCGTCCTTCAGCATCTCAATCACCTCCGTGAAGGTCGGGCGCATCTTGGGGTTGTACTGCCAGCACAGCTGCATGAGGTCGTGGCTGCAGAGGGGGGACAAAGGCACCGGGGGGTCAGTCGGGCAGCT
This sequence comes from Podarcis melisellensis, assembly GCF_964234715.1. Taxonomy (NCBI): domain Eukaryota; kingdom Metazoa; phylum Chordata; class Lepidosauria; order Squamata; family Lacertidae; genus Podarcis; species Podarcis melisellensis. Next base: position 474,342 of record NC_138536.1, on the reverse strand, counting down.
CCCCAAAAACCGTTCCAACGCCCCTCCGCCATCGCTGCTTCCCCCAAGCCCTCTGTTTCTGGGGTTGCCACTAGCAACCCTGGGGCAAAGGAGGCTGAGCCCCCACCTCCTGTTAAAAAAAAAGACCCATGTCCCTCTGCCACTAATTTGCGCCAAGGGGGCAGGAGAGGTAAGGTGAGGACTGGATGAGTCCAGTCCAAGGCGACTCTGAGGTTGCAGCGCTCATCTCGCTTTCAGGCCGAGGGAGCCGGCGTTTGTCCACAGACAGCTTTCTGGGTCATGTGGCCAGCAGGAGAAACCGCTTCTGGCGCAACGGGACACCATGACGGAAACCAGAGCGCACGGAAACGGCGTTTAACTTCCCGCCTCAGCGGTACCTATTTATCTACTTGCCCTGGCGTGCTTCCGAACTGCTAAGTTGGCAGGAGCAGGGACAGAGAAATGGGAGCTCACCCCGTCACGGGGATTCGAACCGCCGACCTTCCCATCAGCAAGCCCAAGAGGCTCACTGGTTTAGAGCACAGTGCTGCCTGGCGGCATGGCATGAATTCACCACCACTTCCTGAGACGATGGGCAGGAGGCAAGGAGCCTGCCAGCAGGTGGCGCCAGAGCCCGCTTCTCCCCCGCAGTCGTAAGGGACAAGCCTGAGAAACTGGCTGGCAGAGGGAGCCTGTTCCCCCTAATGGAGCGGACCCTGGACTGTCCCCACCTGGAGGGCAAAGGAGTTGCCTGGTGCCCCACCCACCCACCCAGAGGGCGGCCCCTGCCTCCCCTCCCCAACTCACAGCCTCTCGGTGCAGTTCTCCGGCTGCTCCAGGCACCCGCCGTCCATGACGAACTTGAGGACCTGCTCGTTGGAGAGGCCTTGGTAAGGCTGCTCGGCCAGGCTGCTGATCTCCCAGAGGACGACGCCAAAGGACCTGGAGGGAGACAGGAGGGTGAGGGCCAGGAAGCAGAGGGGACTCCCCAGGCAGAGGCTAAACCCCCATGCAGCCGTTCCAGGGTGCCCCCCCCCGCCAAGGCTGGAGTCCCCGGCTCCCCGAGGGCACTGCTGGAGGAAAAGGACTCTCCGCACAAAGGGCGCAGAAAGACCCCCAGAGCTGCTGCCAGTCAGTGCAGACCACACTGTTGTGACTCGGGAGAGGGTGGCTCCCCACACTTCCATTCAGAGCCTCGGAGATTGGAACGAGCTGGGCAGCGGCGGCACGGCACCCGCTTCGCATGCAGAGGGTCCTGGGTTCAGTCCCCAATGGGGGCACCTGTCCGTCTCGAGAGACAAGGGAGCGCACCTCCGGGGGTGAAGCCAAACTGCTGTGTTAGCAGCACCAAAGTGACTTCCCTGGGGCGCAATCTGGGCCATGTGTCTGGGGGTCCTGGGCTGCCCAGACGGCAAGACCCCCCTCTCGGCCTGGCTGATGGGGCCCAAAGGGAAGCAGAGTGAGATGCCTGGCACCTGCTGGGCTGCAGGAGTTGCCAGAAGGAGCCACCCAACTGCCTTAGGGACTCCGCTCTGGATTTGGGTGGGGTTTACTCTCAAGCCTTTTCTTCTCCCAAAATATCCCGCAAGGCAGCGGAGGTTTTGGATCAGAGTTTCCCTTCTTCGCAATGGGCTCCCTTCCCAGGATGGGCCAGGACAAAGACCCTCTGCCTGAAACCCTGCAGAGCTGCTGCTGACAGCCAGAGTTGGCAATATTGAACCAGATGGCCTGACGTGGGACAAGAGCGGCTTCCTACGGCCTCTTAGGCCTGCGAGGAGAGCCAGCGTCCTGCTGCATGCGGCCAGGGGGTTTGGGGTGCCCCCCACTCACCAGACGTCAGAGCAGGCGGTGAAGACGCCGTCCTTCAGCGACTCGGGGGCCATCCAGCGCACGGGGAGGAGTCCCTTCCCTCCTTTGCGGTAGTAATCCGTCTCGTAGATGTCCCTGGTCATGCCAAAGTCTGGGGGTTGTGGGGAGAGAGAGGAAGAGGGGGGAGAGCTCAGAGCTTCCCTCAAGGACGTGTCTGCAGGTGCATGGCTGGGGGGGACCCGTCCTGGGGGGCCACATTTGGACCCCAACCCAGGGGCCCCCACCACCCCTGAATACACGGGGCCTTCTCAATGCTCGGCTGCTGTCTGGAGACCTCCGTTATTCGGTGATCTGGGAAAAGGCCTTTGGAAACAACGCAATACTGAATGGTTTAGTTTATGTAAAATATGCAGGGATTTATGCTACGCTAAATGAACCATGGAAAGAGAAGAAGAACCTTAATATTTTAAGGTTGTCTAAATGAATATTCTAAATTGTAAAATTGTGTGTTTATTTGTGGGAGTGTTGCTATTGGGTTGTTGTTTTTATTTTCATTAGGTATTTTGTGGTTTTAGATCTTGATTTGATTCTGTGAACTGCCCTAAGACCACTGGGTATAGGGCGGTATGTAAACAAAACAAAACAAAACAGAAAACAGAAAAGTGTGTGTGTATACACACACATATATTAAAGGCCTTTGCAGTGGGGGCACCCTAATTATGGAATAACTCCCCGATCCCCCAACCTCAATGTATTTCTTGTAGGATATGGAGAGTTCGGTGAGTTTTACTGCTAGAAATGTCACTCAACGAGGACACAAGTCTTTCTGGCTCTTCCTTTGGCTGTCTCAACCGCGGGGCTCATGTTGCACTCTGAGAGGGGCTCAGAATAAATCCCTTTTGGGGTCTTCCCCCTGCCCCCCTGGAGGAAAGCCGCCCCACCTCCGATCTTGACGGTGAAGTCCTCGGCCACCATGCAGTTCCTGGCAGCCAAGTCCCGGTGGACGAACTTCTTGGCGTTCAGGTAGGCCATGCCGTCGGCGATCTCGGCAGCCATCTGAATCATCTCCTGGAGGGTGGGCGGGGGGCGGCCGGGGTTGTTCTGGGGGAGCCGAGAGGAGGCGGCGTGAGCAAGAGGGGGGCACAGCTTCTCTGCCTTGCCACCCCCCCAAAAAACCTCCACACCCTGCTGTTACCTCTGCATCCGGGCGCAAGGACCTCAGGTAGCTCTTCAGGTCTCCGTGAGCCATCAGCTCCATGACCACCAGGGTGGGCTGCCCTTTTGACACCACCCCTAAGAGGCGGACCTGGGGAGAAGGAGGGCGAGAGGGAAGGGCCCGTGAGCCAATGGAGAACCCCGGCTGCCTGTCCCCTCGGTGGCCAAAGGACCTGAAGGGCCAAGGACTCTGTCTTCCACAGCAACAGCAGCCTTCCCCATCTGCAACCACCTCCCACCATGGTTCTCCACTGGGTTGGTTGAGCTGCGACCCCCCCTGAGGAGCGGTCTTCTCAGCGCTCCCCTCCCACCACCCCCGTATCGCAGGGGGTTGGTCTGGATGACCCTCGGGACCCCTCACCACGTGGTGGCAGCTGAAGCCTTTCATGACGGAGGCCTCGTTGAGGAACTCGATGCGCTCCCGCAGGCTGGCCGACTCATTCACCGTCTTGACGGCCACCCGCATCTCCGCCTCGCCCTTCACGATGTCCTTGGCGATGCCCTCATAGACCATCCCAAAGGAGCCCTGGCCCAGCTCCTGCAGGAGGGAGATCTTCTCGCGGGGGACCTCCCACTCGTCAGGGATGTACACTGCAAGGCGGGGAAAGAGGGAAGCTGGTTGGGCTAGATGACCCTCGGGTCCCTTCCAGGCTCGGGTTCTCTAGGAGGGCAGAGGCCAGCTCAGGCGGGAATGGCACGCAGCTCAACTCGGCGTCCCAAAGGATTATCTCCAGCTCGGTTCTGGTCCAAGTCCGGAATGGCTGCATCCGCCTCCTTTAATGCACGTGACCAGAAGGGCAGCGGAAGCACCTCGAAGCTTCCGAAGGGAAGGAGGAGTATCTGTTTCTTCCCAGTGGATCATGCCCTCCCTGAGCCAAAGAAGGAGGAGAGGAAGGGCCCCGCCGCCTTGGCCTGCCACTCACCATCATTCGCGCTGAGATACTCTGGGTTGGAGGAGGCGTAAAGTGGCCCCGTCGGTCCTTCCTTTTGCCTGGGGGGGAAGGAAGCACAGGAGAGGTGCCTGTCACCCATCGGGGATCCCAAAAACCAGAGCGGCAATGGCTGTGTGTGTGGGAGGGGCATGCATGGGCACAAAGGGGCCTGCGTAATCCGAAAGGACTCAAGCGATCGCCTAAAGGCGCAAGGAGGTTTCTAGTCCTCAGGACGGCGCATGTGTGTGTTTTGTGGCACTTAAAGGGACATGCTCAAGCAAAACCAGGGGATAGGGAAGGAAGGAAGGAAGGAAGGAAGGAAGGAAGGAAGGAAGGAAGGAAGGAAGGAAGGAAGGAAGGAAAAGAAACCCAGGGCCAACAGTCTCGTATTTCCTACAGGATTCTTAGCTTCATAATACAGCCTTGAAAAGAAAAAGAAAAACCAGGTGAGGGCATGTGACCCCACACACCCAGACTACGGAATGCTTATTATTATAAGAAGAAGACGAAGAAGAAGTTAACTGATACCTCGCCTTTTCCCCTACCAGGGAACTCAAGGCATCTAACAGATAAAGCAAGAACAGCTAAAACCCTTTTGGGGGGGGGATCTTGCTGCCCGGTCCGTGAGGGGGAAGAAGGCGCTGCCCCCCCAGCCGCAGTGGGGAAAGCTTTTCGCGGATCGGGAGGGGAAGGCGGAGTCCTTGGTTATGGCCGCAAGCACCTGCCAGCTGCCCCCCTTCCCCGCCACAAGAAGTCCGGAGTCTATGGGGAGGGAATCTGCAAACCTTTTCTTGATGAAGATGTAGGCGCCTCCGATGACCCCCAGGAAGAAGATGGCGAAGATGATGGGGACAATGATGCTCACCAGGTTATTGTTGGGGGGAACTGCAGTGGGGGGGGGAGAGAGGGGGGAAAAGGTCAGGTTGGGTCAAAAAGGACTCACCTCCCGCATCACCCCCCCAAAGCGTCTTCTGCCCTGCCCCTCTCTCTCACCCCCCACAAAAGGGCACACAACCTCTCTCACATATACAAGAGGCTCCTCTGACAGCAACAAGCAAGTCCTGCTTTCATGGTGTCCTGAGGAACCCTCTGCCACTAGAGATCCCGCAGCAAGCGCCTGCTGTTCAAACTCCCAAACACCCACTGAAAACTCTCCCTCCGTGGGCAATTTAGGGTTCCTCTTTCCACCACAGCCGGCTGGTACCCGATTGCGGCTTTTCTATGTGGCTCTGTCGCTGCAAACTGCTTTGATATATTTGATGGATTTATAAATGCTTTATCGATGTAAATAGCTAAAATTGGTATGTATGCAAATGCCACAAACACAGGCACACACAAAGTATGACTGGCCAAGGATGATGGGAATCGTAGTCCCAAAGCAGCCAAGTCTGGAAAGCCCTAATCTACAGTCTCATGACTGCCCACCCGCCTGCAAAGAGGACCGTGCCCCCTGGGCAGGTGGTTGTGGGAGCCCAGCTCCTCTGTGCCCCTCTGTCCCCCCCCCCCCCAGGATCTTACAATAGTCATAGACGTAGAAGTAGATGGGCTCCGTCCAGGAGCCGTTCCCTGCCAGGGACGTGGCTCGCACCCGGACGCTGTAGTTGCCCGTCTGCAGCCCGGTCAGCTTGCAGCCCTGCTGAGCAGCAAACTTCAGGCGAGAGAGGCAGTAGCGCTGCTCCTGTGGGGAAACAGCATGCTCAGTGGGGGTCTCCCGGCGCCCCCACCCCACATCCTTCAGAGCAGCAGCTTGCACAGCCCTGGGTGGATCACAGCAGTGAGGGAACACCAGGAAGGGTTTCTGTAACCTATTGGGGGAAATGGCGCTTTCCGGATCGCGCTGCAGAGCAACCGTGAGGGAAGGTTAAGAACGGCATATCGCATGCGCATCCTCTGGGGCGGAAAGCCAGAATAGGGAGAGAGGGGAAGAACGGGGTTCTCACCTCCGAATCTCCGAGGCGCCCGTAGTTCACCTCGTAAAGGATGATCAGCCCGTTGGGCTCCTTTGGCTCCTGCCAGCGCAGGTGGACCACGTTCTTGTCCAGCTCGTGGGTCACGGGCCCCACAATGTCGTCGGCTTTCGCTAGGAACACAACCAAGAGAAAAGGCTTGCTCAGTGCGAATTTGGACAACCGACGCGAGAGCCAGCAGTTAGGAGACCTGGGTTCAAAGCCCCGCTCCGTCACAAAGCTCAAACAGCCAAGCCTCTTTGAGGACAGAAATGGGGGGGGGGGGGAGAAAATCTCGTGCGCCAGCTTCTTAGAGGGAGAAATAATGGTAATAATAATTTTATTATTTGCACCCTGCCCATCCGGCTGGGTTTCCAGCATGTATATAAACACACAATAAAACAAGAAACGTTCAACAGCTTCTCCATACGGAGAGCCAGCGCAGTGTAGTGGTTGGAGTGTCAGACCTGGGAGAGACCAGGGTTCGAATCCCCACTCAGGTCGCTGGGTGACCTCAGATGCCGGTCACTGCCTCTCAGCCTACCTCCCAGGATAAAATGGGGGGCGATCTGCGTGCGCCACCACCGTGAGCCCCTCAAGATGGAAAGTGAGGAAGACGAGGGCGTGACGCACATGCCGTGCGACCCCTTAAACCCGGCCTGGCCAGGCTCACCTTCCGGCATGGTCCTGGCGCTGACGTAGGCCTCGCTGCTGCACTCCTGGGGCACTTCGTGGTTGCAGGCCTGGATCTTGATGCGGTAGCCCGTGAAGTGCTGCAGGTTGGAGATGACAATGGACTCCTTGAAGACCACCTTGGAGAAGGGCTTGGGCTCCGGGGGGCTGGCGGGGGCCGCCGTGGAGCCGTTCCCAAAGGCCGGCAGCGTCGGGGATGGGGTGGTGCTGTTGGCCGGGGCGCCCAGGTCCCTCCGGCGCCGCATCACCGACGGCCTGCAGAGAAGGGAAAAGAGAGAGGTGTCGGTCGGAGCCCCCGTTCCAAAAGCAGCCGGCCGGCTGGGCAGCTCAGAAAGAAACTGGAGATGCCATGACAGTGTCTCGTCCCTTCGGGATTCCCTTTGGGGCAGGAGTGGGCACTGGGGGAGAGAGGGGCTTTTCTTTGGCCATTCTGGGGGTCCCCCCACTTTCAAAAGAGAGTTCTCAGCTCCCTGAGCTCTAACTTTGCCCAATAATCTTGATTGGTTTTCCGTTTTTTCCTTACAATTTCCCCCCCATCCGTCCTGGATGCGTCCCCTCCCCCCCAATCCTTGCTCAATATTACATATATTTGTTTTAGCTTTTTATTTATACTTTTCAAATGTATACGTTTTCATTCGTTTTACAATCAATTTAACATTTCAGAACTTGACTTCCTTCTCCCTCTCTCTGTGGTTCCTTAAATTTATTTTTAAAATATTCTTCTGCATATGCACATTCCTCTAACTTGCTTAATTATCTGCTGCAATTACGCCGCTCGATATCGCATCTTCATTTCCGATTCACAATCGGCTCCTCGCGTTTGGTCGAGGGATGTGTGACCCCTTTGGTTCTCTAAGGGTGCGTGGCCTCGCCTTGCAAACGCGCGGGCAGAAATGGATCCGCCGGCAGCCTCGGCTCAGCCTCTGGGTTTCAAAACGTTCCCAGGAAGGGGCTCTGGGAGCAAAGAGAGGCTGCGGGGCCTGGCTCCCTTTCCGGTGGGATTACTCATTAATCCTGGGGTTGTGAGCCGCACAAGCGCCCGGCTGGACTGTGCCCCCTTCCGCAGCGGGGCAGGGTTCACAGGCTCCGTCACGCACCCCACACCTTCCCCTGCCCAAAGATCCAAGGGCACAAACAAACACCTTCCTTTGGGTTCAATACTGCCTGCACAGACTGGCAGCAGTAGCTCTGATGGGTTTCAGGCTCAGGGCTCTCAGGGAGACGCCACTTGCGTGCAACACAGGGGCTCTAACCACTGAGCCGCAGCAGGTCAAGCGCGGTTATCATCCTCTTGGGTCTGACCTGACACAGGCCTACAGAGCCATTTGACCCAGCATTGCCTGCACTGGCCGGCAGCGGCGGCAGGTTCTTCTTCCACTTGCGCTTCCTGCTCCCACATCTGAGCCAGAAAGTGGGTTGAGGATCCGCGCTCGGCCTCTTACTTGGGGACAAAGACGATGTCATGGAGGTAGTTCTCGAAGACCTTCCGGAAGGCGGACTCCTCCGTCTCCTTCATGATCTGCGACTCGGTCTTGGGGCAGGGGCAGCACTCCAGGCTGGGCTCCTCGCTGTTGCTGTCGTTCGGCTTGTGGGGGGAGTCCTCCGACTCCAGTGGGGGGGACCACGTCCGAGAAGGGAGCTTCAAGCCTGTGGGGAGGGGAGGGGAGGTTGTGAGGCCAAGCCATGGAGACGGCGCCCCAGAGCCCCAGGCAGACTCTGGACAGTCCCCCCACTCCCTCTGTCGCAGAGATGGAGAACCCTTTTCTTTAGATAGATAGATTCCTTTTCTAACTCGTGATAAGCAGCAGCGACAACAGTCGAGAAAACAGAAAAGAGAAGAGGGGGCAGGAGTTTTACCTGGGGGAAATTCCCCCACCCAAGGCCCACCCTGCCACCCTGGGGATCAGGAGCACTCGGCCTTGATTCAAGGAAGCCCAAGCAGCGGGTCTTGCCCCAAGGAGGCCTTCCCCAGCAGTCTAAGGCACCATTGCCTTGTCTCTCGCTGTGCCACCCTTTTTAATTTTTCTTCTGGCCCTGGGAGACCAGCGAAGAGGGGAGCCGGTTGCAGCAGGAGAGGGAGACCCCTGTGACTTCATCTCGGCCTCTTGGCTTCCCTCCTCTCCAGCCTCAGCTTCTGCATCTACGCCTGGACTGCTCTCTGCCACAGAATCTCCCCGCTCACCAAACCCTGTTCCCTCTCCGGTTTCCAACACCGCCTCTTCCCCATCTTCTCCCTCATTGTCACCCCACCTCCGCTCCCCGAGCTCTGTGGCACTAGGTGGGACCCAGGCGGGCGGGCAGGGCGGTGCCAGCGGCTCACCCTTCAGGCAGTAGTCCAGCTCGTAGAGCTCACTGTCCTCGGGCTGCTTTTCCCAGGAGACCTTGTAGTGCGTGATGTTCCCATTGGGGTCGGAGGGCGGCTTCCACTTCAGGAAGATCTGCGAGGAGCAGTTGGACACCGAGATGGGGTCCAGGGGGACGGTGGGCACTGCGGGGGGCGGAGAAGAGAGACAAAGCGTCACCCCAGGGCAATCCCCCCTCTCACCCCAGCCCCCCGCTTCCAACCGTGGACAGCCTCTCACCCGAGGCGTTGGTCTGGACATAGATGATCTCGCTCTTGGCCCCGTAGGACTTGCGCTCGTCCGAGTGGGTGATCAGGGTCTTGACGAAGATGGCGTACTGCGTCCAGGGCTTGAGGCCGCGCAGAAGGTGCCCCGGCTTGGTGTCGCTGTTGCGGGGAGGCGGCTCAACGTCCATCACCGTCCAGCTGTTGGCGCCGCAGACGTCCTGCCCGTCAAACTCCGTCACGTTCCGGAAGGGGCTGGGGGGGGGGGGAGGAAGAGGCCGAAAGGAGGAAACGGCTTTTATTTCAGAAAGGCACACCTGGAGTGCGAATTACGCTTTGGCGGAGACATGTGAAAACGGCAAAAAGTTGTGTGAAAGCCTGTTGCAGAAATGAATTAAGGTCACGGAATTTTTTAGAAACGGAGCCGGTTGGGCTGCGGCTGCTCTTCCCGCGTTCTGGCTTTTATTTCAAGCGCTGCCTCTGCCGATCCTTCAATCCCAGCTACAGAAATGGAAGAATCGACTCGACAACTTCATTTCAGGGGGCAGCCCTCCAAACTCTGCATCCCCCGAGACAAAGGAGGAATAGGAGGACACCTTAACCTACGTTATTTTGCAGAGAAGCCTTTCAACTTAAATAATGCACATTCTCAGCGATTCACCGGGGATCTTGTAGGTTCAAGTGAAATCGCTCTGCGCCACTCCTTCAAATAATGCCCAGCCTTTTAAAATTCCTTCTTGGGCGAGGATTGGGAAAATACACGGTCTCTTTCCTCATTGACTTTTAGGGTATAGAAGAGAGCGTGTTCACATTTAGTTTGGACTAAGGTAAAGGGACCCCTGACCATTAGGTCCAGTCGTGGCCGACTCTGGGGTTGTGGCGCTCATCTCGCTTTATTGGCCGAGGAAGCTTCCGGGTCATGTGGCCAGCATGACTAAGCCTCTTCTGGCGAACCAGAGCAGCGCATGGAAACGCCGTTCACCTTCCCGCCGGAGCGGCACCTATTTATCTACTTGCACCTTGACGTGCTTTTGAACTGCTAGGTGGGCAGGAGCAGGGACTGAGCAACGGGAGCTCACTCTGTCGCGGGGATTCGAACCGCCGACCTTCTGATCGGCAAGTCCTAGGCTCTGGGGTTTAACCCACAGCGCCACCCGCGTCCCCTTTTATTCCTAGACTGGACCTTCCTCTTCCTCTTCCCCGGCTGCAACAAAATATGTCTCTCCTGCATCGGTCTCTGCGGCCACAGCAGGCGCTGTAACTCTCTCTGATCAAGCTGGATGTGTGTGTTATAGAATCCTGGAATTGAAGGGTTGGAAGGGACCCCCCCCCCGGGCCATCTAGTCCAACCCCCGGCAACGCAGGAAGAATCCCAGCCAGAGAACCCCTCTCTCCCCCAGACCCAAAGTGCAGAAAGGAGCTCCCCGCCCCACTTTACTCACGCTTCCCTATACAAGAGCATGAAGCCCAGGAGGTCGCGGAAGTCCAGCGGCCAGTAAGGCTCCCACTTGACCATGATCTTGTCGCAGGTGGTCTTGATGTAGGAGAACTTGAGCACTTCGCTCTCGCCTGCAGGAAGGACAGAAAAGGCAGGTTGGAGACGGGGGGCCTGGCTAAGGACCCACTGGGGGGCGGAGGGGGGCTCAGGTCATTCATTCATTTTGATCGTGTCACTTTATGTTGTGAACCACCAACCACGTGGGAGGCCCTTAAGCGGAACCCCAGTCCAAGAGCATGCCCCCCTTCCTCTCTCTCCTTTTCTTTCTTTTTCTCTCTCCTTTTCTTTCTCTTTCTCTCCCTCTCTCTTTCTTCCTCTTTCTCTCCCTTTCTCTCTCTCCTCTTCCTCCTTCTCTCCCTCTCTCTCCTTCTCTCTCTCTTCCTATCTCCATCTGTCCCTTTCTCTCCTCTTCCTCCTTCTCTCTCTCTTTCTCTCCTTTTCTCTCTTTCTCTTCCTGCCCCTTTCCCCCCCCTCTCTCTCCTGGAGGCTGTCGGTGTCAAGGGAGGCCCCTGGGAGGAGAAGCTGCCCCGCGTTCTGCCAGCCTGGCAGGCGCTCCAGGAGAGAGGGAGCCGAGACTGAGCAAACATATAGATCGTACACAGAGAGGAGGCGCCGGCCAGGAGGGAAAGAGGGCCGAAAGACAACCCCGGAAGCGCTCCTCTGGGAGAGCAGAGGGAGGGTGTGTACAGGGTTCGACCCCACCTCCAAGTGGAGTAGGGCAGGCTTAATGGGGTTTTTATTATTAATATAACAAAGCTCAGGCCCAGGAGTTTGAAGAGCAGCCCTTCTGGTCTCAGGAAGCCAGCGGCGCATTGGGGCGCCCCCACCCCGACCCACAGCACACTTGGGTCCTGATTGGGGTCCTTTCTCTGGCCTGATCCCGCCAATGCCGCCACCAGGCTCTTCTGAAATGCCCTTCTACAGAGCTCTTCTACCTCACTGCTGTCCACACTGACTGGCAGCAGCAGCTCTCCAGGGAGATGCCCCTGCAGGCAGAACTTGGGACCCGCTACTTGGCTGCTGAGACACGGCCCTTTCCTGCAAGTTACTCCAAAGAAGAAGCCAAGACCCTAGTCCTCAAGGTTCCAGATGAAGAAGTGATTCAAGCAGGGCAACTGGAAGCTGCCTGCTACCTCTCCCTCTGAAGCATCTAGGCCATATTTCCTGCTCAGACTGGCAGCAGTCCTCCGGGGTTTCAGGCAGGAGCGCCCGGGAAAACTGCCGCAATTCGAACCTGGGACCGTTGTGCGTGCAAAAGCGCAGCGCCCACCCCTCTGCCGCCCCGCTTACAAGAGGCCTGGTCGCCGTTGGTCTTGAGGGCGATGTCGTTCTTCTCCTGGCGCCCCTTGGCCCCCGAGATCTCCTCCATCTTGTCGATCTCGGACAGGCAGAGCTTGGGGTTGTAGTGGAAGAAGAGCTTCCCGCGGGCGATGGTCAGGTTGTGCTTGCTCCAGTCCCACAGCTGGCGCAGGTTCTGGTTGTCCAAGGCGTAGAAGGAGTAGTTCCTGGCGGGGAGGGGGAAAGAGCAAGGTGAATACGGCCGGGGGGAGAGGAGAGGGGGGGGGAGCAGGCTCAGCAAGAACTCACTAGCTGCCAGGGAAGGGAACTCTTCCTTCAAAGAAAAAAAGATCCCCATTGAGGCACTGAAGGCCCCTGCCTTCCTACAGCCGCCTAAATCTTGTCCTTCCCAAGCACCCTGAGGCTTCTCCGCCTCGACTGCCTTTGCTCTGCCCTCTTCATCCCTCTCCCGGTTGCAGCAGGAGAGGAAGACGCCCTGGCTTCTTCTCCAGCCGAGCTCTTCCTTTAGAAATTTATTTATTTGGGTTTTCAGATTAAAACTTTACAGTCATATCTCCAACATACAACATAAAAACAAGATAGCTGCCCAGAGTGGCTGGGGAAACTCAGCCAGATGGGCAGGGTATAAATAATAATAATAATAATAATAATAATAATAATAATAATAATAATTCCAAGGAATCTCTTGCACATCCCCCCTCTGTGGGTCCTATTGTTAATTATTTCCTCTTGCATCTTTTATGATAATCCAAATCTTTTACCTCTCTGCTGCGTCCAAAACTCACCCTTAAACTACAAGCGTTATTCCAGTCCTACTAATGATTTTAACTGTTTACAATGGTCTTTCAGATACCACTGTTTACTTTAAGGGCGGCTGGGGAAACCCGGTCAGATGGGCGGGGTAGAATTAGAATTATTCCCCATTCCTTATTTAAATTTTGGTCTTCCTGATTTCTGATTCTTCCGGTCATTTGGGGCACAAAGCTATGAAGCTTAGCTACAGCTTCTTGCCAAGCAAACAGTGGGTCTACAATGAGTAGCGCTCACTTGGCGACGCCAGCGTTTGTTCCCTATCTGTTTTTGGACATGTCCAACCCCCCTTTTCCTCCAGGGAGCTCAGGCTGGTGTGCGTGTCCCGTCCCCCCATTTGATACCCACAATGCCCCTGCGAGGCAGGCCAGGGCAGAGCCGCACAACCCAGCGAGGATCGGAGCCCTGCTCCTAGCCGTCCCTTCCCAGGGGCCCCACTCACCCAGCTTCCAGGGCCTCCCCTCGGATCAGGTGGAGCTTCCGGAAGAAGGAGAGGGAGACCAGGGCGTAGGAGCGTCGGATCTTCAAGTAGCCCGTGATCTCCTCAATCAAGCCCAGGTTGGCCTCCAGCTCAGCTGCAATGTTGCCTGCAGGGGGGATGCAGAGGCGTGGGCTGAGCCGGCCTAGAAACTGGCCCTCCTGCTTCACAGGCTCACGGAACTGTGGGGTGGGAAGGGACCCCCAAAGGTCATCCAGCCCAACCCCCTTGGCAATGCAGGAATCCCGGATGAAGAATCCCTGGAGGATGCCCCCCAGCTCTGCTTCAAAACCTCCAAGGAAGGAGAGTCCACTACCGACCAAAAAAGTCCACAGAAAATTCTCCAAGGGGCAGGAAGATTCAAGAAGCATTTGGGCGTATTCTAGTATCAAAATAATTCTTTTCCCATTGGCAGAATATGGATAGACATCTTTTCGAAATGAGAGCACCCAAGCAATACGGAGGCCAATCCTAGTTCTGGGTTTTCCCCAAAGGGATTTCTTATCGGTAAAAAGCTTGGCGTGGTGCGAACAAATTTTCTGCCCTAACTTTTAGTCGGAATCGCCTTTCTTGGAAGCCGTCGGTTCAGGTTCTCCAGAGCAACAGAAAACCAAGCTTGCTCCCACTTCCACAGGGCAGCCTTCGAGATATTTGGAGAGAACTCTCGGTTCTCCTCTCGGTCTCCTCTTTCCCAGGCTAAACACCCCAAACTCTATCATTCCATATGTATGATCTAGTTGGGATTCCTGCATTGGGCCCCCTCTGACGCACTATTCTACGATTCCAATTCTCTCCTCTGCGCACCTTCCAGCTTGTCCATGACCTCCTTAGGCCTAGAACTGGACCAAGCCCTCGTCTCCGTTGCTCTGCCAGCTTTCCCCTCTGGCCCTCTCCGCTCCCCAAATCGGCACAAGGCCCCCGGAAGAAAGGCAATGCGGCCCTCCGCTGAAAAGGCTCCCCCTGAGCTGAAGCCGTGAGGTTCTGGACTTGAGAAGGAAGCCCTTGTGCCCCAGAGAGAAAGAGCAGAACCAGCTTCCAGGTGAGCGGCTTGGCGTGGGGCAGAGAGAGAGGCTCCTCTGGCTCCCCCCACATCCCGCCCCCCCAGGAACTCACTTCCTCCGCGGATGTTGATGGTGAGGCTGCCGTTGACGACGGTGCACCCCTGGAGCTCCTGGGCCGCCGTCACGGAGTCGATGGTCTTCTCCTTGACGGGCAACTCGCAGATTTTGGGGCACAGCCCCTCGCAGGGGGTGCAGAGCAGGCTGCAGAAAAGACACGGCGGGGAAAGGGAGATGCCTCTTGCGCTGCAAATGGCCACAGGGCTTTTCTCGCTGCCTCCAGAACCGATGCGCGCGTTCAGGAAAGCTCTGGGAGTTTGGCTTGTGTGCAGAGGCCGCAGAGACACACCCGCAGCCTCTGGGATGGCCCTGTGGGGCCTGCAGACCCACATTCCCAACAGGGGAGAGGAAAGGAACCCCAGAACAGCTTGTTGGGTGAGGCCAGTGGCCAGTGCAATCTGAGAACAAGAGTCCTCTCCCCTCCTGTGGTTTCATGCAACTAGGATTCATGGAGGCAGAGCAGCCATCGGCAATTTGTCCAGTCCTCTTTTAAAGCCATCACCGCCTCCTGTGGCAATGAGCTCCATGGGTTTACGATGTCTTGCTCGGGACAAGGACAGTGCCTTGGGGGCTGTGGGGCGGCACAGAACGAAGCCTTGTTCTAATCTCTCTTCCCCAGCAAGCAAATCGAGCTCAAACAAAACAGGACGGCTGAAAGGGTCCCCGCTGCAAGGTCCTTCAGCACCCTGCTGGTCGGGGGGGGGGCATGCTGTGGAGGGGCCTGCCTTCGAGATTCTGCTTCCTGTTTCCTGCCCCCTCCCTTTCGCAACCCCGTCATAGCAAGGAGGTTTGGGAAAAGAACATTCGGAGAAAATCTCATCTGCTTTGAGATCATTCATCCGGTGCAGGAGGAACAAGGTCTGCTGCCGTCAGCCACAATTAGAGGCCAATTACCTGCCCTTTCCTGAGAATGATCAGAACAGGCCATTTCCTCTCCTCCTCTGGCTCCTGGCTTTGCCCAAGAGCGTCAAGAAGCTGGTTTGCCAAGAAGAAGGAGGCCGAGGACACCCCCCCCCCGATCTAGATGGGGTCTAGATAGGTCTAGATGGGGCAACAAGAAAGGGATGCTTCCCTTGCATTTGGAGGGGCAACAGCCCCCCCACCCTGCCTCTCACCCCATCCCCACAGCGGGCAAATTTCAGAGACCCCCGTGACCCTAAGCTGCCTCTGATAAATGTACAAGTAACTCTGTTGATATCTTAAATATCAAACATACATTAAGCGTGGATTAAATTCCCTCCCGTGGCGTTATCAGGCAGGGGCTCCTTGGGACCGACCGAAGGTCTGCCTCTTTCAGTAAGCGGAGCTCTGGAATTGCTCTAACTGTTCTCACTGGGCTAAGAGGAGACCCACTGAAACGAATCGACCCGTTTCAACGAGTCTCCTCTGGGCAGGGGCGCAACCCGCTGTTTTAAGTCTGCGAATTCGCTTTCGCCGCTTTTTACATTATGAAATTGCTCGGTGGTTGATCCCCGACCCCGTTTTCCATTCCTTCCTCCATTAATAAACAAGATAAACCAAAGATAAAGAAGAGAAATATTGTTACAGCAGGTTGACAGCCGCCTAAGACTGGGCACGACCACCGAACGTGTTTCCAAAGCATTACCCAAAATGCCCATTTCCCCACAAACCTGCTAGGCTGCATTGCGCGCCTTCTTTCGTAACAGGTGAGTTTAACCAGAGATCCTACTGACCAGTTATCTCTCCATCCATCAGGACGGAGCAGTAGTTAAGCTCCCCTCACCTCCGTCTTTTAGCCAATTATAAATCTTAGCAGCCGTTCCAAGGCTAGACGCTATTTCTCAATCGTTTTCCAAAACGAAACATTAATGTTTTCGTAGGGAGGCGTTTTTCGGACAAGGACCCCCAGCGGGAGTGTGGGGGCTCAGACGCCCCTGAAATAAAAGGGGAGGGTCTCTGAGACTAGGGTGTCCAGCTCCCTCCACACCACAAGAGCCCTCAGGGATCGGTATCTGGCAGAAAAAGGGCTTTAAATCCTCATCGCCTTCCTCCTCAACGGGTTGGGGGGCTCACTGTGTTGCGCCGACCTCTTTCTCTTCCCCAAATCACCATCACTTTTATTATTATTGCTCTGTTTCAGGGCGTCTCGACTGCCACAAAGCAGTGAGTTGCACAGACTCTCGCAACGGGGACAGGGAGTGAAAGCAAGACCCCGATATCAGGGGGACGGTTGCCGATGAGAAGAGGCCCCCCCCTTGGTTTCTCTGCCTCCCTCCCCGGTGTGTGTGTTGCCAACTCACTTGGTGGAGTTCATGGTGTAGCCAGAAGGGCAGCCGGGGGCACACTCTCCGTTGTGGATGACGGGGCAGTCCGACTGGCGGGCGGCCTTGCACTTGTTGTGCAGCTCCTGGCAGAAGTCGAAGGTGACGCAGCGCCACCCGGCGTAGCGGTAGGACCCGGCGGGGCACCTCTCCATGCACCTGCCCTCCAGGCTGAAGTGGCGGCAGGCCAGGCACTTCTCCGGGTCGCCGGGCTCCAGGCAGCTGCCCAGGCACTCCGTGTGGCAGCAGGTGCCCTCCGGGGTGCAGCCCTGGGACTTGCAGGCGGAAGGGCAGACTGCGGGAAGCAGAGGAGAAAGAGAGAGAAACGGAGAGGGATGAGAATGCGCCCCGCAAGCCCCGCCTCCTCTCGCAGAGGGCCTTCTCGGTGGTGGCGCCCTGCCATCTGATGCCAAGGAAATAAACACAGCTTTTGGAAGACATCGGAAGGGAAGTTTTTCACATTTTCTTGTGCTTTTATATGTGCTGGAAGCTGCCCAGAGGGGCTGGGGAAAGACACCCAGAGGGGCAGGGTTGTTGGCTATTTGCAGATTAGTTGCACTGCAGAGACCGCACAAGACAAGGAACTCAAAAATAACTTTAACAAGGTTTTAACCACAAAAACAAAAACTCCTTTTACATTAAAGATATCAAGAAGCATGACCCAACCCCCAGGGTACTGAGAGAGCTAGGTGCTGCTCTTTATATACTGTACCCAATTGCTGACACAGCTTAATCAACACAACTTAGCAGCACCGGCTATACTGTTCCACAGCTGTAATACTGGGCCCTTAAAGACATACACATCTTGTGGAACAATAATGAACCTTCACATTTAAAGAGACCATTCAACAAGGCTATGAATAAGAGAATTATTATTATAGAGCAATGCCTGCCCACGTCTCTGCCCTTCCGTCTCCCTCCCGCCCACAGAGCTGGGCCACCCCATTACCTGTCCTCCAATTTGGGGGGCCAGCTGCTTCCCACTAGGCACACAGAACAGGGCCTCCAGCGGGTGGCTCCCCTAGTTAATGTCGCTTGAAATAGTCCGGAGCGGCCAACAGCTCCAGTCCTTTCTTTTTGGACGGCAGTCTCCACAATTTTGAATAAAGGGGTCGCTTAATGGGAACAACGGAAGCAGCCTTGCCCCAAGTCGGACCATCAAATTCAACTAGCTCAGTGTTGTCGCCTCTGACCGACAGCAGCTCTCAGAGTTTCAAACAGCCTTTCCCAGCCTTGCCTGGAGATGTTGGGGTGCGTCTGTTCTGTACCTGGTTCCCCCCCCAAAAAGGAGGTGTTCTAATCACTGAGCTGCAGTTTTCGTTCCACTTCTTCCCCCCTCCTGTATTCTGAGAAAGATCCAGCCAAGGAAGGGATCACTTGCACAACGAGATCTCATGGGGGGGCGCGAACTAGCAAGTTTGTTGTCGCTTGCGCATAGGAAGAACAACCCATGTGTTTTTTTGAGGGGGCGACCCCATAAAACCCTTCTCAAATGCAAAATGTGGAACACAGACACACCCCCCCCCCCCGCACTGTTTGTCCTGTCTGGATTTAGTATTCATTTAGTATTGCTTTTGAATTCTGGTGTTGGAGGAGACTCTTGAGAGTCCCATGGACTGCAAGAAGATCCAACCTCTCCATTCTGAAGGAAATCAGCCCTGAGTGCTCACTGGAAGGACAGGTCGTGAAGCTGAGGCTCCAAGACTTTGGCCACCTCATGAGAAGAGAAGACTCCCTGGAAAAGACCCTGATGCTGGGAAAGATGGAGGGCGCAAGGAGAAGGGGACGACGGAGGACAAGATGGTGGGACAGTGTTCTCAAAGAGACCAGCATGAGTTTGACCAAACTGCGGGAGGCAGTGGAAGACAGGAGGGCCTGGCGTGCTCTGGTCCATGGGGTCACGAAGAGGCGGACATGACTAAACGACTCAACAACAAAGTATTGCATTTATATCCCACCTCCAAGGAGCTCAAGGCGACACTCCTGGTTCTCCCCCTCCTCATTTAATCCCCACAACCTCCCTGCGAGGTGGGCACGGCTGAGAGGCAGTGACTGGCAACCCAGGTCACCCAGCAAGCTGCACAGGATTCGAACCCTGGTCTCTCCCAGGCCTTAGTCAGAACACTCTAACCACTACACCACACTGTCTCTCAGGTTGAAGGTTATTTCTCAGTATACTTTTCCAATACCTAATTGAGTCAGTCTAGGCCACGGAACATTACCATTACGACTGTAGCAAATCCTGTTACTTCTTTACTGTCGGTTGTTGCAACTCATCTCGATTTCCCTTTCGTTTCTTTGCCTGCCTGCCATTATTTTAATAATAATAATAATAACAACAGGAGTAAAGCAAACCAAAAGACCTGGCGTGAGTCCAGACCGCAGGCCACGGGTAGGAGGAGAAAAATATACAAACATGTATCTATAGATATGTAACATGGCTGCCGATCCCGAGAAATCCAGGCCGGGAAAAAGGGCTCCCCCAGGAGAACCGCCCTCTCCCTGAACCAATGCCTTGGCTGCTTGGGGTGGCGAAGGGAGGGGGGGCGTCATTCAAGACATTTTTCCTGCCTCTGCACAAAGCAAACAGATCCTTAACCCCTTCGGCCTCTTTCCCCGGCTGAGATCCAGCGCGGAAAAAGTCGCAAGCCACGTTGCATCGGGGCTTGCGATAAATAACATGCCAGATCCAACAACAGAAGCCAAAAAAAGAGGAGCTTAGCGAATGGCGTCGCCTGGAGACCCACCAAGGGAGCTGCCTTATAGAGCCAGGCACTGGCTGGCAGCGGCTGGCCAGGGTTTCAGGCCTGGCTCGTTGCTGCTGGCACGGACTGGCAGCAGCAGCCCATGGGGTTTCCCCCTACCAGTGACTGAGCTTCCACATTCGAATCAGGCGTGGTCCCCCCCCTCCCCAAGTCAAAATCCTTCCCTTAGAAATACAAGTTCAGATTGACTGCATCAGGAAGTTGTTAAGCTCTGGCGTTTTATTATGTTTTCATTGTTGCTGGACGCTGCCCAGAGTGGCAGGGGAAACCCAACCAGATGGGAAGGGGTATAAATATTACTACTACTACTTGTTGCTCTGAATAAAGGCTGGATTGAATGGAAAATTGAATATCCAGTCATATGGACCCTTGGGTTGCTGGAAACCGCGAGAGGAGAAGGGGCTCTTGTGTTCGAATCCTGCTGGGGTGTCTGGTTGGCCGCTGTGGCTGGGGCAGATGGACACGCTGCAAATGATAAAATTATCATCGTTCTTATTTAGGCTGCTGGCCTGGATGGGCCCCTTTGGCCCGACCCAGCAGACTCTCAGTAATGCCTGCACTGACTGGCAGCAGTTCTCCGGTCCTGCCCAGAGATGCCCCATGGGCCTTCTGCATGCGGAGCAGGTACCCTAACCACTAAACTACAGCTGTTCCGAAGGTGTGCCCTGCCTCGCACCGTAGAAAGAGGCAGCTATGCCCCCACAAAACATAGGAACGGAAGGGCGCCGGAATCCGGCGCCCACTTCTCCCAGGAGCCAAGCAAGCAGGATTTGAATGCGACTCTCCCTGCTGCAGAGGCACCATGCTTGTTGCCAGGATCGCCCTCTCCATTGTCTATCCCTCTTTTGAAGCCACCCTGCGCACTTCGCTGAGACGGCAACTGCGGAAAAAGTTCCCAGGTTGAAGTGAGAGACAGAGAGAGAGAGAGAGAGAGAGAGAGAGAGAGAGAGAGAGAGAGAGAGGGAGACAGACTGCCGGTCCATGAAGGCAACGCGGGGCCAGGTGGGCTGACTTATAGATCCTGGAACTGTAGTGTTGGAAGGGACCCCCAGGGTCATCTAGCCCAACCCGCTTTGGAAAAGCCCAGGGCACAGGAAAGCAAGCCAGTCCTGAACGGAGGATGCCAACAAGCACACGCCTTCTGCACGGGCAATGCCGACTGGAATATGGGTGTGTCAGAGCCACTCCTGAGCCAAAGGTGGGACCTGATCGAGACCTGGCACACGCAGAAATCTGGGTCTGGGGCGGAGAGGAGAAGAGGGGACTCCCCTCCCCACCAGTAAAACTGCAGACAACTCTGCAGGGAGGGTGCGCCTGGGCTTTGAGGCTCCTCAGACTCAGCGTCCTGCTGGCAGGAACTGAACTCGCATCTGCCACAAAACAGCCCCACCATATGCAACAGGCACCGTTTCAGCTGCAGGGTGGCTCCGTGCTGTGTCAGAATCGGGCCTTTCGAGGGGTGCAGAACCCACCCTTCGCAGCACCTTCCCCTTGCGCATCCCTAAGGCCGACGCTGTCACTCTGGCCTTCTCAGCGCCTAAGAAGAGCAGGCAGAGGGGGGCCGTTTAGCCCAGCATCCCGTTCTCAGGAGGCCCCGAAGGGAACTCGCAGTTTTGACCTCGGAATACATGGCAGCGGCCTCCCCCAACTCCTGTGGGAGGCAGTTCCAAAGGTGAACACAGCTCCTTTCTGAACCTTCCGGCATTCAGCTTCACCAGGCGCTTTCCCCAACGCGCCTTTCCAGCGACAGACATCTCCATCTTAGTCTGTGTCCTGAACCGGCAGGACGGCGGAGAGGAGGAAGAGGATTCTGCTGAGGGGGGAAGCCAGCGCTGGGACACCCCGGGGCAAGGCAGGGACTGGGGCGCAGAACGCCTCGGCTGCTGACCGGAGCTGGTTATCGGCAGCATGTGACAAGCCTGCTGAGGAATCCGCCCCAGCTGCCAAGATGCTACTGGGCCAAATTTAAAGTGTTGCTGTGGGCGGGCGAAGAAGCCCTGAATCCGAGACGCTGCCTTTTGCTGCCTGTTCCTGCCTTGGGTGTCTGTTGGGGAAACACCTCGAGCTGCTCCTTACGGTTCGACGCTAACGGAGTTCCCTGCCTTTCCACGCGTCTTATTTTCATCTATTAGACTTGCATTCCGCTCTTCGATAAAAATATACAAGCTAAAAAGCACCAATGAATAGTTAAAAGAACGAAACAAGAACCTCCCCTCCCACAAAAAACCAACACCCCCCCTCAGTGAAATTTATCTGCAAAGGAAGCAGCTTAAGACAACAAATAAATAAGGCGCACTTTAAAACAAGCACCAAAACCAGTTTTCTTCTTCTTGAACTCATTCATCTTTTTTATCTGATAGCAGGGAAGCAACAGGCCCTCCGGCCATCTGAAGAGTGAAACTTGAGTGGGCGTGTTTGTATATGTGCATGAGAGAGAGAGAGAGATTTCCCTCGAGAAACTACTACGCAGCCCTGGTTCTCTCTGGCGCAGGGACGCGAAATGAAAGCTGCCTTGTCCAGAGCCAGTTTTGTCCACTGGGCTCAAGACGGCCTACACGGGCCAGCAGCAGCTGGGATTCGGGGTGGGGGGTGGGGAGCCAAGAGAAAAGGGATCCTACAAGACATGACCGAGGAAGAGGAAGAAGTAGCAGATCCTGCCACCGCCTTGGCGCTCTGCATCTCTGCTCCAAGAAGCGGAAGGGACTCCGAGACGTATCTAGTCCAACTCCCTGTGATGCCTCTATTCAGAAAGGGATGCAGCCACTGCCCACCTGACACCTCTGTTCTGAGATGTTTTGGTTTTTTTCAATCTGCTAGAGGTCAAAAAAGAAGAAGCAAGTTTCTTTCCAGCCCCCAATTTCCCCTGAACTCCTTTCTCCACCCGGCTGGTTTCCCTGTGGGTTTGCTCTACAAGCACAAACCCTTCTGCTCCTGCAAGTGTCAGCCTCCCTGCTTGCAAACCCAGGACGGTTATTATGCAAGCCCAAGAGGGAAAACAACAGCCCTGTACTCCTCGCCTTCCCCCTTAAACGCAGCAGCGCTGAATCGAGGCAACAGGATCCCTCCCCAAAGCAATTGCACAAAGGGGTTTGGGCGTGGAGGGAACACCTTTGGCGGAGCGAACCGTAATAATGAAGGGAGTTGCAAAAGCATCTTCCCTCAAGGAGCTGCTGGCGAAGGGCTCAGTGAAAATGCCGGGGGGGGGGGCGCTGCAGTGAGGAAAGAGGATTCGGGACTAGCACATTTGAACCCACCACGACCAGAAGCAGCAAGAACAGAGGGCTTGCAGACTTTGAAGTCAAGGAAGCAGGAATCTGGCGCCAGAGGAGGAAACATCTGCCCAATCTTCGCCACAACCTCATTAAGCCCTGCCCCGGCCTCTAGCGCTTGCCCGCTAAAAATAATTTTAAAAAGAAGGGACACCTAAAGGCGGCAAACAGCTGATGGGGTCCCAGCTCTGCTTGGCGTCTGCCGCCCTCTGCACGCCCGGGTCAAGAGCCAGGATGCAACCACTTCCCGGGGCAGGAAGGAAGGTGGTGTCTGGGCAGACGTGACCCCCGGGCCATGCGTGGACGGAGAACCAGAGCCATCATTCTGCACTGTTTTGACCAGGACTCCAGTGATGTCAGCTCCGGAGAGGCGGCGTTCGCCCACCGGACAGCCTATTCCTCGCGAGTCCCGTTGCGGCCGCTTGTGCCCGTGACGGCTTTGGGGTGGTTTCTGCGTGATCCTCCTTCTGAATACAAAAGGTACCTTGGTTTCCACTTGCTGCCCGTCTCAGAACTTCCTGCAGAATCCCTCACAGCCGTAAGAGGAAGGCGGAGGAGGCGTAAGGGAGGTTTTGTTCCAGGAGGATGGAAGAAAGAGCCTGCTGGGTCCACCCAAAGGGAGCCCATCTCATCCGCACTCCTGCTTTTCTCACTGTGGCCAGGCAGACGCCCCAAAGGGAAACTTGATGGCAGGAGCTGAGTTCGAGAGCAGCACCCCTCCCCTCCTGCAGTTTCTGGCAACTCACATTAAGGAGGTTATTGAGCAGGGACGCAGCACACAGCCATCCTGAGCCCTCTCCTCCTAAAATTTGCCCAACCCTCTTTTAAAGCTGTCCAAGTTGGGGGGGGGGGCGTCACTGCCTCCTGCAGCAGGGAGTTCCACAGTTCTGACCATGTGCTGTGTGAAGAAGCCTGTTCTTTTTGTCTTTCCCGAATCTTCCAAAACTCAGCTTTGCTAGATGTCAACAAGAGGGGTAGGGAGGACTTCTTCCTGTTCGCTTTCTCCACATCAGAATCCTAGAATCGTAGACTTGGAAGGGAACCCCCAGGGGTCGTCCAGTCCAACCCCCTGCAATGCGGGAATCTCAGCGAAAGCACCCAGGACAGCGGGTCACCCAAGTTCTGCTTCAAAACCTCCAAGGAAGGAGAGTCCCTCCTACTGTGAAACGCAGAACTGGCAGGGAACTTTAGCGGTGGCTCGCCGCTAATCCACCTGCTTGCTGAACCAGAACCAACAAAACAAGCTGAATTTGCAAGGGGGGGAAGCTTTGGTAGAAAGAGAACAGTAGCCCCGGAAATCCGCGAGGAGGGAGCTTTCGGTAGGCGCCCCCGAAATGCCTCGAGAGCACTCTGCCAGGCTAGCTGACGCTGCCATGTATTCCAAGGTCAAAACTGCAATAAATCAGGTCTGAAAGGCAGAAGGTGTGACCGGAGGGTGGCGATTTGGTGGAAGCCACATGGAACAAGACCGAGTAAAACCCAGACAGGCAACTTCAGCAGGGTTGCAGTTGGGGGGAAGAGTCCATTTTGGGACAGGCGTTGTTTCAAAAAGGAAGGAAGGCACAGGTGAGGGCTAGGCTGACCTCAGCTGCACCTGGGCAATGACTCCCCAAGGCGTGACTCGGTTTCCAGGGGACCAAGACCTGCTGTAAGTGGCTTGGTTTGAAATGGTGAATTAATTAATGAATGGCTGCCCCCAGGACGTTTCCGCAGCCATTCATTAATTCTCAACAGAAGTATCAGATAAGCTGTTTATTCCACAGCTGCATGTGGAATCTGAAGGCTAACAACAAAACCATATATATTTCTCCAAGTTTCAAAACTTTGAAAGGCTTTCTTTCGCTTGTGGATGAAGACAAAGAGGCCCACGTCAGATCGGATGCTCCCAAGGGCGGCGTCTGCAAAAGGGGTCGGGGGCGAAGGGCCTCAGGGAGCTCCGGATCCGACAGGCAACTTGGCGCGTAACATACAAAGGCAGCTCCACATCTGTGGGAAGAGGAAGAGTGCGCCCCGTCTTACGCAAGGCTGTTGCAACACCGCAGCAGCAGCAGCACGTGAAAGACTTTGCAACCGCGGGTAGAGCTCTTGGCATTTCAGCAGTTCATTAATTCGTCCTGTTCTGGCTTCTGAGAAGGGAGATTTTTATCTCCCCACCCCCCACCCCAGCTCCGCAGTTCAAATTTCCGACAAGGGAAAGTTCCCAAATCCCTTTTGCAGAATCTGGAGGGCAAGAGGAGGAAAGGGAATCCCTCCATTTCCTTCCTCTGGTTGGTACTGAAACACGGGCAGCCTCATTCGGCGGAGAGGGGATAGAAATCCGAGGAGCAGGATCTCACCCCTGCGAGGGCCTGCGCTTGTTATTCTTTGGATTCTGGGGAACGCCAGAGAGAGGGAATTCCAGGAAAACATCTGGAGTGAGTCGTGCCCGGGCGAGACGCGGGGAACGTTTGCTGGAAGAGCTCCGATTACCTAAAGAACAGCAACGCAAGCAGAAGAGAAAGAGAAGCAGGAGGCCCACAAGGTCCAGGAGCCAAGAAACCCTCAGCGCCGCTGCCACATGGGCCAGCCCCGCAGGGCTGTTGTTAACTCAGGGGAGCCAGGGCATGTGAACCTACCCAGACTCTGAGATCATCTTCTGAGGCCCTCCGTGTGTTGCCTCCTCCTTGAGAGGGTAGCAACATGAGAACAGGGCCTTCTCTGCAGTGGCTCCCCGTTTGTGGGAATGCTCTCTCCAGGGAAGTTTGCCTGACGCCTTCATTGCACACCTTTAGGCGCCAGGCAAGAACGTTCCGTTTTAACCAGGCCTTTGGTTGGTCTGATTGACATCCTATTCCCTTTTAAAATGTGGCTCTCTTTTTTGGGGCGTTATTGGGTTGTTGTTTTTATTTTGATTAATATTGTGGTTTTTATGTTGATCTTTTATGTGAACCGCGGTTTATAAATTCAATAAATAAATAAAGAGAGAGACCCGAGGCCAAGCAGCTAGAAAACGCTGCTTTCTTCTTTCGAGAACGGAGGTGTCTGAGAATCGCTCCCTGGTGAGCTTACGGCTTCTGCAGGCAACATCTGTGGAGGAAGCGAGGGTCCTGGAAGCCCCTCTGCCTGGCCAAAGGCAGCCCACTCTGCTTTGCATTGGACCCCCTCAGCAAGGCCAAGGCGGGCGTGTCATGTCATCTGAGAAGCCCAGGACCCCCAGACGCACTGCCCAGGCTTGCACCCCGGGGAGGTCACTTCGGTGTGCTGCTAACGCAGGGGTTTGGCTCTCCAGACAGATTGCCTCTCCGATGCCCAGCCGTAATCCTGAGGACTAGAACCTTCTTGTTCATTTTGAAGGAAAGGACCATCGCTCGGCTGCAGAGCGCCTGTGCTCGGTGTCCAAAAGGCCTAGTTCCCCAACGGCTGGGAAAGACCCTCTCTGCCGGAAAGTCTCGAGAACCACTGCCAGTCCGTGGAGACAACGCAGCTCTCGATGGACTTGTGGGAAGGCACCAACCATTCCTGCCTTTTGCTCTGGGCTGCTCCTTGTCCCGCCTGCTTGCTCTCAAATTCGTTTGGCAAGCTCCATTCCGCACAGATTTCTTTTTAAAGAAGGAGAGGCCTTCGTCGTCGTCGTCATCCTGCTCTCCCCTGCCCCCCCCCAGCTGACAGTCAGGGAGCCGCCTGGCGGTCCGGGCCCAGCGATTCCAGCGTGGCCACATAGCCAGCATTCCACAGGAATTCCGGAGCGACGGGCCTCCCGTGGAAGCTCAGAGGGACAAATGCGTGCGCTCTGCTAAGTGGGAAAGCATGCAGCGGGGAGGCTGCGCGAGGGAGGGCACGGCGCAAGCCGCTCTTGCACCCCTGGCCGTCACCCGGGGGCCTTCCGTCTTCCACCGTCATTTCATGCCTCTGCACCAGGAACTGTGCAGAAAGTCAGGGCCGAAGGCGAGCCAGGCTGCGACTAGAAAAGGTGACCAGTCCCAGTCCATGCAGCATCCAGCTATGTCCGGCCTCCCCCGTCGGAGGCGGTCAATGCCTCCCGCCGCCAGTTTCTGGTGTGCGTTTGGGTGCTTCCTTTGCGGGGTAACCTGTGGTTGGCCACCGTGACCACAGGGTGCCCGATGGGACCCCTTTGGCCTGACCGAGACTGCTGTGCTTGAAATTAGAAATTTGCATCCGGCGCTGCGCGCCGAAGGAGAACTATATGAAAATGATGTACCGTTGGTATTTAACACCTACAAAATTAGCAAAGATGTATTTGTTGTTGTTGTTTAGTCTTTAGTTGTATCCGACTCTTTGTGACCCCACAGACCAGAGCATGCCAGGCCCTCCTGTCTTCCACTGCCTCCCCCAGTTTGGTCAAACTCATGTTCGTAGCTTCAAGAACACTGTCCCACCATCTTGTCCTCTGTCGTCCCCTTCTCCTTGCGCCCTCCATCTTTCCCAACATCAGGGTCTTTTCCAGGGAGTCTTCTCTTCTCCTGAGGTGGCCAAAGTCTTGGAGCCTCAGCTTCAGGATCTGTCCTTCCAGTGAGCACTCAGGGCTGATTTCCTTCCGAATGGAGAGGTTGGATCTTCTTGCAGTCCATGGGACTCTCCAGAGTCTCCTCCAGCACCAGAATTCAAAAGCATCCATTCTTCGGCGATCAGCCTTCTTGATGGTCCAGCTCTCACTTCCATACATCACTACTGGGAAAACCAGAGCTTGAACTATAGGGACCTTTGTCGGCAAGGTGATGTCTCTGCTTTTTAAGATGCTGTCTAGGTTTGTCATTGCAAAGATGTATACATTGCAAAGATGTACTGAACTGCTTCAAATGTATGTTGGAAGTGTAAGGAGAAGGGAGGCACATTCGACCACGTGTGGTGGTTGTGCAAGGTAACAAGAGCATTCTGTGAAATGATATATAATGAGCTGGGAAAAATTTTTTTTTAAAAATCTGTGGGGGAAAAACAGAGGCTTTTTTCTACTAGGAATTTTAGGTGCAGAGGTACCAAAGGAGCAGAAACTATTCTTTATGTATGCGACGACAGCAGCGTGGATACTACTGGCCCAGAGATGGAAAGAAGATAAAGTCTCGGCCTGCAGGGCTCTCTGCGTGTTCTCAGAAGCCCCACCTTGTGTGTGTTGGTGGTGGAAATATTATCACTTGCTAGGATGGGGAAACGCACGTGCCGCAACCGCCGGTTGCCAACTTCCACCAATAATAATAATAATAATAATAGATGCGCCAACGTCAGAAATAAATAAAGAAATGGCCTCCTTCCTTCTCTCCCACCAGCAACAGGAAATATATTCCTTTCCTTTGCTTTTCTTGGAGCTTTAAAGAAACATCACACCCTTGAGAGAAGGGGGCTGATTTAATCCAGAGCTATCTATAGGCCTAGTTTCCCGTGTCAAGAGGGGACGGGGTTATAGGGTGGGAGAAGGAAGCGGATCGCAGCGAAGACCAGCTTACGATTTTACAGGAATTCCCAGGATTTTTATTTTTATTTCTAAGTCGCAGGAAACTGTTGCTAAGGAATGTTCCCACCTAAGCAAACATTACAAGACTGCTGTTTTTCCCACACACACCTCTGAACTTTGCCACCCTCTGAGAAGGCAAAGTCTCGGCAGCAAGGAAAGGGGGAAAAAAATTGAGGAAGCGAGGCTGTTCCTGCAGGCAAAGAGCTTTCCTTGGGCTCCCCAATACATTTCAAGCGTGCTGCGAGTTGCTTGGAGACCTTCGGGGAATGAGGGATCCAGAACACTAAGAAATGAATTCTAATTATTACTGTTATTAATAATGAGGACGATCCGGATAGTGGAGAGGACGTCAGGACTCAGCCGTGTACGGTTCCCCTGTTTCCTCTCCCCCAAAACAACCCGTAATTCCTCGCTCGCTCCCTACAGCAGTTGCAAATCAGCAGCAGAGGAAAACTCAGAAAGAAATTGGGGGAATCCTGGGCCAAAACCGGGGCTGGAGTGGCCAGTTTTGGGAGCAGTAGTGGAAAGACGGAGGCTGGAGGGAGAGATACAACCGCGAGGGACCAGAAATGGAAAATACGGACGTGTTTGAGGGGAAAACCCTCGTCTTGCCAGGATTCACGGTCGAGCCCTCAGCTCCCACCCACCCACCCACCCACTCACGCCTGCCTTGTTTTGTCTGCTGGATCAGAGAGAGGAGGAGAGATTAGCCGGGCCAGGAGGCGGCAAACTGTTACTTGCAGGGGGGTTGAGGCCCTGGAAGGAGGAGCAGCACCCCTCACTTTGGCACAAACAACCGTCTCGGCCTGCACCGCGAAGCCGCTGGATGCAAGCCAGGGGCCCAAAAGGAACACTCATAAAAAAAGCCTCCTGGATTGAGGCCATGAGCAGGACCTGGGAGCAACAGCACCTCCCTCCCCCTCCTATTTACCCACGAGAGTATTTGTATACTGCAGTGTCAGGGCAGGTTCTCGGCAATAAAAGCATAAAACCCCACGACGGAAGCCACTGAAAGGGTTAAAGGCAGGCACCAATTCAGTGTTGTGGAAGGATGTCTTCTTGACGGAGATTCCTGCATTGCAGGGGGCAGTTTGGGGTCCCTTCCGACTCTACAGTCCTGTGGTACTAGAGCAGCCTGCATAGGCCTGGCGAATGGGAAAGTTCTCAGCAGGCACAGAAGACTCCTGCTGAGCCTCTAGTGGCAGGGAGTTCCACAGGGCCGGCGATGTTAAAGGCTTGGTTTCTTGTGATCCGCGGCAATTGGCATTCGGAGATGGCTGAGAACACAGCCATTGTGGCCAAGGAGAGCTTTATTCCCTATCTTAATTTGCCTAAAAGCTCTTAAAAAGCAGAGACATCACCTTGCCAACAAAGGTCCGTCTAGTTCAAGCTCTGGTTTTCCCAGTAGTGATGTATGGAAGTGAGAGCTGGACCGTAAAGAAGGCTGATCACCGAAGAATTGATGCTTTTGAATTATGGTGCTGGAGGAGACTCTTGAGAGTCCCATGGACTGCAAGAAGATCCAACCTCTCCATTCGGAAGGAAATCAGCCCTGAGTGCTCACTGGAAGGACAGATCCTGAAGCTGAGGCCCCAAGACTTTGGCCACCTCATGAGAAGAGAAGACTCCCTGGAAAAGACCCTGATGTTGGGAAAGATGGAGGGCACAAGGAGAAGGGGACGACAGAGGACGAGATGGTGGGACAGTGTTCTCAAAGCTACCAGCATGAGGGAGGCAGTGGAAGACAGGAGGGCCTGCAGGGCGTGCTCTGGTCCAGGGGGTCACAAAGAGTTGGACATGACTAAACAACTGAACAACAACAATTTGCCTACCCCCCCCTTTAAAGTCATTCATAAGAACATGAGAAGAACTCTGTAGCAGCCACCCTGGTTCAGCCTCCTGTCCTCCCAAGGAACCACAAGATGCCCCCCAGGGGAAGCCTTTGCAAGCAGGACTTGCGATGATTCCCAGCAGAACCGGCACCTGCATTTTCTGCAGAAGGGGGGCCCTAGCCGTGGGGTCTAACAGCCCCCCAACAGCCTTGTTCCCCTCCGTGAATCTGTCTAATCTGTACAAGCATACAACAGCCGCTGTCTACGTAGCAAGCTCCAACGAAATCTGGCAGCCAAAATATACACAAAGGAAGTTCGGCCGTGGCAGCACTTTGTGGCGTTCAGAAAGCTTTCTCCAAACTCTCTCTCT
The DNA here is from genome assembly GCF_964234715.1 of Podarcis melisellensis. Taxonomy (NCBI): domain Eukaryota; kingdom Metazoa; phylum Chordata; class Lepidosauria; order Squamata; family Lacertidae; genus Podarcis; species Podarcis melisellensis. The sequence goes on along the minus strand of NC_138536.1, from coordinate 444,035 downwards.
GTGTTTGTGTGTGTGTATATATATATATATATATATCTCACCGGCTGCAAACGCTACCAGTCCAAATGTTTTGGGCTTGTAAAACAATTAAAGGAAAATAAAAAAGTAAGAACGCAGAACCTACAAGGAAGCTTTGGGCAGGTTAAGTAAACCGGAGAAGGAGCTTAGCCATCACAAAGCCTTTGTTGTCTCTTCTCTCCTAGCAAGCGAGACCCAAACATTGACAGGAGAGATTCCAAATAATGAAGAAAGCAAACTACAAAAAAAAAAAAAAAACAGAAAAAGAGCCCTTTCCAGGCAGAACGCAGAAGTTAAGCAGCTACTGAAGTTTAATCGAACACAAAGCCTCGGGGTTTGCTTCAGAAGCTTGAATTGGGGAAGGAAACCGGTTTTGGACTTTGGCTAGTCCACCTGCTGCAGTTTGGTACCCACAGATATTTGCGAGCGGGCTTCTCCGCCGCAGCGACCCTCCAAACAGAAACCAAAACCCAGCTACGCCGCACAAAACGAGTTGCGAGTTAATGACTTTCCAACAACGCCTGCCACTGGAAGAGCAAACCTGCCCGGGGGTCTCACTGAAACGGGAGTCTTAAAAATCACCACCACCACCGCTGGTTTTCATTTCGCAGTCATGCGAGGGTGGCATGATGTCTATCGCTCTGTGAGCTGCCCTTTTCGGATTCATAACGTGCCTTATTTGCACTGTTAATTCGAAAGCAAATAGGAGAGGGTGGGTCCCGTGGTACAGGCAGGGAGTCCGAGGTGGGGGCTTTGTGTCGGGGCCAGTTAAGGACCGCTGCTCTCGACAAACACCACGGACTCCGCCTAGCAGCAGGACGTAAGAATTTAGGTTCCCAAACTTGGGTCTTCCAAGGAGCCCGAGGTGATTTCCATCTCATCCACACAACAACCCTGTGAGGTAGGATAGGCTAAGCCTGTGGTTCCCAACATGGGGCAATTGGATTTTTAAGGGGGGCAATTTGAGAATGAGTTACAGTCGTATCTTGGATCTCAAACAGATTGCGTTTGACTTCCGGAACTGTTCGAAAACCAAGACACAGCTACCGATTGGCTGCAAGAGCGTCGTACAGCCAATCGGAAGCTGTGCCGGACGTTCGGCTCCCAAAAATTGTTTGAAAACCGGAACATTCACTTCTGGTTTTTGATCGTTTGGGGGCCGAAATGCACGAGTTCCAAGGCGTTTGGCAACCAAGGTACGACTGTATCAACAAATGAATGGCCTTTTAGGCTTCCTCCACATGAATAGGAGTTGACTTTTTGAATAATAAAAATTATATGTCACGGGAGGGGGGTTCCATCAGAATTTTAGAGACGCTTAAGTGGGGCATGGCCAAAAAAATAGGTTGGGAACCACTGGGCTCAATGGTGTTTCTCAAACTAGGGTTCTCAGCAGTTGGGCTACAATACCCATCTTCCCTGACCTACTAGCTAGAGATGATGGGAGCTGTAGTCTAAAAAGAGCTGGTTTGGGAAACCCCGGATTAGAGCAGAGGCCCACCCAGTCCAGAATCCTCTTCTCCCCAGCGCAAGAGCCCTCTCTCCCCCTCCTGCGGTTTATGGCAACCAGAGGCCTCCCTTACCTCTCTGGCAGTGCTCGTGGCTCCAGCAGCGCTCGATGAAGATGCCGTTGATCACCGTCGGGGAGCAGACGCTCTTCCCCTTGGCCTTCCCGGGGCAGATGTCCCCACACTCCTCGTCCCGCTTGTTGGCGACAATGTAGTTGTCCTCGACGGAGTCCACGATCCGGGACCAGTCGATGGTGGACAGGTAGCACAGCTCGGCGTTCTTCTCGATGCGCACAGCCCCCCGGGTGATGTTCATCAGGCTGGGCAGGCCCACCTCCTTCAGGTGGACCATCTCAAAGATGACCAGGGCGTAGTTGAAGAAGAGCCGCGTCCCCCGGATGACCGTCAGGTTGGGGAAGAGCGTCTTGAGGCTCTCCAGGCCGTAGACCCGGAAGAGCAGCAGGTATTCGGTGACCATGGTGAGCTTGGGGAAGCTGAGGCCCCGGAAGTTCTCCGTCTTGGCCCCAAACATCAGCAGGATCTGCAGGTGGCCCTCGATCACGGTGCAGTTCTCCAGCTGGCGGAAGTTGGAAATGTCGTTCCGGATGTTCATACTCGGGCAAACTGGAAAGAGAACCGGGGGGCGGGGATAAAAACTGTTAAAATAATCTACTGGGAGAGCTTTCCAGCTGCCAAACAGGCACCTGTCCTCCCAACAGGCAGTGGCAACAGCTTGTAACTCAGTGTTTGAAATTAGGCAGGCGCCAGGCGCGTTTTGCACCGGGCTATTGGCGCTGTGGGTTAAACCACAGAGCCTAGGACTTGCTGATCAGAAGGTCGGCGGTTCGAATCCCCGCAATGACGGGGTGAGCTCCCGTTGCTCGGTCCCTGCTCCTGCCCACATAGCAGTTCAAAAGCACGTCAAAGTGCAAGTAGATAAATAGGTACTGCTCTGCCGGGAAGGTAAACGGCGTTTCCGTGCGCTGCTCTGGTTCGCCAGAAGCGGCTTAGTCCTGCTGGCCACATGACCCGGAAGCTGTATGCCGGCTCCCTCGGCCAGTAAAGCGAGATGAGCGCCACAACCCCAGAGTCGGCCACGACTGGACCTAACGGTCAGGGGTCCCTTTACCTTTATTGGCCACTTTCTGTTCTCAAAGCTCTCAACCTGGCTCAAGGTTGTCCTCTGAACCAGCCAGATGTTCAACTGAGAATCAGCCAGTGCCAGTCAGTCCATCATTTGATAAATAAGACTTTAGAGCTGTCTTGCCCCACAATGGCAACTAGACATCCCATTTTGGAGACTGAAACTGTGATTTGAAGTCCGGCTTACATATCTGAGTTTCTAACGCGGCTGTAACTTCAAGCCCTGCGGGTTTGCAGCTGATCTGAGTTCCGCTCCGAGCAGAGCCACTGAAATCAATAGGCCTACGTCAGTCAAGGGAGGAACTTAAGATGGATACAACCCACTGGCTGTGGGTTACATTAAAAGGGCCTTTGGGTTTTCCAGCCACTCGGCCCCAATGGGCAAACCCACAGCATGTGAAAACCCCAAACCTCTCTTCCCCCACCCTTGCCCTTTTTGGGGAGAGGGTTGCCCCCCCCTTGCCTGTCCTCTATTTCACTTGGGGCAAGCCAGAGGGCCACCGCTTGGGACAGGAAGGGCCGGTCTTGGGAATCTGAACCCAGGCAGGCCAACTATCTGCCTCTGCCTCCCCCCCCCCCCCGAGCCCTGGGCCATGAAGACGCTCTGGTGTCATAATCTGATTTAGACATGCTAATCTGCGTTGGATAACCAGAGGGCCGGGATTAATATCCCCTCCCAGCTGTGGGATAAGCTGCCGGCGCTTAAAAGTCTTCATCTCCAAAAGCCAATTTGGACGGCTCTGAAAGGGGATTTGAGATAATTCGCTCCGTGGCCAGTGGCCACGACAGCGACAGGCCACCCTACCAGCGTTGGGAGGGAGCGGGTTGCATTTGATCCTGCTTATTACTGGATTTATAGCACGCCTTTCTTCCCAAAGGAGCCCAGGGCGGTAGTAAAGTAGGGTAGGGTAAAGGGGACCCCTGACCATTAGGTCCAGTCATGGCCGACTCTGGGGTTGCGACGCTCATCTCACTTTATTGGCCAAGGGAGCCGGCGTACAGCTTCCGGGTCATGTGGTCAGCAGGACTAAGCCGCTTCTGGCGAACCAGAGCAGCGCACGGAAACGCCGTTCACCTTCCCGCCAGAGCAGTACCTATTGATCTACTTGCACTTTGATGTGCTTTGGAACTGCTAGGTTGGCAGGAGCAGGGACCGAGCAACGGGAGCTCACCCCGTCATTGCGGGGATTCGAACCGCCGACCTTCTGATCGGCAAGTCCTAGGCTCTGTGGTTTAACCCACAGTGCCACCCGCGTCCCTATGCACTCAGAGTAGACCCACTGAAATTAATGGGTCTGATTAGTTAGCCCGTGTCCTTCAATTTCAACGGGTTGGCATTACTCGTACTCAAAGCAGATCCACTGAAACCAGCATATAGGATGAATAGGACTAGGTGATGTATCAATATTGTGATACCAGTTTCATGATTCTATAATGTCAAGGATCATTATACTTGTGTGCTGCGCAGAAATCACAATGCGGAGAATTGTGAAGCCAGCCAGCGCCTCTCCATAACTCCATCCTTATTTCAGACATCATGATATAATATCAGTACAGTGGTACCTTGGTTCTCAAACTGAATCCGTTCCGGAAATTCTGTTCCAAAACCAAAGCATTCCAAAACCAAGGCGCGCTTTCCCATACAAAGTAAGGCAAAATGGATTAATCCGTTCCAGACTTTTAAAAACAACCCCTAAAACAGCAACTTAACATGGATTTTACTATCTAACGAGACCATTGATCCATAAAATGAAAGCGATAAACAATGTGCTGCAGTCACACAATCAGTTCATCATTAGCTGAACTGGGCTCCACACAGTCACAAAAACAAAAAAGAGCCGCAAATACAAAAACGCAAAATAAACAGCAAAAACAGACAGACTTCAGCGTAAAACTCAAATCGGAAGCGTAACACTCAAAATGGAGCACTTTTGAAATAAGTTTGCAAACTGGAACACTTACTTCCAGGTTTGCAATGTTTGGGTTCCAAGTTGTTTGAGTCCCAAGGCATTTGAGAACCAAGGTACCACTGTATATCACAACTGGTGGCATGTCACAACACTGAAAACCAGATATCGCCCTGCCCTTTCGATTTAACCTTTTGGGTTACATATGCTTCAGGTTACATACGCTTCAGGTTACAGACTCCACTAACCCAGAAATTGCTTCAGGTTAAGAACTTTGCTTCAGGATGAGAACAGAAATTGTGCTCCGGTGGCACAGCGGCAGCAGCAGGAGGCCCCATTAGCTAAAGTGGTGCTTCAGGTTAAGAACAGTTTCAGGTTAAGAACGGACCTCCGGAACGAATTAAGTACTTAACCCGAGGTACCACTGTATCGCCCTGCCCTATCGATAAACGCCAAGTCTGTCGATTCCAAGGGGGTCTTTCTTATCTAAATATTCCTATTCTTTGCTGCGTTCCTATCCTGCCCTTTTCTCCAAACGGCCGCACGTGTCCCAGAGAGAAGGAGAGCTGGGCCAGAGGTGGGGCCAGAGGCGGCCGAGGCCTGGCAACCCAATACTTGCAAAGGCCACCCGTGCTTAACCCCGACAAATGTCACCGCAAGGCATCCAGCTAGGCCACTTCCCTGCGTGTCCTTTTGTAGGCGAGCGGCAGCGGCCTAAGGCCAGGTATTTGGAAACGCCTCACCAGAGCCCGCCTGCAAGTTCTGGGGGCAAAAACCCAGGACTCTGAATGTTGCTGCGAACTGAGCCGGTACTCATTCAGGATCTGCTCAGGGACCCAGAGGGGACGAGTCGGACCGCAAGGCCGGCTCCAGAGTTGCCTTCTCCCCGTGTAATTAAAACTCGAAAGCTCCTTTTACAAGTAATTGTTTAAAGCCCATTAATCGCAAATAAAAAAAATGTTTTCAGCTGGCAGGGCTGCTGCGGAATCTGGAACAACATGGCTGCTCGGCGGCATTCTTCTGGCAAGAGGTCCAGGCCGCCTTGTAAATCGTCAGTGGAATTTTTCACCTTCCCCTCTTTTTAAAGATGCAGAAAGAAATGCGGCGTCGATCTCGCGTCTTTATAAAGGCAAGGCTGGGAAAGGGGCCCCTGGACAACGGTTTCCTCTTAAAAAAGCAAAAAAAATCAGCAGAGAGACAAAGGAAGTAAAGCGTTTGGCCCCAATTTATCAGTTTAAGGATTCCTTGTGGGGCAAGTTGAACGTATTGATTTAAACAGGTGGTTTCCATTTGGCGCAGAATCCGACCGGAAGCTTTCGGGAAGCCTGCAGACAGCTTTGCCTCGTTTGTGCCGCGGGGACTAACGTTCACAAGTAGACTGCCTCCGAGTCTGGAGTTTCGACTAAGAGCCACTGACGGACCCATCCTGCACCGGATTAGACTAACTCCCCTTTCCCAAGATAGCTGGAGTTTTCTACGCCTTCTCCGACAGAAGAGCCGTTGTGGCAAGCAGCCGTCACCTGCCGCGAACCTCCTCTTTTTATTAAGATACCCGAGTTGGCGGCCCTTGCAGCTCCCAGGCCCATCTATCTCCTTGCCGTCTGCACTGACTGGCAGCACCAGATTTTCGGGCGTTACCTGGAGACACTGTCACCTGGGAATGAGCTTGCGGCGTTCTGAACGCGAAGCTGAGCTGATTTAAAGAGGAACCGAGGGAGCTGCCTTGTGCTGGTTTTGGTCCATTTTACACTATGCCCCCCCCCTTCATGGATCACTGCCTTGCCGTGGCGAAGGGGCTTGAATAACTCAGAGAAGCTATGAACTATGCCGAGCAGAGCACCCAAGATGAACCCCCACCTCAGGAGAAGAGAAGACTCCCTGGAGAAGACCCTGATGTTGGGAAAGATGGAAGGCACAAGGAGAAGGGGACAACAGAGGACAAGATGGTAGGACAGTGTTCTCGAAGCTACCAGCATGAGTTTGACCAAACTGTGGGAGGCAGTGGAAGACAGGAGTGCCTGGCGTGCTCTGGTCCAGGGGGTCACCAAGAGGCGGACACCACTAAACGACTCAACAACAACACACTTCGCCCCCCTCCCCAAGCTGCTGAAACCTCATCTTTGCCCGGCTGCCAAAAGGGGGAACTGACCCTCAGGTGAGAACAGCCTTGCTGGGGACAGGCCAAGGTGGCTCCACCTGGCCATGGATATGTTCTGACCCACCAGCTGAAGACCCAGCCAGACTGGCTTTTCCCCCTTAAAGATGGCTCAGGTGCCAGAGCCTGAAGCTCTTGATCTCAGGGTTGTGGATTCGAGTCCCAAACTCTCCTTGCTTGTGCAACACCTAATTCCTCCGATTCTGGCCTTCCCCTCCATGAACTTGAGGCTCCAAAGGGCCTGAGTGCAAGCGAGGACATCCTCCCCGTGTGTGGCTCCCAGCGACTGGGAGCCGGGGCCAGAACACGAGCCATCGCGGCCGGTAGGCACTTTTCGGGCGACCTCTCGCTTGCAAATCCTCCTGGCCTTTCTTGCAACGCTCCTTAGTCCAAACAACTCAAAACTTGTTTGTCTTTCCTTTAAAGCGGAGTGGGGGCAGAAAACCAAAGTACTGGGGCTTTTTTCCTCCCTGCTGTTCCTGCGCAGAAGGTTAGACTTATTTGTTAACCTTGAAAGCTCCAAGTGCAAACCGTCTTGACAAACAAATCCTTGAGGGAAAATGTGCTTGTTCGAGATATTGTGCCGTTATCTTGGGCCGGGGAGTCGTTCGGCCAGAGGCACACACAGGTGCCACTCAAGGTCCCTCTTGCCTGGGCCGGCCAGCTGGCCGCTCCGGCCTCTGGAAGAACCGGCCGGCCTTGAGTTCCGGTCTTCCATCTCCCCATTCCCAGGGGAAAATATTCGGGGAGATTGCGGGGCAGCAGGGAGGTCAAGTCTGCTGGACGGAGGCACCTTGGTTGAGCTACGCAACCCTGTTCATTTGCTGAACTGCAGAGTTGGAAGGGAGCCCTAGTCTAACCCCCCCCCCCCCGAGAAGCAGGAATCACGAGTTTCACTGCACATACTGGGTAAGGCAGGTGTGTGCTAGGGAGCCATTTATATCCTGGAACGGGTGGCATAGCTTGGTGCTACCTTTGCATGGAAGGACAGATCGTGAAGCTGAGGCTCCAAGACTTTGGCCGCCTCAGGAGAAGAGAAGACTCCCTGGAAAAGACCCTGATGTTGGGAAAGATGGAGGGCGCAAGGAGAAGGGGACGACAGAGGACGAGATGGTGGGACAGTGTTCTCGAAGCTACCAGCATGAGTTTGACCAAACTGTGGGAGGCAGTGGAAGACAGTAGTGCCTGGCGTGCTCTGGTCCAGGGGGTCACGAAGAGGCGGACACCACTAAATGACTCAACAACACCTTTTCATGCGCAACACCTTCCAGTGCGGCTGGGAAACAAACCCTAGGGAGCCGCTTCCAGCGCTGAGTGAGGCGGAGAGGCTCCCTCACCCCCCAGCCTGAGCAGAATCGGAACCTTCTCGGCACACCCCCCCCAAACCTAAATTTTAAAGCAAAGCACAAGTCCCAGAAGCACACAATGCAAAAACAAAAAAGATGTTGGTTGCCAGCAAGCCGTTTGGGGTGGGGGGGCGAGAGAGCATCTTACATAAGCTCCGAAGGTAGCGTACCCTTGAGGCACCGAAAGAGCGAGGGCAATTCTGGAACGCAGCAAGAGCGTGTTTGTAGTAAACAATCTGGATAACAAACCTTTAATGACTCACGAGGGGCGGCCTCTGCACTTCGCATCTGAAGCAGCACCGTGATTTGTCATGGCTTCCCCCCCACCCACCCACCGCCGGCGCCAAAAAACCCTGTAGCCTGTGCCATGTGAGTTGACAAGAGACCCTCTCACAATTCTCAGCCGTTCAACTCTGGAACTCGCCGCCGCAGGAGGAATGTGACGGTCGGCAAGCTCTTTTGAAAGAGGGTTGGGCAAATTCAGAGAGCGGTAGCAGGAAATATAATAATAATGATAATAATAATAATAATAATAATAATAATAATAATAATAATAAAAAAAAATTTTATTTATACCCTGCCCTCCCCAGCCAAGACCGGGCTCAGGATGGCTAACAACCAATAATAAAAACAAGTTGATTAAAATACAATTTAAAAGATTAAGATACAACATTAAAACTATTAGGGAGCAATCTCATCATAGGAGGAGAAAGGAAAAAGAAAGAGGGGGAGGGAATCAAACTGATTCTGAGCCAAAGGCCAGGCGGAACAACTCTGTCTTACAGGCCCTGCGGAAAGAGATCAGATCCTGCAGTGCCCTGGTCTCATGAGGCAGAGCGTTCCACCAGGTTGGAGCCAGTGTTGAGAAGGCCCTGGCTCTGGTTGAGGCTAATCTGACTTCCTTAGGGCCCGGGACCTCTAGGGTGTTGCTATTTATGGACCTTGAGGCTCTCCGTGGGGCAGCCCGGGAGAGGCGGTCCCGTAGGTACGAGGGTCCATGGCCATGAAGGGCTTGAAAGGTCAAAAGCAGCACCTTAAATCTGACCCTGGACTCCACTGGGAGCCAAATGCTTCCAAACAGCTCTTGCTGGAAAGGGCAGGAAGGGAGCGAGGGCTCTGGTGCTCAACTTGCAGGTTTCGCACACGCATCTCTGTGAGAACGGAAGAGCCGCCGGCCTGACCCAGAAAGATCTTATATTTTTTTGTGTGCCTTTAAAGAGCCAGCCCCTCTTCCCCACACAGGGAACTTTAACTCTGCGACAACGGGAACACGGGCCTTCTAAAAACTACCAGTGCCCGCAAGAAACTACAGTTCCCTGCATTCTCCCAGCGAAGCCACAGCTGCCTTAAAGTGGCATGAAACAGCCACAGCAGGCGCCGCGACTCTCCAGCGGCCTGACTTCGCCCCTCTTGCCTTGCCTCCCGACGCGGGCTGATGCTAAGCGACTAAGGATGGGGCCTGGCAAGAACGGAAGAGGAGACCGAGGAGACTCGATACTGCGAACGCCAAGAGGTTCAGCAGCCCCAGGGGCTGGCTAGCCCTCTAAATGAAAGAAACCGGCGCAATCTTTTTTGGCAGAAAGACTCTCCTCTGCTTGCCTAGTTACAGTTTGCCAGGAATGATGCTGGGGCACATGCCCCCAATATCTTAGGTTATTCCCAGGGGGTAGGATGGGGAGAAGAGGGGAAGAAGCATTAAACATTTGGGGGAAGAAGGCTGTCTCAAATATAAAAGAAAATATTTCTTAACAGTTGAGAAATGCAACGCTGCTGCGATTTCTCCAAGTATGCTGCAGACAGGACAGATCCGACTAATGCTTTTCTTTCTTTCCTTCCTTCCTTCCTTCTTTCTCTTTCTTTCTTTCTTTCTTTCTTTCTTTCTTTCTTTCTTTCTTTCTTTCTTTCTTTCTTTCTTTCTTTCTTTCTTTCTCTCTCTCTCTCTCTCTCTCTCTCTCTCTCTCTCTCTCTTTCCACACACAAGAGTTCTCCGAAGGGCCTTAAAAAACAGAAACCAAACAAACCAAACTCAGTGGGAAAGTTTTATTGAATTGTACCCAGGTCTCCGTTTAAAGCCTCCACTTTTATAGTATTGTTAATGAGGCAGCGAAGGGCGTGTGGCTTTTTACACCCTGGGTTGGTTTGAACTGGGAGTCCCGAGAGGGGAGTCGGCGCCTCTTGCAGAGCAGGCATGTTGGGGGGCTCTGGGTGGCCTTGGTGCCCTCTTCTCCAGAGGTTTTGGACTAAAAAACCCAAGGGTCGGGGGGGGCTGCACTCCAGAGCGCCTGGAGGGCACCAGGTTGCCGAAGCCTGCCTTGCAGGGCGAGCACACGGCTTTGGCAAGGACCTGAGGTTGCGTAACAAGCCTTTCTTTGCATCGCTGCCATTTCAGGAGCCCAGGAAAGGGGCCTTGGGCAGCCAGACTACCGAGGTCCACTGAAGCCAGTGTTGGCAGCACTGACTGGCAGCAAGGGTTCCCTGCGGGTTCAGGCAGGGGGGAATCCCGGCAGAGGGAATGAACCCTGGACCTGCTAGGCATACAAAGCCCTGCTCCTTCCCTTAAATGCAGAGCAAGATGCCAGTCCTCATCGTCTGATTGAAATAAGGACGGAAGAAGCTACCGATATTCTAACAAGCTCCATATTGCCCACACTGACGCGGCAGCAGCGACGCCACCGAGAACAGAACCTGCAAGAGGGCCGGCCTACCCCTGTTCATGGTCGCTTTCTATTATTTCCAATTTGGCTCAATGTTTCAGGGCAGCCCTTTCAAAACAAGGACACACGCCCTGCCATTCTGCACGGGCTGGCAGCCTGCTGCGCGCTTCTACGGGAGGGAGGTCTGGCAGAAGAGCAGCCTCAAAAAAGGTCTATTGGCGCACCCCCAAGCCCCAGAACGCCGCTCCGTGTTTTGCATGGAATAACGCTTGCACAAATGTGGCCGCTTCGACGCCCGCTTTTATATATAGCCAAAGGACGGATATATAGACAGGAGGGGCACAATTATACCCCTCTGTGTTCCAAATGCCACAGTCCAGAGAAGCCGTTTGGGGGACTGGTACAGCGGGTGGTTTTTGAGGGGAGGGACAGCAGCGGTTCGGGACCCGTTTGAGAAACGCTTGTGGGGAGGCCTGGAAGGCGGCGCGACCCACACCGCCTCTGCTTAAGCGTGGAGAAAACAGCCGTGTTCCTAGTTATCCCCCGGTTAAGCATTGCAACGCGCAATGTCAAACTTTAACTCGGATGCACGTAAACACGGCCGGCAGCTGGGTCAGAAGTCACTTGCTCGCGAGTAACCTCACTGCGTGTGCACTCGCAACGAACGGTGGAAACTCAAGGAACCGTCTCCCCTCATCTCTCATGTTCAAAACCTGTTGTGGTGTTGCTCAGCACCGGGCGGGGGAATGTTCCCCACTGAAAAGCAGCTGCTGCCAGCCAGTGTAGCCTATATCAAGCTGGATGGATGAACGTTACACAAAGCAGCTTTCACAAGTCTGAGCTCCTTGCATTCTGGCTATGTAGTAAAAGCCAGGGAAAACCCGAACTTCTTTTTCCTCTCTCTGCAAAGCCTCCCACTTGCACTTAAGAAACCAACTTTTGGGATCTCAAAAGCACGGGGGTTCCCTACACAGAAAACAACAACCTGTATCCGGGGTAAGAAAAAACCCCAACAACTAAAACAATCCTCAGTCCCGTCCAGAAGAATAAGAGTTTTGTTTTCCAGCGCTTTCAAGGAACGCATTTCAGAAAATGGCTTAGGTCATGTCCGAGGTTGCCAAATGCATTTCTCAGATCGACCGCCTCGTTTTTTTTCTAACACGGGGGGAAAAACCAAAGAATGTACAACTGGGGAAAAGAGAGAGAAGGGGAAGAACGAAAACTGTGCAGAGTATAACGGCCACCTCCAGTTATTATGGGGTGCTTGTTTGGCACTGCGATGCCAAACTGCTTCCAAACTGTGTTTATTTACTTACAAAATTATAATTTTTTTATCCCATCTGTCGCCATAAGGTTCCAGGGAGGGGTTACTACAAAACTATGAAACCAGACCAAAATAAGGTTCCAATGGTCTGTCTTTCTTTCTTTCTTTCTTTTTCTTTCTTTCACCCATTCCAAATGGTAGAGGGCTGTATTAAATTCGCATCTCCCCCTCCCAAAAAAACAATAATTCCGCCCTCCCAGGAGATGCAAGCCACGTCTTTTCCTGAAAGTGATGCCCATCTCTGGGTTTTGCATGGGCAGAACCAGTCTGGCCTGAGAAGTCGAATGGGCAAAATTGGAAACGCCAGTCCCGGGAAATTGGGGGAGGGAAGGGGGCAGAGAGGGCACACGCCCCGGAGTTTTACGGGCTGAACAAACAGGCCGTTTCAGCTGGGAGCCTGACACATGCACAATACTAGATTAAGGGAGATTTTCGGACTTGGTCACCTCCGGAGGAGAACCCCTTTCTTCCTCCTCCTGCTTCTCTGGAAAGGAGAGGCAGAGAGAGATTGCCTGGCGGGGAGGAAGGCCGACGAGGAACGGAATATAAAAGAGCGTGTTTCGCGGAAGCGGCCCCGATGGCGGAGAGCAAACACAACGGCTGCTTCGTGTTTTGATTGGGGATAATGGCAGCTGCTTGCATCAAGCACAGAGAGAGAGAGACGGCAAATCGGCAGCCCCCGCCAAGCAGAACGATCCCTGCTAATACGCGAGAGACCGTCCCTACGCAAAGCAAGGAACTTTGGCCTGGAAATGGGAGAGTTCTGATAAGCCGGCTTCCAGGTGATTCATCTCGTCAACAGGTGTCTTGATTCCTGTTGTTATTAAGCCACTGCTCCAAATAAAAGCCCCACACTGCCGGCAACGCTCTTTCAGGCCTGCTTCTAGGAACCCGACATCGCGACCAAAATACATCCCCAAACACATCGCAAGAAGTGATGCAACTGCCCAGGAGCCACGAGGCACAGAGGGAGAACAGACTGGCCCCACACAGCTCAAACACAGCCCCAAATAACAGCCTGCCCAACCTGCAGATCAGCACAGACCCACACCAGCGCTGCTCCCCACAGACTGTTTCATAGATATTTTCTCTCCTAGACAATGAAACCCTCGCTGAAGCGTGTATCTTCCGGCTTAACAGGGAGCGCCTTCCCCCGAAATCTGGGAGCTACAGAGGAAACTGCCTTGCGCAGAGCCAGGGCCACTGACTCCATCTAGCTCAATACTGCCCACACTGGCTGGCAGCAGCTCTCTCCAGGATTTCTGCCAGATATTTTCCCCTGAAATTATAATGATCATTGCCAGGTGCTGAACCAATGTAAGAGCAATTAGCTCTGACATGGGGCCTCGGCGTGGCAGAAGGGGGATGCGCCCTGCAGGACACCCCCCCAAACTCTTATGCCAACTCTTAGCGAAGCAAGGAGCACTGGGCCAGCCCCTCTCCTCCATTTCCTTCTCCCAGCTGCTCTGCCCCGAGAGACGGTCCTTTCCTTACAAACAAGCCAAGGTTCAAGTCCTCATGGGTCCGAACAAAGCGCCGGTTTCAGCAGGAAGCTGCCTTAGGAGCAGAATCGCCTCCCTCCTGCAAGCGGCTGGCCAAGGGGGTCCATCTATCTCAGCACTGACCAACAGGAACTGCCCAGGGGTTGGGGGGGGAGCTTTTTCAGCCCTGCCCGGAGATGCCATCTGGAAGAGAACCACGGCCCTGGCATGCCAACCGGGCCACGGAATCCAGTGTGGCACTTAATTACTGTTATCGATGGTCAGGATGCGTGGAGAAGGAGGCCTCCGGGAAGATAAGCGCGATCTGTTTATTATCTCATGCCTGCTTTCGTGCTCGCCGCCTCTTCCGTCTTGTTACGGTTTTAGCGTAATACAGCTTTTCCTTGTGATGTTTTCGCTTTTATGCATTTGTCTCCACGTCCCGCGTGACGCCGGAACGATCTTCCCTCTGACGTTCAGAGGCATCAGAGCGTGTCAGCGACTTTTCAAGCTCCCCTCGCCTCCATCCTTATCCCAGACATCGTGATCTATCGGTCTGCTGAGATGTTTAGCTGCTGACATATCACAGATATCGCCCTGCCCTACTAGCGGCTTATGAAGCCCAAACTATGTTTTATGTTATTTTATTTCGGCTGAATGCCTTCCCATCGTCTCGTACAACTGCCTCAATCCTTTTGGATGCTAAGTGGCGTACAGATGCTTTTGATAACTAACTAAAGGAAACTTGCTTTGTGAAGCATATAAAAATCTCTAGGCACATAACGAGTCTCGTGTCCAAATTCAGGAGAGAATAATTCTAGAGATGTGCTCTCCATTCTTCTATTATTATTATTATTTCTACTCTTATCAGTTTCGTTAAAGCTTATTACTCAACGCCCTCCAGGCAAGTACAAAAGTCATAACTACCACCAGAAGAGAGGGCATAATCCCAGAAGGCTCCTTTCCGATCGCCTGGAACTGTTGTGATTAATTCTAATTCTACCAGTTACTAGCTAGTTACGGGTGATGCAAGCCCACACACACTGACCCAGAAGCAAAGCCCACTGAAGCAGTGGATTCTGAGTAGACCACACTTTGAGGCTGCTACTACCAATTCTAATTCTGCAGATACTAGAATAACACCCACCACTGTTACTGCTAGCGTAATTCTGTTTATATCAATAAAACAAACTCTCGACAAGTCAAAAACACGAATCATGGCCACTCCTGTTACGGGGGAAGAGAAAAGCATCAGCCCAGAGGTCTCTCCTCTTCACGTGCCTTCTACTATTATAATTGAGGCTACTCCCGGTAATAATACCAGTAGCAAATGGAGCAACCACCCCAGAGGTCTCTTCTCTAGACACACCCTGTCATTAGGATCTAAATCTTCTGCTACTACTATTTGCGATACCGAAAAATCACCCCAGAGGACTTTCCCGCCTTGGCTTGCGATTTCAATCTACTACTCTTATTTGTTAGTTAATTGATTTCTGCCCCACAAGGTCTCAGAGCAGCAGCAGCCACAGCAGCGCAGAACTTAAACAGAGCATTGCAAGGACACATAGTTACGTATAAAAACATTGCATTAGTACAAAGTTACAAGAGAATAAATAAAAAGAGGAGTTTCTGGAAAAGCTCAGCCTAGTGCCCTTCTCTATCCTCCCCTTCTCCTCCTGTTCCACACCAGAAGCCTTCTTCCCCAAATGTCACGATGAATGCAATTTCCACAACCGCTCCCCAGTTGCAGACCCCCAAGATCTTGGTTGGCGGCCCACCAAGGCGACCCCCGTCTTCTAAACTGGCAGCGCTTCCATTAATAAATGCATTGCCATCGAGTCTCCTCTGGCCATTCCAATTTACGTCGGCCACAACCGTATTGCTGGTGCTGCCCCAAATATTGCAACTGCCCTCCCCTATGTAAACCTGGCACCCTAAAGCTGGCACCTGAGGCCTCCCTCGAAAGCACCCCCTTCCATTGCAACTCTTGACTGTCTTAAGTCTTCCACATAGATGGGCACCACCGACAACAACACGCCAGTCTTGAACAGTTACCCCCTTTCAAGGGCAATTTTAAGTCTAGTTGAGCTGGTAGGGCTGTGGGTCCGAGCCCCACGTTGGGCAAAAGCTTGCAGGGGGTCCAGCCAAGGGACATTTGGCCTCCGTTAAAACTCTGCAAATTCCAGGATTCTACCAAGCGGGAGCCCTTGGATTATTTTCTCCCTCCTGTCTGTCCACCCCCTATTCCCTCCCCATATCCCCCCCTCTCTCCCCTTCTGCACCCCCTACCTCAGGAGCCCCTCGGCTTTCTCCCTCCCATCCGTTGCCCCTTCCAGCCACCCCCTATTCCCCCCATATCCCCCTACCTGAGGAGTCCTACGATCAGTGGCGTAGCGTGGGTTGTCAGCACCCGGGGCAAGGCAAGTAATTTGCACCCCCTAACCCGTGGATTTGCGCCCCCTAACCCTAACCCCCAGATGTTGCACCCGGTGCGGCCGGCCCCCCTTGCACCCCCCACGCTACGCCACTGCCTACAATTACAGTTACCCCCCACCCTATATCCCCCCTCACTCGCCTTTCTGCACCCTCTTGTCCTACTCCCACCCCCTATTCCCTCCATTCACCCCCCATCCCATGCCTCCCTCTAGCTTTCTGCACCCCCCCCACCTCAGGGGCCCCTCAATTTTCTCCCTCCCGTCTGTCACCCCTCTTGTCCGCCCCCTATTCCCCCCATATCCCCCACCTGAGTCGTTCGATTATCGTTAGACCCCCACCCCATATCCTCTCACTCGCACCCTCTTGTCCTTCTCCCCCTCCCTCTCAGCCTCGGATCCCCCACCCCATCTCCCCCCTCCTCTTCTGCCCACCCCAGGAGCCCCTCGGTTTCCTCCCTCCCTCCTGTTCGTTGCCCCCTATTCCCCCATATATCTCCCCACACGCCTTTCTGCACCCTCTTGATCAACTCCCCCCCCTCCATGCCCCCTCTATCTTTCTGCACCCCCCCTAAGGAGTCCTACGATTACCGTTCCCCCCACCCCATATCCCCCCTATATCCCCCCCTCGCCTTTCTGCACCCCTGTCTGCTCCCCCCACCCCTCAGCTTCATATCCCCCTCCCCTTATTCCCTCCGTTCCCCCTCGCCCCCATATCCCCCCTCCATGCCCCCCTCTATCTTTCTGCACCCCCCACCCCAGGAGTCCTACGATTACCGTTCCCCCCCACCCCATATCCCCCCTCCCCTTATTCCCTCCCCTCTCTCCCCCCCCCACTCACTGTGGGCTCGGGCCCCCCCGGCCAGGAGGGCGAGGGCCAGCCAGGCGAGCAGCCCCGGAGGAGAGGGAGCCCCCCGCCCCATGATGGCGGGGGACCCGGCACCCAGAAGGACGAAGGCGAAGGCGGCGAGGAGGCCTCCCTTCTCCTCTCTCTCTCTCTCTCTCTCTCCCGGGCGGCGACGGAGGCCAGGCGGCGGCTGCTGCTGCTCCCGAAGGGGAAAAGAGGCCGCGGCGTCGCAGGCCCGCCTCCCGCCTCCCGCCTCCGCCTCCTCGGCCAGGCCCACCAGACCCCGAGCTCGACGCCCAGGCCCAGGCCCAGGCCGCCGGTAAACAAGCCTCCGCCTCCGCCTCCGCCCCGGAGGAGCAGGAGCAGGAGAGGGAGGGAGAAGGAGGAGGCTCCTCACGAGGAGACCGGGCAGGGAGAGGAGAGAGGAGGGAAAAGGGACGCAGCCCCACTATCCATAGCAGCATTATTATTATTATTATTATTATTATTACTATTATTATTATTATTATTATTATTAAGTCAGCTCATAGGCCGGCCTTCCCACCCCATCACAAAAAAGGGTCTTTCGTTATTAGTGTTATTGCGGTTGTTGTTATCACTAACGTCCTCCTGGGGGGCTAGTATTATTATTGCTCTTATTATTATTATTCTTTAGTCAGCTCATAGGCCGGCCTTCCCACCCCCCAAGCTGGCTATTATTATTATTACTGCTATTATTATTACCAACACCCCAAGTGGCCATTATTATTATTATTATTATCATCATTATTATTATTACTGTTGCTATTATTATTACTAACAGCCCAGGTGGCCATTATTATTATTAGTAGTAGTAGTATTACTGCTGTTATTATTACCAACATCCCAGCTGGCTGTTGTTGTTGTTGTTATTATTATTATTATTATTATTATTATTATTATTATTATTATTATCACTAACCCCCCAGCTGGCTATTATTATTATTATTACTGCTTTTATTACTGCTTTTTAGTAATAACCCCCCAGCTGGCTATTATTATTATTATTACTGCTGCTATTATTATTACTAACAGCCCAGCTGGCTATTATGATTAACATCCCAGGTGGCAATAATAAGAATAATAATTACTACTACTACTGTTACCATTGTCGGAAGGAGAAGAACAGCTACAGAACCACAACCATCTGGGGGGTGGCAGCTATTTTCCCCAAAGGTCTTCAGTGCCTTTCATTATTATTACTGCTATTATTATTACTAACATCCCAGATGGTTATTACTCCTCCTCCTCTTCCAAAGGTTTTTGGTACCTTTCATCATCATCATCATCATCATCATTATTATTATTATTATTATTATTATTATTATTATTATTGCTGTTGTTATTATCACTACCACCTTCCATGGTGGTTTCTACCATTATTGAAATCATTCCCATTATTCTTATTTGTTCAGCTCATAGGTCGCCCTTTCCCCCCCAAAAAAAGTCTCTGGTGCTTTTCTTCGTTATTATCACTGCTAGCAGCCTCCTGGGTGGCTTCCCTTATTATGGAAATTAGGGTTATTATCACCTTTGTGCTGGGTGGCTATTACTATTACTACTACTATTACTATTGTTGGAAGGAGAAGAACTACAGAACCCCAGCCATCTGGGGTTATTTTCCCCAAAGGTCTTGGGTGGCTTTCATGATTATTGCTTTTATTATTATCGCCAACGTCCTGGGAGGCTTCTATTATTATTCACATTATTACCGTTAATGTTGTTATAGAAAACGATGTGCTTTGGGGACCCAGGCCGGCTGGGGAGTCAGGCAGCAACACCACACCCCATTATTTATCTATAACATTACTATTATTATTATTATTATTATTATTATTATTATTAGTTCTGCGCTGGAATCTCCTTTCTTGCAGTTTGTCCGGTGCCGCAGAAAACAAATTTGCTCCCGTCTTCTGTGTTCAGCCCTTCATACATTTTGAGGTTTCCCAGGCTCAACACCCCCAACTCCCTCGACCACTCCTCATCAGGCTTGGTTTCCAGACCCTCTGCGGTGTGATTTATCAGGATATTACCCACTATTGATTAATTGCATTGAGCCAAGATTCCTGCCTTGCATGGGGCTAGACTGGATGACCCTCAGGGGCCCCTTCCAACTCTGCCATTCTTTGATTTCCAGGGCAACAGCGAAGGCTTTTCATGCTCAGAACAGGCTCCCTGCAAATCAATGGGTTTACACTGAGTAGGGCTGCTTTCACAAGGGCTTAAGACTTCAGACAGGGTTTTCGCCACAAGGTTGAATACATTGGCTTTTCCACGGAAAAGGTAAATCTGGATTAAATGTTGGGGGGAGGAATTCTGGCTGGCATTTCGATGCGAAATTTCAGGCGTGAAGAGCACTCATCCCATAATAAGCACCGACCCGACTTAGCTGAATATCACCCGTCCTAATTGGTTTCCTCTTGCTAGGAATTGTGGATTTCCTTAAATTATGATTGGTTCCCTTTGAAGCTGGCTGGTTTCCCTTATTTTATTTATTATTATCATTGCCTCCCTTAATGACCATTACTACAGTTTCCCTTAATAATAATTAATGGCTGGCAGTAGTAGTCGTATTAACGAACATGCGCTCGCCACCTCCGGTCCTGTAGCAGGCTTAATAAATGTTAAGAAAATGTAACCATGTAAGAAATTGAAACAAATGGGCTAATTAATTGGGGGCCAAAGGGGCACTGCTTGAGTCATTAGGAACTGATCGCTAATGAGCGAGTGGGGGAAAGTATATTTGTTTATGTGTCAAGGCTGCAATCCTAGCCCTGCTTACTTCTGAGTAGACATAGGATTAGCTATTCCAGCTGGGGGAAAGGGGGAGCCCGATCATTTTATTAATTGATTTATTAATTAAGCACCCCGTTGATCGGCCACCTTCCTATAAGCGGATTCTCTTATTGTTGACCGGAGAAATTGAGAAGAGGGCATCTGATTGCTTGATGAGGACAGCAAAGAGGATTTAAATGCATTAATTACTGCTAATAATAGGAAGCGAGGAGTTAATTAACCAGCTTGCAAGAACAGCAAACTGAGGCTGACCTGGGTTGTAATAAAGGAGGATACCAGCAGGTTAATTTGCTTGTTAATTACAAAGAAGAACAGATTAATTACAAAGAAGAATAGATTAATGGCACCTCTCTTTATGGGGTTGAATGGTTATCTGTAGGGAAGAAGGGGTCGCGCGCGTTTGACGTTATTCATGGGAATATGACAACATATTAGTAACAATATTAATGCGGGGTTAATTTCTTAACTTTTCAGAACCGCCAGGGATTAAGCTTTTATTCATGAGAATAGCGGAGCCTGATCTGAGTAAGAATTCGATTGCGGTGAGAAAATAGCAGGGGGCGCGGAAACATATTACTGGATTAATTACACAAGTGCATCTATGAATTCAGAGTTGGAAAGGGACCCTAAGAGTAATCTAGACCAACCCCCTGCAATGTAGGAATCTTTTGCCCAACGTGGGGCTCGAACTCGTGTCCTGGAGAGTAAGAGTCTCCCACTCTACCAACCGGGCATGATTAACTGGGGGCAATTAATGATTCGACGTGCATTCGTTACCACGTCTTGCATATGCACTCATCTTGCTAATTAATTGCCTTCTCTGCAAGGTAGGATGAGCCAAGACGGGGGAAAAGTGTCGGAGGGGAGAGGGTTCTGGGCACCACAATTTAAGAGGGAAGTTGACAAGCTGGAAGGTGGGCAGAGGAGGGAGACCAAGATGGTCCAGGTCTGGAATGATCCAGGTCTGGATGATCCAGGTCTGATCCAGGTCGTTCCTGATGAGGAATGGTCGAAGGAGCTGGGGATGTTTAGCCCAGAAAAAAGGAGACTGAGAGGAGATGGGAGAGCCATCTTCCGATATCTCCAACTTAATTTTTTATTAGTTTTCATCAAACATACGTTAGTTTTCATCAAACATATTCCGATATCTCACATGGAAGAAGGAGCAAGCTTGTTTTCTGCCGCTCCGGAGGGCAGGACTCGAACCCGTGGCTTCAAGTTACAAGAGAGGAGATTCCGGCTAAACCTCAGGGACAACTTTCTGACAGTAAGAGCTGTTCGACCGTAGGATGGACAGTGATGGATTCTCCTTCCGGGGAGCTTTGGAAGCAGAGGTTGGGTGGCCATGCTTTCGTTGAGACCCCTGCTTTGCAGCGGGTTGGACTAGATGACCCTGCGGGGTCCCTTCCAAGTCTGAAGCGCTGCGATTCTGTGTCTTATTACTCAGAGGCGCCCTGACAGTCAGAGCATAACTATTGATCGCCTCCTCTTCTGTGAATTTTGTCTAATCCTCTTTGAAAGCTGTCCAGGCTGCCAGCCCTGCTCGCCTCTCCAGAGGGCAAATTCCACGGGTTTTAACTCTGCGCCGCGCGGAGCCTTCTATTTTGTCTGCCTCAGAGCTTCCAAAACACGAAGCTTCCTCCAGTTTCCTTCCCCAAGGGAGCCAGGTTTAAACGCAGGGACCTCAGGCTGTTTTGGCCCTTTGCAAGACTCGCAAATCCTTTGCAAACTGATTTCCTGGCAACCGAGGGAGAGAAAAACAACAAAAACCTCAGCTGCCTGGCTTGTGTTTATTCTCAGCGCCCGCAGAACTTATGCCATTATTATTATTTACTATTAATATCATTATTACTACTACAGTGGTACCTTGGTTCTCAAGCTTAATCCGTTCCGGAAGTCCGTTCCAGAACCAAAGCGTTCCAAAACCAAGGCACACTTTCCCATAGGAAGGAATGCAAAACGGATTAATCCGTTCCAGACTTTGGAAAACAACCCCCAAAGCAGCAACTGAACGTGGATTTTACTATCTAACGAGACCAGTGAGCCATAAAATGGAAGCAATAAACAATGTACTGCAGTCACACAGTAAATCAATCAGTAGCTGAACTGGGTTACACACAGTCACAAAAGCAAAACAAAAACGCAAAATAAATAGCAAAACGATAGAAAACAGACCTCAGCGTAACTCTCGAAACAGAAGTGTGGCACTCAAATCGGAAGCGTAAAACTCAAAACTGAGCATGTTTTGCTTCCAAAAAAAGTTCGCAAACCGGAACACTTACTTCCAGGTTTGCAGTGTTTGGGTTCCAAGTCGTTTGAGTACCAAGGCATTTGAGAACCAAAGGACCACTGTATTTGTTAAATTTATATACAGTGGTACCTCGGGTTAAGTACTTAATTCGTTCCGGATGTCCGTACTCAACCTGAAACTGTTCTTAACCTGAAGCACCACTTTAGCTAATGGGGCCTCCCGCTGCTGCCACGCCGCCGGAGCACGCTTTCTGTTCTCATCCTGAAGCAAAATTCTTAACCCAAGGTACTATTTCTGGGTTAGCGGAGTCTGTAACCTGAAGCGTAAGCAACCTGAAATGTATGTAACCCGAGGTACCACTGTGCCACCCTATACCCGGGGGTCTCAGGGCAGTTCACAGAATAAAATCAAGATATAAAACCACAAAATATCTAATTTAAAAACAAAAACTACAACTCCCACCTGCCCGGCACAGATGGCGGCTGGGAATTGTAGTCCAGAACATCTGGAAGGTGCCCGGTTGGGCAAATCCTGACTTTGCCCACCTTGCCAGGCTGCCTGGGAGCGGGTTAATTATATGAAAAGAATGCAAGCTATTAACCATAAACCCAACCTCTTGCCCAACCTGCCACATGACCACCCAAAACACTGGACTGCATCCCATCAGCCGGGCATGACTCAGAACCTCTCTGCCACCGTGCGCCCTGGATCCAGAACCAGGTTATTTATTAATTTCACCTTATCGCGTTATTAACCCCTCAAGACACTCCCTGCTAAACTCAAGGGCCCTCGCTCGTTCCTCTTTGAAACCATTTTTTTTCTACATAATTTTTATTAAATTTTCTGTTTCTGTTTAAAATGCTCCTTTTTACATTCTTCAGCTGTCAACGACTTCTTCTCTTTCCATTTTACATATCATAAATCCCTGCATATTTTACAAAAACTATACGATTCGGTATTCTGTTATTGCATCCATCAAAGCATATTTACGCTGTTGAATTTATCTTAATGCTGCCAGCGTTTTCAGCTCTGCCGTTATTTCCCATATATTCAATAAAATCCAGTTTTCTCTAAACGTATGTTCTTCTGGTTCTATATGTTAAGTCTGCAAGCTGCACATATTCCGTCAGCTTAAGCTGCCATTCTTCTTTGGTTGGGACCTCGCTCCTTTTCCATTTGGCGGCTAACGAAACTCGGGCCGCAGTAGTGGCAGACGTAAAATAACCTTTTTTTGTCACCTGGGTCTTCAAAACCATTTCTCCACCGCTAAACCACATTCAGGGAAGCCTCCGGCTTAATGGGTTAACAGTCTTATTACTCATGCACAGTTTGGTTTTCCTGTCTTTCGTTTTGCGGTTTGCGACCTGCGCTAAAATAATCCCTACCCGGCCTATCGTTCAGGAACCCCCATATTTTATATATGGCGCCCTGTATTGTTTTCTTCCAAAATGTTCGTTTTTTGGGGGGTAGACTTTGCCGTGCTCAATGTCTTCTTCCATAGTTGACCTTTGTAGTGTTTTGTTTTGAAACCTTTGTGGTAATATTTTCATTTCCTGTTCATTAATGTTGCTTCAATTGCGTACGTTATAGTTGCTATATTTTTTATCCTGGATTGTAATGGGGTATAAATAATTATTATTATTACATGTGCTGTCAACAGCTTCGAGTTTTTTTTCTTTAAGATATAAAGCTATATAGAAATGAACTGAATAATAATAATAATATATGGCGGCCTTGGGCCTCCAATCAGAATTAAAAGCTGCTGCCATTGCAATAATAATAATAATAATAATAATAATAATAATAATAATAATAATTTATTATTTGTACCCCTCCCATCTGGCTGGGTTTCCCCAGCTACTCTGGGCGGCTTCTACAAAGACCAAAAATACACTAATATTGCTAGATAAGACTAGCATAGAATCGCAGAATTGTAGTCAGATGGGACCCTCAGGGGTCATCTACTCCAATCCCGGCAATGCAGGAATCTCAGCTAAAGAATCCCTGGCCATACCACCTCTATTAAAAATAAAAACAAGGGAGGAGGCAGCCCACGGCCGAACGGCTCCTAACGTTAGGAATAACTTTCGGAGGTCGGAATCCCATTTCTCGCCCTTTGAATCCATTGGTTCAGGTCATCTGAGAACAAGCTTGCTCCATCTTCCCATCCCCCTTCAAGCAGGCCTTGGGCTTTAAGGCCCTTTAAGAATGTGTTTTGGGGGGGTCATTCTTGTTTTTGTTTTTATTCTGGTTTTATGTTGTGAACCACCCTGAGACTGGCAGTATGCAAGTTTAATAAATCGTAATCAATAATCCCAGTTCCTGCAAACTGCAGGTGGGGAAGAGTTGTTGTTCTTGTTGTTGTTGTTGTTGTGCTGAGCTCCTCCTTGCTGGCTTCAAGGTGGGGCCCCTGCAAGAACAGGATGGGACCCCGGAGTCTTCTCTTATGTTCTCTGCAAGGGTAAATCGAAGGGCACCAATTGCCCTTTAACCACCCTCGGTTCGTAGTTCAACCAGTTGGAGCTGGCTTGACCGACTGGGTGCCAGCCATCCGAGGCAGGAGGAGAACCCAGCCCGCAATTGGAGGGGGCGGGAGGGGGGGGTCACATGCCAAAAAGTGGCCTGAGCACCTCTGGGAACAGAGCAGCCTGAATGGGGCAACTGTGCCCCCGAAGGACCAGGTGTGCAGCCTGGGAGTCATTTTGGACTCACAGCTGTCCATGGAGGCACAGGTCAGTTCTGTGTCCAGGGCAGCTCTATCTGGGACGCAGGATGAGACCCTCCCTGCCCGCAGACTGTCTGGCCAGAGTGGTGCATGCTCTGGTTATCTCCTGCATGGACTACTGCCATGTGCTCTCCGTGGGGCTCCCTTGGAAGGTGACCCAGAAACTGCAACTAATCCAGAATGCGGCAGCCAGACTGGGGACTGGGAGTGGAGACCACATAACACTGGTCCTGAAAGACCTACATTGGCTCCCAGGACGTTTCCAGGCACAATTCAAAGGGTTGGTGCTGACTTTGAAAGCCCGAAATGGCCTTGGCCCAGGATCCCTGAAGGAGCGTCTCCATCCCGGACACCGGGGTCCCTCTCCCAAGGGCCTTCTGGTGGTTACCTCCCTGCGAGAAGTGAGGTTACAGGGAAGCAGGCAGAGGGCCTTCTCGGTGGTGGCACCCGCCTTGTGGAAACCCAGACAGATGGGCGGGGTATAAATAATAAATTATTATTCTTATTATTTGTATGCCGCTCCCATTGTTCAGCCCGGACACCGGGGTCCTCCTCCTGAGGGCCTTCTGGCAGTTCCCTCCGTGTGAGAATTGAGGTTACAGGGAAGCAGGCAGAGGGCCTTCTCGGTGGTGGCACCCACCCTGTGGAACGCCCTCCCGTCAGATGCCAAGGAAATCAACAACTAACTGACTTTTAGAAGACATCTGAAGGCAGCCCTGTTTAGGGAATCTTTTAATGTTTGATGCTTTATTGCAGTTTTAATATTCTGTTGGAAGCCGCCCAGAGTGGCTGGGGAAACCCAGCCAGATGGGCATGGTATAAATAATAATTATTAGTCTCTCTCCATGGTTTTGGACTCCCAGCCTTCCTTGGAGACTGGCCTTGGGGTCTCTTGCAGGCAATACAGGTTAGGGTATAACATGCGGACCTTTCCCTGTGGACGTTTCTGGCGTCAGGCCGCTCGCCTCCCTAGGACCCTGAGACCCTCCCTGCCCGGGATCCCTTTGGCACCCTCGCTCACGCAAAAGAGCCGTTGCTGCTGGTGAATTTCCCCCCTTTCAGCTGTCACCTAGATACCACCACACACACACACACACACACAAAACAGTAACTGGAATCTGGTTGCCAAAAGAAATTACATTCTTCCCGTCGCCAGGAATTCTCATGGGCAAGGTGGGTTTCTTACGGGCAGCCTGGGCGGCAGAGAGCAGTAAATTACGACACTCACTCACTTTCTTCCTCTTTGTTAATGGGGGGGGGGTGTAGGTGGGGGGCAACTGAATCCTCTGAGACTTCCCTTTCCAGACTGCTCCTTCCATGTGTCAACCCGTTAACGTTTGCTTCAGCATCACCAAAATTGGTTAGTTCAAGGCTGGCTTGCCGCTACGTGCTCTCTCTGTTGGGCTTCCCTCGCAAGGCCTTGCCGGGTGTTTCGAAAGCCGACAACCCATTTCAATCAGCATTTCGTCCATTATTATCATGTTTGAAGTTTTAAATCATCCCCCCCCCCAAATTGATAGTCATTGCTTTGGCTTTCTCATAAACCAGCTTTAGGATTATTATTATTTTTAAAAACTGTATAAACTTTACGAAATCAATCCCCACCCCTGCCCAATTAATTTATTTTTCCCTTTGTTTCCCCTTTATCTCGCCTCATAAGGAGCTCGAGACGAGTGTTTGTGGCTCTTCCCTCCCCCAGGCTATCCTTGCGACACCCCAGCGTTGTAGGCCTGAGAGGGTCGAGGGTCACCCAGCAAGCTTTGTGCCCCGAGTGGAGATCTGAACCCTGGCCTAGCAGGAACCTCCTGTGCTCTTAACGGCCCCTCCTTGCCCCCTATCTCACTTACAGAGGCCCATCTCTAGCACGGACAGAGATCAAACGCTGGTGCCGTTTTCTGAAGATCCAGAAAGCCCCACCGTTCTGCAAGCCCAGTCTAGTGGCTCCCAACTCCGAAAGGGGAGAACGCTTACCCAAAGAGGGCAGCTTGAGGGCTCCTTCTGCGTCCCCCACCCCTGCCCCAGCCTGCCAGGACCCACGGCCTGGAAAGTTCCCCCGGCCAGAGGATATCCTCCTCTGTCACCAGCCGTTGGCACCAAGAGCTTGGGAAGCTGACCCCTCGCTGGTTCCTGCGAGCCTGGGAACGCCAAGACGGCTTCTGCATCATCGCACCCTCCCTTCCCGCTTCCTTCCAGGCGGGGGAAGCGCCGGCAGGAGGGGATCCTGCCACCTTAGGTGTGAAGAGAATGAAGGGCTTCCCAGAAGTATCCCTCGTCTGGAGCAGGAAGCTCCAGAGGCTCCCGTTGCGGCAGAGGCATCCCAAGCTGTCCCTCCGCCGGCAGGACACCTGCTTGGCAGGCAGAAGGCGCCAAGGCGTCTCCGGCTAAGCTGCCTCCCACGGAGGGGAGTTCCGCAGTTGAACTCTCCACCGCTGAGCGCAGAGCCCCACGTCAAAGGGGGCTGCGGGTGCCTTACCGATGCCCCCCAAACCGCCCAAAAGAATCACACCGTGGCAGCGAGTCAGATTTTGTTTTTAATGTGCGAGTGGCGGCAGGCAGGCTGGCTGGCGATGCATCACTCGGCTCCCTCGCTGGCAGGGCGAAGTACATTTTCCGTGCGGTGGGGGGCAAGCAGAGGCTCATCGCTCCGGCGCAGGGAAGTGGGGGCGACGCAGAGCCCCGACGTTCGGGCGGCCAAGGCACTGCCTCTCCCCCTCGGGGGACTGCGCCTCTCCTGGCCCACCTCCCAGGCTGACTGTGCGCTTGGCAAGCGGCAGGGTGAGGCCCCCCTGGGGAGCGGCGCCTCTCTCTGCAGGTGATTCACCGCCGCTGCGAGGTGGGGGCGCCTTTGCTCTCGAAATGGGGGGGTGCCCCCGGCAGCCCTCGTTCCCCCTGCTGTCGCTGCGGCACATGCAGTCTAACCCCAGACATAAGAACTGTGGCCAACACTCCCCCCCAAAGTTGTATTTTCCTTTTGGGCTGGGAGGGAGAAAGAAGAGCAGGAGCTGGCGGAGTCCTTACACCTGAATGCTTAGGACCTGGGGCTTTTGGGGGAGAAGAACAAGATAGGTGATTTTCTCACCCCCCCACCAACCTGCCCCAACTTGTCGGCCAAGAATCCCCCAGCTCCAGAGTCCTGGTTTTCCTCTACAGGCGGCAGAACTTCATTAGAGGTAAACAAAACCCCAACGGCCTCGTATCCCTCCTTCCAGGCCGTCCCCAAACGGCAGCTAAGCAGTGAAGGTGCACTTTTTGGGGGGGGATGCAGGGGGCTTTACATGATGACAGAATGGTCACCCTCATCCAAACAGGCTCCCTGCAGGTGGAAAGGTAGCAGTCAGAAGGAAGTAAGATGTTCCTGTCGGATTCCCCCCTGCCCCCTGCATGCAACAGAGACCGGGCCTGGTCTGGCAACTCCGCCTCTGCCTGGGTAAAGCAGGCTCTCAGAAGCAACCCAGCCCCAGTCCAGCCCCAAACAGCCACGGCTTGAACCCCCGACTGCACTCCCTGCTCAGGCCCAGCTTAGGAGCTGAAGGAGCCTCCCCACTGTCAACCGTATAAGCAGGCAGGACCTTTTCTCCCAAAGCAGCTCCCTTCCAGCGAGTGTCTTCAGAGACTCCGTCAGAGAAGCGCCAGGAACCCCCTTCCAGCGAGTGTCTTCAGAGACTCCGTCAGAGAAGCACCAGGAACCCCCTTCCAGCGAGTGTCTTCAGAGACTCCGTCAGAGAAGCGCCAGGAACCCCCTTCCAGCGAGTGTCTTCAGAGACTCCGTCAGAGAAGCGCCAGGAACCCCCTTCCAGCGAGTGTCTTCAGAGACTCCGTCAGAGAAGCGCCAGGAACCCCCTTCCAGCGAGTGTCTTCAGAGACTCCGTCAGAGAAGCGCCAGGAACCCCCTTCCAGCGAGTGTCTTCAGAGACTCCGTCAGAGAAGCGCCAGGGGCCTTGGACTTTGTGGGCAATGGCGTGAGGTGAACCGAGGAGTCGCCAGGTTGCCGCCCTGGGCCTGGGGAATCACCTGAGCTTGGGGAAGATGCGGATGAAGAGGATCATGCTGATGAAGATGAAGCAGACGACGATGAGCATCAGCCAGAGGAGCCAGTTGACGGACTTCTTGGCGTGCTGCTCCAGGCGGTCCGACTCGTCCTTCAGCTTCTCAAAGTTGTGGTCGGCCAGCTTGAGCGAGTGGGACAGCGTCTGCGTGGAAACACTGAGTTACAACCTGTGCAACTGGGAGGCAGGCAGGGGGATCCACAAGCCATGCTCCCCCCCCCCGTTCTCTCGAGTACCGGCCTCACCTGGTTGTCTTGCTTGATCACGTTCTGCGCCACCAGAGTGTTGTTCTTGAGGTTGCGCGCCAGGTGGAGCATCTCCTCGGCCAGCTTCTCCTGGATGCTGTGGTGGTGCTGCAGGACGGCGTCCAGCTCTGCGGCCGACTGCTTCTCGTCCGGGAGGGGGCCCCTGGGGTGTATCAACACACAGAGAGAGAGAGCCCTCCTTACATTTGTGCTGGGGCTGTGCCACTGGTCACTTTGCTCGCCAGGCACACCTACTCCTCCCCCCAACAGTCCCAGAGACAGGGGGCCCGGGGCTGGCAGGCCTCAAGGAGCCAATGGATTGGGGGGGGAGAGCTGCTGCAGCCTGCTCTGGCTCCCCCCCCCCCCATTGCTTGCCTGGACCACTCGCCCACCAGCTCCCTCCTTCAAGCTGTACTGCACAGCACCACCTGCCTGTGACCAAGTGAACAGCAGCGTGATGACACCCTTACCTTTTTATTATATAGTACAGGGACATCCAACTCTCAGTAGACTGCTATCTACTCACAGGATTAAAAAACTGGCAGTGATTTGATCTACCCATTGTCGTTGGATGCACCTAAGCTGTTGGTTGAGCTTTTTTTTGAACTTCTCCTACCTCCCAGTTCAAAGGATAGAAGACCCTTCTCCCAGCCCAAGGCCCACATTGTGCAACTGCCTACCCCCCGCCCCCTGGCTGGCACACACTTTGTGTTCCTGGCAGAGCAAGCCAGGACAGCCCCACCCTCCCCTTCCTGCCCCCCACCAAAACCCGGCCTCCCCAAATAGAACAAAGGACGTCTTCTGAGTCACACCGCCCCAGAGCAAAAGCCCCACGAGACACTCACGTGCGTTTTCTCAGGCTCGTCTCCTCCAGATCTGGGGAAGGAAGGAGGAAAAGGTTTTGTCTGTGTTCATCAGCTGGCGGAGAGGTGCAAAGGAAAGGCCAGAGGCCAGCAGAAGGCGACCTGCAGGCGGACAGGGGTAAAGAGGGAAGGGTGGAGGCACAGCGCCCCAAAAGTAATGGCAGGCAGGCAGGGGAAGGAGTGACAGCGACCCCCAAGAGTTGACAGACGGCCAGAATTAGCAAGCACCCAAAGGATGAGATGATACAGGGTCCTACTCAGAGGAGACCCATTGAAATCAACAGACACGACTGAACTGAGGCCCTT